>NC_138374.1:136763219-136812321 GCF_054177405.1 Leptonychotes weddellii
GAGCGAGAGTCACCGCGGAGGCGGCGGGCCAGGACCGGCGGCGGGCTGTCTCGGGGAGCCCGCCCCGCCCCGCGAGGCCCGGGCCGCCCCGGCTGCAGTGCCCCCCCCAGGCCGCCCGGGGCGCTGTGGGCGCAGTTGGTCCGGAGGGCGGTGCGGCCGCGGGGAGGGGAGGGGAGGGGAGGGGAGGGCAGGGCAGGGCAGGGGAGGGCGGAGGGGCGGAGGCCGGAGCAGAGCCGGCAGGGCGGGCGGCCGGGCGGGGAGGAGGAGGAGGAGCCGGGGCGGGCTGGCGGGCGGCCGGGTGGTGGCGGCGGCATGGCGGAGCCGAGCGCGGCCGAGGCCAGGCCCCCCATTCGGGTCACCGTCAAGACCCCCAAGGACAAGGAGGAAATTGTGATCTGCGATCGAGCCTCCGTCAAGGAGGTAGTACGAGCGGCGAGGGTGGCGGAGGAGGGGTCTGCGGAGAGAGGGGTGGCTCCGAGGCGGTGGGGCGGCGGGCGGGGAGGGTGGGGGCCCCGCGGGATCTCGGAGGGGAGGGAGGGGAGGAGCGGGGCTGGGGGCGTCCTGCGAGGGGCTCCGGCCGGCGCGGCGCGTGCGGCGGACTCGAGGCCGGGGCTCGCCTTGTGGCCTGGGTTGGGGGCGTGGCGGAGAGCTGGGAGGGGGCACCTTGCACCGGGGAGGGGAAGGACTCGGGGTCTGAGGGCGGCGTGCGCCCCGAGGACTGGTCGGGGATTCGAGGGGCCGCGGCCCGGCGGCCTCCGGCCTCGGTGCTGCGCCAGGGGAGCGGGCGGGGGGCGCCCCCGAGTGCTGGGGCGCGGGGCGCTGGACGAGCGTTTCCCTCGGCCCGTATCCGTCCTACCTTTTCAAATCGAGGTGGTTACAGTGGGCCCTTGGCCCCTCCGGGACTTACGGTGTGCAGTAGGTGCTCAATAAAAGTGTGTTGGATGAGTGAATGAGGGAGCACTGCCTGTGTTCGCCCCCCGCCCCCCACCCCCCACCCCGGTGGCAGCTCCAGAATTTCTCATAGGCGGGGCTTAAGATGGGCCATCTGGTTGGAAGGAAGAGATCTGGAAGCTGCCTTGGCTTAGCAAGTGCACTCTTCACTGAGAGTGTCCTGTTTTGGTTTGTTTGGGTTTGCGGGGAGAGCTGATGGATTTGGGGAGTCTGAATCTCCCCAAGCCAGTCTTTAGTGCATTCATGCTCCCCCTCCCCCCATACAAAATGACTGCATTCCAGAACTTACATCCTCTGCCCTGCAGAGCTCAATCTGAAACCAGCTTTGGCTGAGAGGCCGTGTGTTGGGTCAAGAACTGGGGCTTTGGTGTCAAGACCTGAATTCCAGTCCGCCCAGGGCAAGTCACGTAACTGCTCTGATCCTCAGTTTTCTCATCCTGAAAGTGGAGATGATAATTCATATCTATCTCACGGGACTGAGACTCTTAACTCCTGAGTAGTTGCTGCTGTTAGAGATCATTTGGAGTCTGTGTGTTGTCGTTGTTATGAAAAGGCTGGAAGGCAGAGAAACCTGGAGTCTAGAACCGAAGGCTGAAGAGAGACAGGCCTGGGTCCAAGGCTGCTGAAGGAGTTGGGACAGAGAGAGCCACAGGCAGCGCCCTTGTCCTGGGGAGCTGGAGGGAGGGACTGAGGAGGGAGTCTGGAGAACTGGCTGGGCCTTCTAGGCTGGGAGACCCTGGGGTTGAGCCGAGACAGGAGCCTGTCACTGGTCCATCTCTTTGGTTAACAAGGGAGCTGCTCAGTGCCACTGGATGGATGGGGTCTAGACTGCAGAGGGACTTCCCAGACCAGAGGTAGGGTCCCTGGTGGGTGGAGCCCAGGGAGGCTCTGCAGTGACCTCTGCCTCTTGACCACAGTTCAAAGAGGAGATCTCCAGGAGGTTTAAGGCTCAGCAGGATCAGCTGGTCCTGATCTTCGCAGGCAAGATCCTCAAGGACGGGGACACACTGAACCAGCATGGGATCAAGGATGGGCTCACTGTCCATCTGGTCATCAAGACCCCTCAGAAGTAAGTCCAGGAGAGGAGCAGATCCAGCTGCTGATTGGGCCTGTCTTCCCCATCTGGTCCTCGCTTTCTCACCTGTCGCTCACCTGCACGCGGAGGGCCACGCCAGCACCCAGGAAGGTGGCTCTCAGGGATTGCCAGGCAGCCCAACCATCTCCCCTACAGGGGAAAGGAACCTCACCTGCCTCTCCCAGAACGCCCTGCAGGCAGGTGGTCCTTGCTCGGCCTCCGCCCGAGTTCCCCACCCAGCGCCGCCTGCCTCCGCCCGATTTCCCCACCCAGCGCCGCCTGCCTCCGCCCGATTTCCCCACCCAGCCCCGCCTGTGGATGCCTTCGGAGTTGGCTTACTCGGTAGGGCAGGGGCTGCACCGAAAGGAACTCCGTGTCTTCCCTTTCCTGTTCACTTCAGCCAGGACTTTCTTCCTCTGTCCTCAGGGCTCCAGATCCAGCTGCCGCCACTGCTGCTTCTCCCTCCACTCCAGACCCTGCCTCAGCACCCTCCACCACGCCCGCTTCGCCTGCCACCCCTGCCCAGCCCTCCACCTCGGGCAGTACCACTTCAGATGCCGGCAGCGGCAGCCGGAGGAGCAGTGGGGGGGGTCCCTCCCCGGGGGCTGGGGAGGGACCCCCCAGTGCTACTGCATCCATACTCTGTAAGCCCTCAGGGAGGAGGGCACAGTCCTGTCTGGGGCTAGGGAGGCGGGGAGAGCCAAGAGGAGGCAGAAACGTGGCCCCTGCTTCTGGTCGGATGGGGATGGGGACCCCTGGACATGGCGTTCCAGACACTGGTGCTTGGGCAAAGCAGGGGAGGAGGCCAGTCTGCCAGGGCCTCCCCGAGGAGGGGAGCGTGGATGAGCGTTCAGAGGGAGGGGCGGAATGGGGTTGGGGATGTGGAGAACGCAGGGTGAGGATGTTGGAGTTTGGGAACAAGGGGGGTCCAGCAGCAGCCAGCTGGGGAATATTTATTGCTGATTGAGCAGGCCCCCACTGGTCACCCTCTCTGTGCTGTGCCCGGCTCTCAGCCTCTGCCTCCAGAGAGGTCTCAGTCCACTGGGCTCCCATCTGCAGTGGGGCAGGGCTGCAGTGGGGCAGGGCTGGGGCCGGGGGAAGGATTGGGAGGGGAGGTGAGAGAAGCAGGCGAGGCTCCTCAGGGAGACCTGAGCGCAGTGGCTGTGGCCAGGTGGGGGCAGGGGCTTGTGGCCGACTGTGACCCCGGCCCCTCCCCGCAGCTGGCTTTGGGGGCATCCTGGGCCTGGGCAGCCTGGGCCTGGGCTCTGCCAACTTTATGGAGCTGCAGCAGCAGATGCAGAGGCAGCTGATGTCCAACCCCGAGATGCTGTCGCAGATCATGGAGAACCCCCTGGTCCAGGACATGATGTCTAACCCCGACCTGATGCGCCACATGATCATGGCCAACCCCCAGATGCAGCAGCTGATGGAGCGGAACCCTGAGATCAGCCACATGCTCAACAACCCGGAGCTCATGAGGCAGGTAGGTGTGAGAGAAGGTTGGCGTGGGGACGGGCAGGACACAAACCCGGAGGGCACCGGCCGGGCCGCCTTGTCCTGCGTCGGCTTGTGTGTGTACTTGCTCACCCAGCAGCCATGCTGTGAACGCTGGGGGTGTCTGTCTGGCTTTCCGGGAACTTCTGGTCTCAAAGGGAAGTGGGACTCAGAGGCACGCAGTTGTAATGCAGTGGGGTTGGTGCTATCATATAGTCGCAGGGTCCCCCAGGGGCACAGAGAGGGGCTCCCGACCCTGCCCTGAGACCCAGAGGAGGAAAAAGGGGAGAGCGTTCAGGGATGAGGGACCGCAGGTGCAAAGGCAGGGGGGCGCTTGGGGAGCCTGGGGCTGGGCAGGGCCGGTGGCTGACGGAGACCCCGCAGAGGCAGTTCCGTGTTGGCCTTCGGGAGCTGCGTCTTATGGCCCAGGGCAGTGGGGGCCAGGGAAAGACGAGGGCAGCAGGGCTGTGGGCACGGGGCCGGGCTCATCGGAAGATCAGTTCCTTCAGCGCGAGGATCTGCAAGTGTTTTCTTCACTGTCCAGAGCGGTGCCTGGCGTGCGGAGGTCCCTTGGCAAACAGTGAGGGCAGGAGTCACGGGGTGAGGAGTCAGGTCCCACCTTAGACATAAAGGTGTTTCAGAGACGCAAGTGCAGAGCGGACTTGGGAGTAAGGACTGGGAAGGCGTCCCCAGTCGGGCACGGACAGGCAGGAGCTATGCGGTCATGTGTGTCGTGGGGGCTTGTCCCCTGGGGCTGACGCGGGCCGGCCCTTACTGACACTGAGCTGTTGGCTCCAGAGAGAAAGCCCCCATGCTCTGGCTGGGCCAGAGACCTTGGGCCGGGGTTAGAGAGTGTTGGCAGCGCTGTCCTGGCTTGAATGCCTCCCCTCCCCGACTTGTGGTCATCTGCCAGGAACCACAGTACGATCTTGGGCAGACAGACCCACCTGGCCTCGAAACCTGGCTTCACCGCTCACTGGCTCCGTGTCCCCAGGGAGTCTCAGCCTATTTTCTCATCCACAGTATAGGGACAGAAATACCTCCGTGGGACAAGTATTGTGGGGATCCCATGACTTCAGTTGTGCACATGGCTTTGCCCGGTGTCTGTATGTCGTAGGCGCTCAATAGATGTTGATTTCCTCTGCTGCCTCCTCTTCTTTCTCATGTCCTTTCTTACTCGGTTTCCTTTTGCTCCCTGACACCTGGGCCTCCTGAACCCGAGGAAGGGGAGCTGTGGCCCTCACCCTGTCTGGGATCACTGTACCACAGTACAGAAAGCCGGATACCCACAGGGAGGCAGGGCTGGAGCCAAGGTGGCTGTAGCAGAAGGAAGTCCGACTTAGCTGACCCGCTGCCTCTGTGGGGTGGTTCCTGGGCCCTGGCCCCTAGTCCCGATGCAGACCCCCCCTCCTTGTCCAAGCTTGGTACCCCCCAGTTTCCAGGGTTCTTCCTGTCTCTCCCTTCTCTACCAGACTATGGAACTGGCTCGGAATCCAGCCATGATGCAAGAAATGATGCGGAACCAGGACCGGGCCCTGAGCAACCTGGAGAGCATCCCTGGGGGGTATAATGCCCTCCGCCGCATGTACACAGACATCCAGGAGCCGATGTTCAGTGCTGCCCGGGAACAGGTGGGGCCGGGGGCCAGGCTATGGGAGGGCTGCTGGGGCTCAGGAGTCCCTCCCCCAGACTCAGGCAAGCCTGGGGTGCTGTCCGCTCCTCCTTTCTGATCTAGCCCTGCGAGAGTGGGCCTTGGCTTGAAGCAGTTCTCACGGCAGAGGCAGGGATGGCCCAGCTCTGCCTGTGGGGGAGACAGTAGGGCAGAAGGTAGCAGAATTCCCTGGAGACGTGGGGAGGGGTGGGGCATAGCGTCCAAGGGATCTGACAGCCTCGTGCACCAGGGGCTCAAAGGTGGTGGGGCAGATCTGGAGTGAGACAGTCGACCCCAGCACAGTGTGTCTCAAGTGCGGTCCATGGATCACCTGCATCAGCATCACCCAGGGGGCCTGTCGATAATCCCGGGCCCCTCCTTTGAGCTATTTATTGATTCAGTCTCTGGAATCAGGCTTGGGAAGTTGCACTTTTGAAAGTGCCTCATGAATTCTTCCAACCACATAAAAAGTACAGACAAAAAGACTGCATCCTTTTGTATCCACATTGCCCTAACGCGTTGCCGTACGTGGAGCCTCGGTGCTTTTTGGCTCTTTTTTTAAGTTTAACGTATACTGAATACATTATACATTTACACACTTCAAAGTTCCCAAGTTATGCAAAGTAAACAAAAGGAATCCTTTTATTTCCATCTCCCAGCCACCTCTTTTCCACCCCAGAGATAACTAATGTTAGTATTTTTTAGAGTTTCCTGGACATGTTTAATACTTGCAAACAAGACGTTACAGATAGAATTGCAGCCTTCACGTGTTCCCTGCCCCATTTTACCCCTTTCGCTCTCCAGAGAGAACCAGCACCCTTAAGTTGGTATTTACCATTTCGATTCTTTTATGGCCTGTGTTCGTATCCATAAATAACTTAGAGCATTGATTTGCATATTTTTAAACCTCATAGAAGTGGGATCCTGCTGTTCATATAATTTTTAACTTGCTTTTTCAAAACGTTTAAAAAATGTTTTATTGGAGAATAATATGGCTTCAGAAAGGTACACATATCATAAGTGTACAGCCTGATGGATTTGCACACACTGAACACACCCCCCAAATAGTGCCCGGGTGGGAGGGTGGGGTCTCATGTTACTTTTTCCTGGTGGAAGAGAAAAGCCCCATATCCTGAGTGGTTCATGCTATCCCGACAGATTTCCTTGCTCATGTTGTCTCTGGCCTACAGCAAATCTCCACAAATAAGTGTGTGTCTTGCTGACTCTACAGGGTTCCACTGGTCTGTTTGTCTGTCCCTACAGTGATACCACATTTTCTTAATTAAGTCTGGGTACCTGGTAGAGTAAACCCCCCACCTTATTTTCCAACATCTTCTTGGTTATTCTTGGCATTGCTCTTTCAAACTTTAGAAAGTGCTTATAGGGTTCAACTATGAGTTTTTTAAAGAATTTTTTTTAAGATTTTATTTATTTGAGAGAGTGAGAGAGAGTACGAGAGGGAGGAGGGTCAGAGGGAGAAGCAGACTCCCACCGAGCAGGGAGCCTGACGCGGGGCTCCATCCCAGGGCCCCGGGATCATGACCTGAGCCGAAGGCAGATGCTTAACCGACTGAACCACCCAGGCGCCCCTGAAAGAATTTATTTTAATAAAAAGTTATATAAAGAAAAAAGGAACTTATTTATTTTAAATTATTTTTAAGTATTTAATTAAAAATATACCTCAGAGTAATGCATGCACCTGGTTAAAAAAAAATCCAGTAGCTGCGAAGGGCTTCTAATAAGCCCTCTGGCTAATTCTGATCCACACTAGGCTGTAGGAACCACTGGAACAGTTGGAAGAAGGGAGATTTGGCGTCAGCAAACTGGGGTTCAGATCCCTGGCCACCATTTTTAGTGGTACGGGTTTAAGTGAGTTGCTCCACCTTTCTGAGTCTTAGCTTCCATGTTTTCAGACTGGAGGCAACCTATTAAAGCAGCAGTTCTTGATCATTTTGGCCTCAGGACCACCTTAGACGCTTAAGAATTACTGAGGACCCCAAAGAGCTTTTGTTTCTGTGGGTTAGATCTATCAATATTCACTGCATCTGAAATTAAGACTGAGAAACATAAGGAATGTTTATTAATTCATCTTAAAATAAGAGTAAATCAGCTACATGTTCACATAAATAGCATGTTCTTTTAAGAAATAACTTCATTTTCCTAAACAAAACTTGAGCAGACAGTGGCCTTGTTTTAATGTTTGCAGACTTCTTTACTGCACGACGGCTGGACTCGCAGCTCGGCTTCTGCGTTCGGTCCGTTGCAATGTCACATGTCACGTAGCCTCTGGAAAAGGCCATTGAACACTGATGAAGACAACAAAAGTGAAAAAAAGCACATAGCACCTCAGAACTACAAAAACAGTGCTAAGCCTTGCAGGGGTCCCAGGACCACACTTTGAGAACTGGTATCTTGGAGGGCTACCGTAAACATTAGAATAAATGTGCCAGGCACGTAGTAGGTGCTCAATAAATGGCTGCTGTCATTGCTGGAGGGAGGTCAGAAAGAGGTTCGGTCCAGAGAGCGTGCCAGAAACAACGGGGCCCAGAACCCAGCGGTGGTGGGTGCAGGGCGAGTCACCAGGCAGGACATCGGAAGCAGGGACAGCACCTGAGGCTGTGGCGTGCGGACCCTGGCCTGCTGGCCTGTTGTTAGCAGGCATCTGGTCAGGCGGAAGAAGCGCAGTGCAGGGCCGCAGGGTCCCGGGTGAGCTCTGGTCCCCACGACCCACTTTGAGGAAGCAGGAAGCCCCGTGGTGAGGAGCGGCTGAGCTGCTCAGGTACCTCCTGCTTAGGTGAGGGCCACCCGGGACCTCAGGAGAGGGAGCCTGAGCAGGGGCACAGGGTGTGGACTCCCGTCAGCAAGCCCACCCCTGCACAGAGCTCCTTCCTGGGGGCGGTGGATCTGGAGGGAGGAACTTTCGGGGCTGCCTCGGGCAGCACACTATGTAATGGGGTACAGACCCCGAGGTGGGTGACACAGCCGAGGGGGCCCGTTTAGCTGCAGGAAGGAGGCTGAGGAGGAGGAGACCGTGTGGGGGAAGCAGCGGAGGGAGGGCATGCTCAGCCAGAGATGCGCTCCACTGAGGGGCTCGGCTGTGTGCGCCTCGGTGGACAGAATGCCACTTAGGGGACCTGGGGGGCGGGTTCTGGGGAGTGGGTGCTGGACCAAGATGGCTGGAAAAGGGGAAGCCTAGAGGCAGATCAGGGCTGAGACAGAGCAGGCTCCCACCAAGCCAACGATTGCTTATTCTAATGTCAGGGGAGGGGTGCAAAGGGGACCTTGTCTCTGCCCCTTGAGAGCTAAGGAAGACAAATACGTCGCTACACAGCGGGAAGGGTGCACGTCAAGTCCCACAGGGCACAGAGGAGACTAGAGACGGAATGTTTAGAGGCGCCGGGGGAGGCGGGAAGTTTCCAGCTGCCTGAGGGGTGTTGTGACCGGGTGGCCAGCACTGGCCAGTTCCCACCCTGCAGGATGAGGGGGGCGCTGCCCGTGGTGAGCTGCCCTCCGGGGTCTGAGGCCCCTGTCCCTTTGCCAGGGAGGGGAGGCTGTTAGGTGAGAGGACACAGAGGGCCTGGCCCTTACCCCTGCTTTGTTTCAGTCCTTAACCCAGAACCTTTCCCTCCTCCCAGTTTGGCAACAATCCCTTCTCTTCCCTGGCCGGGAACTCCGACAGCTCATCCTCCCAGCCTCTGCGGACTGAGAACCGAGAGCCCCTCCCTAACCCCTGGAGCCCCTCGCCCCCTACCTCCCAGGCCCCCGGGTCCGGGGGGGAGGGCACCGGAGGATCGGGGACCAGCCAGGTGCACCCGACAGTCTCGAACCCCTTTGGGATCAATGCGGCTAGCCTGGGGTCAGGTATGTCCTAGGGTGGAAGGAGCTTAGTGGGGTCACCAGGGTGGTCCCTCTGCCCCAGGACTGAATGGGGCTCACACTGCTCCAGAATATTGAAGACAGGTGAGACTGTATTGAAGCCACAGAGGGGCCTCTGCAGCCTCAGAGGATGCGGGGTGGTTTGGGCTGTGTTTCCTGTCCCTGGGAGCAGCCTGGGTAATGGCTCACGAATAAAGCAGGCCCACCTCCTAAGCTCCTGCAGCCCTGCTGGAACTATCCAGCATCATCAGTGGGTGAGACTGGGGAGGAGCATGTGGGGGAGGACTCGGGGCACACCTGGGGCAGGCAGGTATGAGGCTGGGGGAGAGGGATGTGCAGATCTGCCATGGACAGAAGTGGGGGTTATGCACTGCAAATCCTTGGGGATGCCCCATGTATCTGGACTATGACCGTACATACGACCCTGGGGGTGTCTTTAGTAGATGCCCTGATTTCTCTGTGCCCTGGGCTGGGGGGCGGGGGGGCACACCTTGATCCAAAAGTCCCTTCCCCTCTGTGTGCTTCACCTCCCTTATTTGTAAAATCAGGGGTTTGAACCTGATCCATGGCTTTAAAATTGTGCTCCAGTCCTGGGGTGTCTGGACCAGCCCCAGGAGAAGGAAGGACAGAGTGGGAGGGGCTCCAGCCCTCCTGCCAGGCTCTGAGCAGACCGTTGGCATACTTGGTTTTTGAGCGAGATCTGGTTTGAGGAAAGGGCCTCTGCCACTAGGCACAGGTCTGCTAACCACGAGTCCAGGGGACCGGAGCCTGCGTCAGGGACAGCCGGGGGCGTGGCCGAGACCCAGGTCCCAGCCGCAGCAGGGAGAGGGACGCACACCCCTGTACTGGGGGCCGTGTTATCGCTGCCGTTCTGAACTGCGTCACCACCCAGCGTCGCAAGCAGGGAGACGGAAGGGCAGCATCTGGTTTCCATCTGGACCCCTTTTCTCCTGTTCCGTTGTTTTCCTCCTTGTGCCAGGGGTGTTCAACAGCCCAGAGATGCAGGCCCTCCTCCAGCAGATCTCGGAAAACCCCCAGCTGATGCAGAACGTGATTTCAGCTCCCTACATGCGCAGCATGATGCAGACGCTGGCCCAGAACCCCGACTTCGCTGCTCAGGTACGGAGCTGCCACCGGGGGGGCGCGCTGGGGGCGGTGACTGGCGCTGGTCAGGTCAGTCCCGAGCCAGACCGCGGGGCGGGCGTCTTAGGCCCGCCGCCTCTGAGCTAAGCCCTTTACGAGCCTCCCTCCTGGTTTGTTTGCTGTGAGTGCTCGTGGCGGTGGCTCCTCCCTCACGGAGCTGTGCGGGCTCTGGGAGTGCATACGAGGAAAGTGCGCAGAAGGCGGCTGGTGCCGCGTGAGCACCGTGAACTTGCAGAACTGCTGCCAGCACCAGGGTGGGGCTGGGTGCCCCGGCTTGCGGCCCGGAGTGTGGCTCCATCTCCTCCCGCTGCCCCACGTCGGCCTCCGGGGGACCCCGAGACCCACACTTCCCGCAGTGGTGAGGGTGCTGGGGGGCGATTCTTGGGGAGGGCGGGCCCAGGCCTCCCCTCCTGCCCTCCCCCCTGCAGATGATGGTGAATGTGCCGCTCTTTGCGGGGAACCCCCAGCTCCAGGAGCAGCTGCGCCTTCAGCTCCCTGTCTTCCTCCAGCAGGTGCGTGAGGGGCCAGGAGTGGCGGCTGGGGGGGTTGAAGGGCAGGGCAGAGCTCCGGCCTCGGGCGTGGGTGGCCTCCCGCATCCTGCCACCTCCCACCGCCTTCCTGTGCCTGTTTCCCGCCAGATGCAGAACCCGGAGTCCCTCTCTGTCCTCACCAACCCCCGCGCCATGCAGGCCCTGCTGCAGATCCAGCAGGGCCTGCAGACCCTGCAGACCGAGGCCCCTGGGCTGGTACCCAGGTGAGGGGGGCCGGGGCGGGGGGGCAGCGAGGTGTGGGTTCCTCCTCCCCTGGCGCTCCCCGCTGCCACTGTGTGTCCGAGGGTCTGCTCTCCTCCCTCCGCTCTTCCTTCTGCACCTCACGCGCCCGTCCCTTTCTCAGAGGCTGCCTCCCACCTCTTGGTCTCTCCTGCCTGCAGCCTTGGCTCCTTTGGGATGTCCCGGACCCCGGCACCCCCAGCAGGCAGCAACACCGGGGCCGCGCCCGAGGCCCCCACCTCCTCGCCGGCACCCCCTGCCACGTCTCCTCCAGCAGGGGCCTCCGGTGCCCAGCAGCAGCTCATGCAGCAGATGGTCCAGCTGTTGGCTGGCGGTGGGAGCTCACAGGTACGCGGGGCGGCCGGCGCGGGGGGCCGAGCAGCAGAATGGAGACAGCGGAGCGCTCGGGGTCAGCCAGCCCCGCGCTCCTCGGGTCCTAGGCGGCCACTTGCTGGCCTTGCGGGGGTTGCCGCCATCCCCAAGTTCCGTTTCCACAGCCGTGGAGTGGGGCTGGGAACAGTGACCGTCCCACTGGCTGCCAGGCACCGCTCTGAGTGCTCCGTGGGAGCGCGCGTTCGCACTGAGCCTCACCACGCCTTGTCAGCGAGCTGCATCTCTGTCATAAGGGGAAAAGGGAGGCGCAGAGAGGTGAAGTGCCTCGCTCAGAGTCCCCCAGCCAGTGAGCCGGTAACAGAGCCGAGATCCCAGCCCCGGCATGTGGCTCCGGAATGTGCGCCTCAGCCACCGTGCCCCGGCCCTGGTGCTGGTATCGTAGGGCTCCTGGAAACTGAAGCCCTGTGGCTCTGAGGCTGGGGAGGAGTGTCCTGGGGCATGGGGTCACTAGAGCCCTGGACCACAAAGGCAAGGCCAGGGCGTTGGCTGAGGAGTAGGGTAGACCTCAGGCGAGGCCCTTCACCTTTCTCTGGCCTCTCCCGTGGCTCCGTGTGTGCACACGGCCGGGGCCGGAGCACATGTAGAGCGTGCGTCTTCCTGACTGCAGAGTGTTCGGCTCCCAGAGTGCCACGAACACGTCCAGAGCGCTGATGGAAAGAGTTAGGAGCATGGGCTGATCTGTTTGAAATGTCCGGAAAGGCGTCCCCCCCCTTCTGTTACACGGTCGTTTCGTGGCCTGGGGAGCAGCCTCCTTGGCCCCTGTTGGCAGCTCACCCCGCCCTGCCCACTGGTTGACCCTGAGGATGTGCGAGAAGACCTACTGCTCCCCTTCCCTCGGCCGCACACCTCAGATTCGACTGGGCCCCGGGGGGGGTTCCCCCCCCACCTCACAAGGCCTGTCCCTCCAGGTGCAGACGCCAGAAGTGAGGTTCCAGCAGCAGCTGGACCAGCTCCACTCCATGGGCTTCATCAACCGTGAGGCCAACCTGCAGGCCCTCATTGCTACCGGAGGGGACGTCAACGCGGCCATCGAGAGACTCCTGGGCTCGCAGCTCTCCTAACCGCCCGGCCGCACCACCCGCCTGCCCCCTCCCTCTGTGCCTGCCGTCCCCATCTTCTCCCTGTCCCTCCAGACAGCAGGCTGGCTTCAGGGCCGCGGGCCTGGCCCCGGAGCTCTGAGAATTGTGGGTTTACTTGCACATCTCTTACAGAGTCTGCTATCCGGGTCCCGCTTGAGCGGGGCTGCGCGAGCCGTTTTCCAGTGTCGTGGGCCGGCCCCAGCTCCTGGCCCTGCCGCCAGCCTGCAGACGTCCCGGTGGTGGCGTGGGGTTGGCAGGGGGACTGCCATCTGCTCTGCGGGGACGGGGTGTTCCTCCGGGGCCTAGGGTTTGGCTTGTATGGTTCCTTGTGGGGACTCTTCCTTCTCTCCGCCCCCTCCTCCCACCGGCAGCCTGATCCGAGCTGGGGTCACACACTCGGAGGGAGGGGCAGGTGCACAGGCTGCCTTTTCCTCCTCACCCCCTGTCCTGGTCCCTTCATCCAGGCTTTGTTGGGATGTCCCGAGAGAGGAGATGCCTGTCCTCCCTGTCTAAAGGGGGAGGCGACCGCCCTCTCTGTACAAGGAACTAACAAGCCCCGGACCAGCCCCATGGAGATTTGCTAGAGGAAGGGAAGGGGGAGAAGGACCCAAGTCAAAGGCTCAGAAGTTGGAATTGACACTTGGGGAACGGAAGCCCTAGTAGCTGTTTTAGGCGGGAGAGCGCAGGCTCAGGCCTGGCAGAGAAGGCCTAGAGATGCTCACAAATTGGAGCTGAAGGAAGGGGCTCACAGGGGCTCCTACCGGCTCCGGGGCCAGGACCTGCTGGTGTCCCCAGGTACCACTGGTTTGAGCCCCCCTCAAAAGACATGAAGGGCTTGGGGTCTGTCTCAGCAGTGGGTGTGTGTGTGCTGGCTTGCGCACACACACTTGCTCAGTGAGTTGCACAGGACGGTGGGTTCTTTGTTGATTACTGGTTCCGAGCTCTCTCCCACCACAGAGGAGTGGGCGAAAGGGCCAGTCTGGGGCGAGAATACATACAGTCCAGCCAGCCAGGCCCCTCGGGTACCCGAGGGTAGTGCGGTTACCCCTCCCAAAGCTGTCAGGGCTGTGAGCAGCACCCCTCCCACCCCTCCCCTCCTTGCTGTTGGGGGGTAGTACAGCAGTCTCTCCCCTGCAGTCCCTGGCCTTTGGAGTCTTCACTGTTTCTTCCAGGCCAGAAAGTTCTATTTGAGGAAGGAAAGGAGAGGGCGGCAGCCATGCCTTTGATCTGGAGTTGGACGTTGCTCTGTTGGAGCGCAGAGAAGGCTCTTCTCTCCGCTGCGTAGGCCGGCTGCTCGGAGTTCCCACGGCCGAGCGTGCGGAAGGGAGAGCAGCAGAATCTTCTCCAGATGGGAAAGGGTCCCGAGCAATCCAGAGAGGATGTCTGTGTGGCTCCCCCACTCCCCGACGTCCACACTGGCCTTTGTAAATAAATGACGTGGTCTTTGTTGTCATGATGTCTTGGAGTTTGTTTTCTGGGGGAGAGGAGGCTGGCTGACGACAACTTGGTTCGAGGAGGTTTTTATAAAGTGGGATCTGGAGGAAGTGGCAGTTGGGTTCAGTGGGCAGAGGTGAAGGGAGAGCTGGTGGAGCTCAGTCGGGGGCTCAGAGCCGGGAAGGGCTGCGCGGCGCCAGTCCCCATCCCCCGCTCCGGGCGGAGAGGAGTGTAGAAAGGTCCTTCCTCCCTCTGATGTGATGGCAAGACTGTTCTCCCCTCACCTCAGGGAAAAAGGTCAAAACACAGGAGAGCCTTGCAGTCCAGACCTTCTGCAAGTGAAGTCTAGGAGCTTTTGGTCTTGAGCTCCGAGACCAAGCCTGGCCGGCGCGTCCCGCGGCTCGTGTGAACTGAGGGAAGTCTAGTGATGGGTTGTCCCGTGCACGAGGTTATGGACGAGGCCACCGTGCAACAGGACGGAGCCGTCAGTGGGAGGCCCCACTTCGGGTAACGTGGACTGGACGTCCCACACCAGCACTTTCACTACACTTCTTTTTTTCAAGATTTTATTTATTTTTTTGAGAGTGAGCACAAAAGCAGGGGGAGCGGCAGAGGGAGAAGCAGGCTCCCCGCGGAGCAGGGAGCCCGATGTGGGGCTCGATCCCAGGACCCTGGGACCATGACCTGAGCCGAAGGCAGACGCCACCCAGGCGCCCCTCACTACGAGTTTTAAAAGCTGGGTGAAAAACAGAAAATACCGGAAAAGCATCAAAGGGCCAACAAGACAGGTGCGGAGTGCAAGGGGGTGGGAAGGCCCGAAACGCTGCCTCAGACCCGGGGCTTCTGTCCAGGGGAAAACATGGCCGAGGGGCTGAGTTGTGCTTGGAGAGCCTGGAAGGACCGGAGCTAGGGGGACAGGAAGGGGGTCTGGGGATGCTGGTAAAGATCCAGCACTTGGTCCAGGGCCCTGAAGGATGAATTGGGAACAAACCAGTCACGGATTCTGCAGTGGAGCACCATTCTGGGTGGCCCGGAAGTTCTCAAGCCTCAGACCTGGAATAAGACGATCCCAGATGGCTGGCGTCTCCAGATGCTAGGTAGAAGCAGCAGAAATCTCCAGGAACATAACGTCAACCACAGTAAAAGTGAATGAAGCACCGACAAGATAAGGCACTGCCCACGAGACCAAGCAGGAACGAGGGACAATGGATGGACCCACGGCAATTCCGTCGGCTGGAATTACAGACAGAGACGAAAATGGCTGCTTAGCATTTCAAGCTAAAGACCCAACTTGGAAGTTTCAGCAGAGACCAGGAACTACCAAACGAGATGTGGCACGATGGCAGAAAGACCAAGTGGAGAGTGGGCAGAGGGAGAGGGAGAAGCAGACTCCCCGCTGAGCAGGGAGCCCGACACAGGGCTCGATCCCAGGACCCCAGGATCATGACCTGAGCCGAAGGCAGACACTTCACCGACTGAGCCACCAGGCGCCCCCAGGATGGAAGTTTTCCCACCCAGCAAATAAGCACAATGTGTACCCACCAAACAACCTAGAGGGAGAAAAATAAAGTGAGGACTCAAAAGCAAGACAAAAAAAAAAAAAGTCCAGGAGATTTTTCAGGTTGGGGAAGCGATCGTGCACGATCCTGCCCTGGTGGATCTGTGACACTGTGCACTTGCCAAAACCCATAGAACTTTCCAGCAGAGGAAACCCTAGGGTATGCAAACTGGAAACACACATGCCATCTGGGAAGTCAGGGGACCCCGGGACGGGAGGTAGAATGTAACCAGAGGATCTAAGTCTATTATAAATGTATGCAATCACATAGGCATAGATGCGGACTCAGGCTACTCGGAAATGAGTGGAATTTGTAAAAGCAAAGACAAAGGAAACCTAGCGCTGTGCTCTGGTTGGGACGTGTCCCATGGATGTCTTGTTAACAATCCTGATACCCCAATAGACGGAGCTAGAACTGAACAACTAAGTAAATGGTGGGTCCCCAGGGGAGCGTGGTTCTCACTGTGGGAGCCGGAGTTATAGACAAGCGAGGGGATGAGACTAGAATGACCCACGTCCTAATGGATTTGAGGTGGAGACATCAGCATGAACTCGTGTTTAGCTTAATTCAGATGCAGATGGAAATATCTGTAGATGCGCGAGTTAGCACACGTCCGTCCTTGCTCCCCGTGGAGAGGGGGCCCTTGGGGCAGTTGGTGGCTTCATGCGCACCTGGTGCCCAGGCCTTGGTCTCTAACTCTATTTTCCAGTGAAGGCATCCGGGGCTCCTCAGAGGAGCGGCTGATGCCGGGACAGGAGTTGTGCTAGAGGAGGCAGGAGCCTCCCGTAGGAAGGGAAGACCCACAGTGACTGGGCCATGGCATGAGGGACACAGGAGCCCCTGAAGGACCTCCCAATGGCCAAAGCTGGAACAACGTGACCAACAAATAAAGTGGCGTAGAATTATAACCCAGAGTGTAAAGTACATGCCCATGAAGCTACTGATACAAATAAATAAGTGAATAAAACATGGGTGAAAAAAGACAGATGTGTGCAGAAAAATTCTGAACAACTTATGTCAATATTCTGCCTAAAGGAGGCATAGTATAACTCCCCACCCCTCAGGTGTGGGCTGCACAGGCTTCCCTTCCAGAGTCTGGAAAGGGGGCGGGGGGCGGGGGTGACTTTAGAGAGGGGACACGACCTCAGCCTGGGGGCAAGGTCAACGATAAATCATGTTGAAAGCATGTACTCGAGATGATGTGATAAAAACAGCATTTGACCTCTGTTCTCTTCTTCCCCAAATGCATGACCCCCGTCTAAGCACGAGGACAACACCATGCATACCCCATCTGGGCACTCCCCAGAACTGTCAAGGTCATCAGAAACAAGGAATGTCTGAGGAACTGTCACAGTCAAGAGGAGCCTAAGGAGACAGGACAATCAAATGTAACGTAGCATCCGGGATGGGAGCCTGGAACAGAAAAAAGATATTAGCTAAAAACTAAAGAAATCTAAATGAAGTACGGACTTTACTTAATAATAATGTATCAGTAGCAATTAATTCACTGTAACAGATGTGCTATGGTAATGTAAGGTGTTAAAAATGGGTGTGGGGTATATAGGAACCCTCTTCACTGTAACAGTTTTTTTTATAAATCTAAAATTGTTCACAATAAAAAGTTTATTTAAGGGGCGCCTGGGTGGCCCAGTCGTTAAGCGTCTGCCTTCAGCTCAGGTCATGATCCCGGAGTCCTGGGATCGAGCCCCGCATCGGGCTCCCTGCTCGGCGGGAAGCCTGCTTCTCCCTCTCCCCCTCCCTCTGCTTGTGTTCCCTCTCTCGCTGTGTCTCTGTCAAATGAATAAATAAAAAAATCTTTAAAAAAAAAAAAAGTTTATTTAAGACAAAAGAGAGAATACACAGAATAGAAAGTGTGCATAAGGGGCCTCTGGGTGGCTCAGACGTTAAGCATCTGCCTTTGACTCAGGTCATGATCCCGGGGTCCTGGGATCGAGCCCCACATTAGGCTCTCTGCTCAGCGGGAAGCCTGCTTCTCCCTCTCCCTCTGCCCCTGCTTGTGTTCCTTCTCTAACTGTGTCTCTAACAAATAGATAAAGTCTTTTTTTTTTTAAGATTTTATTTATTTATTTGACAGAGAGAGACACAGTGAGAGCAGGAACACAAGCAGGGGGAGTGGGAGAGGGAGAAGCAGGCCTCCCACCGAGCAGGGAGCCCGATGCAGGGCTCGATCCCAGGGCCCCAGGATCACGACCTGAGCCGAAGGCAGCCGCTTAACGACTGAGCCACCCAGGCACCCCCAAATAAATAAAGCCTTAAAAAAAAAAGTGTGCATAATATGGCAGATTTAAATATATATAAGATTTAAATATATATGACCTAATATATAAGTAATTTTATTGAATGTAAATGGTCTAAATGCTTCAATTAAAAGTTGAAGATTGCCGGGCTGGATCAATAAAATAAAAACCTAACTACAAGGACAAGAGATCCTGCACATGGAGGCTTCAGTGGAACCCACAGGACAACCCAGTCCACACCCCAGCATTGGGTCCCTCAGCCCATAGCCTAGGGACCCAAAGCCAAGCGCAGGAGGCCCCCAGGTCCACTGGTGATCTCCTCTGAAGGAGGTGGGGGCACTGAGCCCTTCTTGGGGCTGAGCAGAGGCCAGGGCAGCCCAGGGGCTGGGAGCAGCCTCACAGAGCCCAGGGTGGGGTGGGTGACTCCCAGGCTAGCTGCACCATGGGGAGAAGCAGCCTTTGGTCCCTCACCACCTCCTGGGTCATAACCCTGCCTGCAGAGAGTGGGGAGGAGGGATACGACCCAGACTCTGGGAGAAGCTGGTGTCCCAGAGTCATGGCAAGGGGCTGGTTTTAATCACTCCCTTTTAAACGAAACATTCTGAATTCCCTGTGGGTGAGGCTGGGGTGACCACAAGACATTTATAGAACATAAGAAAATGGAAAGATTGAACGTAAAAGTCTGGGAAAAGATAAACTACAAACACAAGTCAGAAGAAAACTAGGGTAGCTATATTAATAACAGGCCAGACAGAATTTAAGGTGGAAAGCAGTACTAAGAGATAAAGAGGGTTAATTCATAATGATAAGAGGTAACATTCACCAGGAAAATATAGTAATTCTGAGTATTTATGCACCTAATAACATGGCCTCACTCGATACATGTATATATATATATATATATATATAAAGAGGGGCACCTGGGTGGCTCAGTCGTTGAGCGTCTGCCTTCGGCTCAGGTCATGATCTCAGGGTCCTGGGATCGAGCCCTGCATCGGGCTCCCTGCTTGGCGGGAAGCCTGCTTCTCCCTCCCACTCCCCCTGCTTGTGTTCCCTCTCTCTCTGTGTCTCTCTCTGCCAAATAAATAAATAAAATCTTTAAAAAAAAATAAAAGAAAAAAAATTGAGAGCACTACAAAGAGAATTGGAAAAACCCTCAATCATAGATCTGAATACACCGCTCTCTGTAATTGATAGCCGTAGGCAGAGAAACAATAACAATAAGGACTAACATATATCATTAATTCTAAGATACAGATTTTTTTTTTCAGGGCGCCTTAATTTTTTTTTCTTTTCTTAAAGAGATATTTGTACACCCATATTCATAGTGGTATTATTCACAAGAGCTAAAACGTGAAGCAACCCAGCTGTCCACCGATGGATGAATGGATGAGCCAAATGTAGTAGAGACTCACCATGGGATATTGCTCAGCCTTGAGAAGGAAGGAAATTCCACCACGTGCTACAACATGGATGAGCATTGAGGACATTACACTGAGTGAAATAACCAGTCACAATAAAGACAAACACTATATGATGCTATGAGGCACTCAGAATCGTCAGACCCGCAGAGACAGAAAGCAGGTGGTGGCCGCCAGGGCTGGGGCAGGAGGAACGGGGAGTTCGTGTTCGATGGGGACGGAGTTTCGGTTTTGCAGGATGAAGCGTTCGGGAGGCGGACAGGGACGGTCGTCGTTCAACAGTGTGAATGTTTAGTACCCCTGAAGTGAGCCCTTAAAATGGGTAAGATGGTAAATGTTAAGTTGTGTATTTTACCACAATAAAAAAGTTTTTAATTAATGAAATAAAAAACACAACAAAGCAAACAGGGTGGGGGGGTAAAAAAGAATATGCTGTATGATTTCACATATATAAAATTCTAAAACAGGCAAAATTAAACTTTACTTTTTTTAAAGATTTGATTGATTGAGAAAGAGAGTTCGAGCAGGGAGAGGGGCAGTGGGAGAGGGAGAGAGAATCCCAAGCCAACTCCCTGCTGAGCACAGGGCTCCATCTCAGGACCCTGAGGTCATGACCTGAGCCGAAATCAAGAGTCTGTCGCTTAATTCACAGAGCCACCCAGGGGCCCCAAAATTAAACTTTACTTTTTAAGGACGGCTGTCTAGAAGGGAAATCCATTATGCAAAGCAAGGAAGTAATTATCACCAAGGTCATCACAGTAGTTACCTGTATGAGAAGTCAGAAGTTGTGATTCGGAAGGAAGACACACGAGTGATAATAATGTCCCATTTCTCAACCTGAGCAGTGGTTACTGTAAGTTCTTAAACTGAGCATTTATTCAAAGTGTTATTTTGAAGGAGCTGGGGCTTACAGGGGATTGGCAAAAGTAGTGCAGTCTCCATACATTCTTCACCCAGCTTCGTCCACTGTCAGTATTTTGCGTAACCACGAGTACCATTAACAAACTGATTAACATGGGTGTGATCACGTTAGCTCAACTACAGACACGTTATTTGAATGTTGCCACTTTGTCCACTGACGGCCTTTTCCTGTTGGAGGATCCAGTCCGGAATACTGGGCTGTCGTGTGATAGCGTGTGACAGTCCTCGGTCCTTCTGAGGCTCGCAGAGCCTCGGCATTCTGAAGAGTACCGCTCAATTACTTTAGATGATGTCCCTCAGTCCGGGTTTGTCTGAAGTCCTCTCATGGGTAGATGGTCATGCATTGTAACGAGCACGCCCCAGAAGCGGTGGGTCTTTCCAGCACATCGTGGCAGGGGATGCGACGTCCGAGTGTCTCACGATGAGTTCCTGTGGCCTTGACAACTTGGTGAAAAGGGTGTGGTGCCTGCTGGGTATCCTGCTGTAAAGGTATCATTTTACCTCTGCAATTAATAAATATCTTGAGGGAGAGGCTTTGAGACTATGCAGATATCCTGTTTCTCAAATATCCATCCATAATTCCGCTCCCGATCGCAGGTCCGGCTGCAGCACTCACCACCGGCTTGCGCTGGGGTTTCCCACACCCCCCACTCCTCCTGTGTTGTCAGCGGCCATCCTTCTGGAGGAAGAGCTGTCCTTTCTCCCTTATTTGTGTTTTTATTTTTAGGCACATTGCTGTAATACACTTTTCAAGCACGCACGGGGCATTTACAAAATTAAGTATGCCCTGGGAAACAACAAATCTCAGTGAATTATCAGAGCTGCTGGGATGGCACCTGGGCGGGGCCCTGTTCCCAACGCACACCGACCCCCAGCTCCTTCCGGGGGGCTTGCTAACAGCTCACAGCAGGGACCCTCCATCAACAGGGGGCTGCCCTGCTGGGGAAGGCACCCACCCCCCAACCCTGGGCAGCTCGCAGTGATTAATAGGCCTCAAAAGCGCCACTGGGTTTGTGGGGCTGCTCTTGCTACAGAGCTCCCTGGACCCCCTGAGGCCACAGCCCTGCTCAGCCTTCCTCCCGCAGTTCCTGCGCCCTCGCTGCCCTTCCCCTGCGAGCCCCCGTCTCAGCCACCTGCAGGGAGCCCCACCTTGCCCAGCTGTATTTCCCCATTTGCCCCTGGCACAGCTGCCCTCCTGCTAGCAGCGGGTGGGGCAGGGGCAGGGGCAGGGTCCAGGGTCCTGGAGGCCAAGGCCCCTCTCCCCTCACTCAGGCGGAGGAAGGAGGCCAGGCGGGTTTGGTTGCAGCCCCACGCGGGCAAACAGCTTTTGTTCCCATCTTACCATTTGCTAAGTGGGGAGCCCACAAGCTTTGCTTTGGGCTGAGAGTCCTCGGCAGAGCGCAGAGCTTTGGAGGGTTGAGGGGCTGAAGAACGGTCCACCCCCACCCCCGCGTGGGGCCCTTTGCTCTTTCCCTTCTCGGAGCTGCAGGCCCCCAGGGTCCCAAGGCCTCGGCCCTAGAGATGCAAAGGATGAGGAAGGGCTCAGAGACATATGCGGGGAGGGGAGGAAGAAAATGGGTGTATGTCCCCCCAGATCAACCCATCCATCATCCAATCCGTCAATCCGGAGACAAACCTGCAATCATGGGGCTGGGACTTGCCAACCTCAAAAAGAAACTGGGCTTTATTTACGAAGGATTGTCGTCCGGGCGCTCCTGGCTCCGGGCCCCGCCTCTCCTGGGCGCGCCCCCGGAGCCCCCTGCCCGCGCTGCGCGTCGGCCTAGCCGGGCCGCTGGGGGTTCCCTCCAACCCCGGCGCGCCCGGCCCCGGCCCCCGCGCGCCGCAGCAGCCGCACACATACCGGCGGAAGGCGGCCGGGCTCTGGCGCGAAGCCCCGGTCCGGGAGGTGAGCGTGCTGGTGCTGCTCCCCAGGGCCCTGGGGCGCTCCTTGAGCCGCCGCCCGCGCGCCCGCCAGGCCGGGGCAGCTTCCGCCCCGGCCTCAGGGACCGCCCGGGCGCGGGGCCCCGCCGACCTCGTCCTCCTCCTTCACCTCGTCCTTCCTCGGGCTCCGCTTCCGCCTCCGGGCCGGCGCGAGGCCGGGGTCCTCCTCCTTGGGGAATCCGAGAGCGAGGAATGAAGCGTGCTCTCCACTGACCCATCCCGCGACGCACGGGACTTCGCGTCGGAGGGGGCAAGTGAGGCAGAGAAGGACTGAGGTCAGAGGGAAGGCTCGGGCCCCGGGCAGCAAGGCCTGCCCCCCAGCAGGGGACCACAGGGAAGTCCCCAAACAGCCCCTGCGCTCTGCTGAACGCAGGATACGAACGCAGATACCGTGGTTAAATACAGACTCATTCTGAAAGGCAGATCCTGGCCCGCTAAGGGATCTGTTCTGGAAACCCTGGCTGTCCCTGCTTGGGGGTGACAGATACGTCTGTTGTGATCGTGGTGGTTTCCCGAGTACGTGTCAACTCGGCAAACTGCACTTCAAATGTGAGCAATTTACTGTGTCAGTGACTGCTGACACAGACAGACCCCCCTCCAATCAACAAACAGCTAAGTCCCTCTACCAGCTGTGTTTCCAGCCCAGAAATGTTGAAAGGAAGCCCCGGAGGACTGGTAAAAAGGGGGTCATGAACTGGGAGCAGTTGTGGGGGGGTTGGGGTCGGACACACAGCTGGGCATCTAGCATGTCTGCTTCTGACGCATGTCATCTTGGCAGAGTTATTTCACTCGCCTGTGCCTCAGTTTCTTTATCTGAAAAACAGGGATAATAATAGTATCTACCTCACAGAGCCGCATAGGTAAGCTGTGCTTACTATCGCTGTTGGTATTTTATTCTGGAAGCCGTAAATTTGAGCCATGTTTAGTGAAGATGTGAATTGGAAGGATGTAGAGAAGATATGGAAGGTTGCCACAGGACATCCTGGGGGAAGTACTGAGGGAAATTGCCCATGTGGTGGTCGAGCAGGGGGTGCGGGACCCCAGGGGAGGGGGGTGCGGGGTGGGGGGCACTCACACTGGCCGGCTCCTGGCTCCCTTGGTAGCCGAGGTCATCAGCCAAGCTGTGGATGGGCGTCAAGCGTACAGCAAAGGTGTTAAAGGAGGGATCTTCTGCCCCTGGGGCTCTCCAAGCTTCTTTGGTCTCCTGGGGGAGAGAAGGAGCCAGTCAGGAGGGAGCAGCTCGCGCCAAGCGGGACGGCAGGGTCAGTGGCCTTGTCCTGCCTGTGCGCCTGCCTGCCCCCTTACTTTGAGGATGGAAGATAAAGACACATTCTCTTTCTTCTTCATGATCATAAAGTTCTCTGATCACTAATGTGATGAGCCTCTGGCGTGTCCGCTCGCCGCCCACTACACGCTCACAATTCTTTAGTCTCCATGTCCTCACAGAAGTGGTTGTCGTAGCAATAGGAGGGTGGGGTCCCAGGCCCAGGGGTTGGCGGGGTGCTCCTCTATGGGGCTGAGAGGGCATGCGGGCACATGCGCACACACACCCCTGCTTTACTTCTCAGCAGGAGGAGGCTGGAAATGCTCACTCCCCAACCCCTACCTACCAGGGTGAGCAGAATGAAGACCAGGCTTAACTAGAGAGACTGTGGTCCAATTCCAAAAATGGCGCAAACCCTCAAAAGGCTTCAAGACGAGGCAGATGCAGACTCCAGAATCCACCTTGGAATCCACATGTGCTGGAGAAGCATTTGGCAAGAAGCGGAAAACAGTCCACTGAGAACTTCAGGTGCCAGGTTTGTCTGAGATTTTCAAGGGATCCAAAGACTTAGTTTGTGCCAAGAGCCGGAGCTGCCTGGGCCCCTCTCCCTCAAATGCAATGCTGCGATATGTAACCCTTCGTAGGACCCTAGATTCTCTTTGAAAGTCATAGAGGGCATTTTGGAGAAAATTGAATATGGACTCTACATCAGAAAATAGAATATTATGTCAGTGTCAAACTTCGTGGGTGCAATGATGTTACTGTGATTATGGAAGAAAATGTTCTTGTTCTTGGCCAGCACTGGGGTGTGCCCAGGCAGGGGGCCTAAGACAAGCTTCAAGATTCCTGCTCATCCCAGTCTCAGCCCGGCTTGCAGAACTGAGGACTGCCCTTGAGTAGCAAGGAAGAAGTGATGGGCTTGGAGAGACCAACCAAGTCTCTGAAGTAGAGGGAGGGGAAGGGGGGAGGGTCACTATGCCTGGGGAGCCCTTGGATAAGGCTGAGGGGGTGTGACTGGGCTCCGATGGAACCCATAGCCCGAGAGCAGACAGGATCGAATGGCTTAATGGATGCCAGAAAGGAAAAGTATTGATAAGCAGGGGGCACCTGGGTGGGCCAGTCAGTTAAGTGATTTGATTTGGGCTCAGGTCATGATCTCAGGGTGGTGAGATCCAGTCCCACATCAGGCTCCACGCTCAGCTTGGGGCCTGCTTGGGTTTCTCTCCTCCCTCTGCCCCTCCTCTTTCTCTCCCCTCCTCCTCTAAAATAAATAAATAAGGGACACCTGGGTGGCTCAGTTGGTTAAGTGTCTGCCTTCTGCTCAGGTCATGATCTCCGGGTCCTGGGATTGAGCCCCGCATTGGGCTCCCTGCTCAGTTGAGAGCCTGCTTCTCCCTCTGCCTCTGTGGCTCCCCCTGCTTGTGTTTGCTCTCTCTCTGTTTAAATAAATAAAATCCTTTTAAAAAAATAAAATAAGGGCGCCTGGGTGGCTCAGTTGGTTAAGCAACTGCCTTCGGCTCAGGTCATGATCCTGGAGTCCCGGGATCGAGTCCCACAATCGGGCTCCCTGCTCAGCGGGGGTCTGCTTCTCCCTCTGACCCTCTTCCCTCTCGTGCTGTCTGTCTCTCATTCTCTCTCTCTCAAATAAATAAATAAAATCTTTAAAATAAAATAAATAAATAAATAAAATAAAACACTAGATGGCAAAGAAATGTGTACTTAAAAAAAAAATAAAATCTTAAAAAAAAACTCTCCTGATGATTCCTAAGGACATCCCATAGCTAAGAGGAAAAAAAAAGTATTGATAACCAAGCACCATGCATCTGGCACATCGGGAGCCCTCTAGAAAATTAGAGACTGCTCTGAAGAAAATGACCGGGGAGTCCCTGCATTAACAGAGATTAAGTCGCTGCTACTCTATGGAAAAAGGGCTGGAAACAGAAACTAGGTTTGATTACAGAAAAATAAGGTAGTCAACATTTCTTGGGCATCTAAATTTGCATGCAGACATTTAGACTCACTGTTTCTGTATTTGATTTTGTTTCACTGAGAATATCAGCATGAATTATTTGTGTAAAATGAGTTTATTGTGTGATTCCACTTCCATGAAGTACCTAAAGTAGTCAAATTCATAGAAACAGGATGTAGAGTAGTGGTTGCCAGGGCTGGTGGGGAGATGGGGACGGGCATTATTGTTTAGTGGATATGGAGTTTCAGTTTGAGAAGTTGAAAAATTTCTGGAGAGAGATGGTGATGATGGTTCTATAACAAACAATGTGAATGTCCTTAATGCTATTGAACTGTATATTTTAAATGGTTAAAATGGCGAATCCCACGTTAGATATATATTTACCACAATAAAAAAAAATGAATCTAAAAAAGAAAAATGTTGCGAATTTGCTGTCATTGCTGTGATTCTGGATGCTTCTTGAAAAGTGGTATGATCTTTTTAATCCATAACCTCTTACAGAATGCCCCTCCAGCTAGCTTATGCCCATCAGAGCCTCCTCGATTTGGCAGTGAGGCTCTTTCCGGGTGCCCGCCTAGCCACCAGCCAAAAAGCAGCCAGCCATTTCCTTGTCAGCTTAGCCACACACTATCTTGGTTGCCTTCTTGTTACAGATCCCGGAAGAGAGGCCAGTGGGCAGACTGGGCTCTGTTGTGACTATCTGGGGGAACAGGGCAGGAAAGCAGTGAGCAGCTCACACGGGCCCTGCATGTCTCTGTTCCTGGCACACGGTTCCCTGCACACCTAACAAGGTTCTACCCAATCTCTTGGTTTGGGGTTCCTTTGAGGATGGCAGGAAGCAACCATATTTGTTTGGAAGTCTTTCAACAGAAACATTTCCCTTAGCAATTGATTGTTGAAATCTCTCTAGTCAGAACAGATTCTAATAGGGAGACTGTAGACAGAGACGATGTGTCTTCACCAACCCAGGCTTTGTCTGAGACTCTCCCATCCACAGTGGGATGTGTCAGGGTGCTGGGGGTGAAATGGTCTGTTAACACAGCATTTTCCAAGGTTCTCTCTGGTTCTACAGAAAGAAAGGAAAAAGCAATCTATAATTCCAAGGGGTTTGTGAAGCAGACTCACTTGGATATATGTCCCTTTAGTGAACAGTGCTCACCACTGACGGTGGTGGATGTAGGTGTCATGTTCTATTTCCTTCCCAAATGTCCGCAGTCCACATGTGCACCCAAAGCACCCAGAGGCAGGATTTCTCAGGCAGTATCAACTGCTTTTTTAGAGAACATTATAATTAAAATGAAGAACCCTTATTTATCAAAAAGACAATGAAGAGAATGTAAAGGCAGACCAGGGCCTTTACATACTAACCTCTCTCAGAACACTTAGGACAGCGTCATGAATCTGTTTATCTGTCCCCCAACCCCGCCAGCCCCCCGCCATTTCAAACTCTTCCAAGTGCGTATTATATATGTTTGTTCTCTTGGAAACTAGCATAGGGCTGGTGATAGTAAGAAGTCAATAAAAGCGATTGTTGACTCAGTTACTTGCACTCAAAAGTCTGAAAGCGAGAAAGTGGGCAAGAGGGAGTGGTCTGTTTGGCTAAAGCAGAGAGTGGTAGGGACGACAGTGAGGGCTTTGACTGTCAGACAAAGAGATGTGATTCCATGGACAATGCGAGCCGCTGGGGTGTGTGTGTGTGCGTGTGTGTGTGTGTGTTTTAAAGGGTGCATGACATTCCATTTGCCTTTTCACTATGGCCATGAGTATATCTCACCCCATCACTAGGTTCTAAAGTCTTGAGGGCAGATACCATACCCTATCTCTGTATCTCCCACAATGACTATCGCAGCACCTGGTGCATGACAAGTGCCCCCCAAAATGGATGCTCAGTGTATCAGTGAGTGAACAAGGGACTCAGCTGGAAGGGGCAGAGGCAGAGGGTCGGGGCATAGACGGGCAAAGTAAGGCTGGAGACATTTCTCTCCTGAATCCTGAGTGGCTCTTGGTGGGGTATCTAGACTGTGTGTTTTGAAGATATAGGCCTTTTGCGTGCAGCTGAGTCTGAGAACCACTTCGTATCTTTCCAAGCCTGGAGAAATTGCTATGAAAACAATGCTTTGGAAAGGAATAAAATTCCCACGATCAGCAAGTATTTTTGAGCACCTCCTTTGTGCTCAGCAGCACTGTAGGGCCTTTGGGTAAGTGTGCGCTGGAGAAATAGCATCTAATCATTAAGGTGGCTTTTTCAGGCCAGAAACAACTGGGACAAAGCATATTAAAGTCCAGTACTGTGAAAGAGCAAGGTAGTCTGGCAAAGCCAAGGGATTAGCCCGCCACGCGGCCCTGAGCGATGGGCTGGAGAAGAAAAGAGAAGCAGACTGGAGGGTGCGTGCAGACAAGCTGTCATTCGCTCCTGGAGTCCCCACCACGTGCTCAGGCATGGCGCTGGGCAATGCAAACAGACGACCTGTCCTCAAGGAGCTCTGGTCTGGGAGGTGCGGAACGCAGGGCCTGCTAGAACAAATACAGGAAACGTGTGTCATTCCACGAGAACGTTAAGTCCCAGCAAGGAGAAATCTCCTCCGTCCTCCCCGGCACTGCACCTCACGACCTGGAACGTGCCGGCACAAAAGGCTCACGGTCAATGCGTGCTCAGCGAAGAAGTGCCCCAAGGCAGACGGAACAACAGCAATACTGACGGCTGGCCTTCAGCAAGCTCGTGCCTGTGCCGGACGACGTGCTCACAGTCTCACACACATGGTCAGACCTGCCCTCCGCCACTTGGAGAGTGCTGTATTACCTCCTCCTACAGATTGGAGAACCGAGGCCTTACGGAAGGGACACCTGCCGGTGCGCGGCACACCTGAGACCCGAATTCTCGAGTGCAGAACCCCACAGGCAGCCTTTTCCGAACGCTGTTTGGGGGCATCTGCCCGGCAGCTGACGGAAAAGTGCAGGGCGCGCCCCGCAGCGAACGCAGCATCGGTGGTGAGCACGGGCCAAAGCGGTGAGAGCCGGCACGGCGAAGGGCTTCTAAGAGACGCTCGGGGCTTGGCGACTTCCTGGATGCGGGGAGCACCACGTCTGTCGCCTGGAAGCGGGAAGGATGGCGGCAGCCCTGAGAGGAAGAGCTTTCCCGTGGTTCGCAGTTCGCCGGTGCACTGGACGCCGCAGACCGCTGGCCCAGCCTGCAGGGCACCTGCCCCGGGCGGCCGCACGCGGTAGCGCAGGCGCTCTCGGGCCCAGAGCGCGCGCCGGCGCCGCAGAGCCAGACGCGGGGCCTGGCCGGGAACTACAACTCCCAGGAGCCATCGCGCGGAGCACCGAGGCTTCCGACCGTAGCTCACTTCCGGCCCCTGGGCCGCTGACGCTCTCTTCCGGTCTTGGTGGCCCCCGAAAGGCCTGTGGGGTGCGCACGGTGAGCGCCGAGCCGCGGGGGCGCGGGCGGGGTGGCGCCCGGGTCCGCAAAGAGCCCGGCGGCGGAGGGGCCGCCCGGCCGCGGCGGGGACGAGAGGGGCGCGCCGGCGGGGGACGTGTCTTCCTGGCGAGAAGGGGAGGGCCGAGCGGGCTGAGCCCCGGAGGGACCCACGGAAGGGCTGTGGCGGCCCGGAGGGGTGGGGCGCGGGCAGGGTGCGTGGGGAGGGCCCCGGGGGGCTGGGCGGAGGAGGCCTGTGCGAGGGACGGCCCCACCAGCCGGTGGCTCCCCGGCCGCGCGACGGGAAGAGGGCGGCGGGGCGGACAGGTGGGAGATCCCGGCGTGTGGGTCAGCCCTGCTGGCTGAGGAGGAGGGGGCTGCTGCTTTGGTGAGGTTAAGAGTTTTGCCAGACTCGGTAAGGGGGCGCTGCCGGGAAGATTGCGGTGCCTTACGTGCTTGAGTTGCCGCCCACTGGGCGTTTCCCCCGAAGATGAGGCTGCTGGTATCGGTGTTGTTGGCCCTGTTTGCTGTCAGTCATGCAGAGGACGGAGCGCGGCTGCTGGCCTCCAAGTCACTGCTGAACAGATACGCCGTGGAGGGGCGAGACCTGACCTTACAGTACAGCATCTACAATGTCGGCTCGAGGTGAGGGGGCCCAGGGGCTGCAGCTTGCGCCCTTTTGAAGTTCTTTGACTTCCCAGCTGGGGACGGAGACCTTTGGGGAACACGCAGCACCAGGTGTCAGGAGCGAGTGAACGCTCTCCTGGACCTGCTTCACCTAAGCTCCCAGAAACCGTCTTCCACTTTTTGGAGCTGGGAGAGTTTCTGAGGGGAGAAGAAGCAAGAATGAGGGTGAAACGGGGAGGAAGATGAGACCCGATCTTTCCTTACCTCCGGGCTTGCAGGTTTCAGCTTCTTTTCTTTCGTTAACCTGTAAGCATGTGTGTTGCCTTTCTTTAATTTTATTTGCTTTAATTCTCTCTTCCATACGTGTCTTGCTTGTCTGAAGGAAGCGAGTATATATATACACACGTAGACGCAGAAATTGGGGCAAGAGAGAATGTGGGCCCATTCCTTCCTTGGTGCTTTTTTTTTTTTTTTTTTAAAGATTTATTTATTTATTTGAGAGAGCGAGAATGAAAGAGAGTACATGAGAGGGGAGAGGGTCAGAGGGAGAAGCAGGCTCCTCGCTGAGCAGGGAGCCCGATGCGGGACTCGATCCCGGGACTCCAGGATCATGACCTGAGCCGAAGGCAGTCGCTTAACCAACTGAGCCACCCAGGCGCCCTTCCTTGGTGCTTCTTAGCCAGAGAACCCAGTCCTAGACCTTGATTCTTCAGTACAACCAACCCAAGTTACTGTGTGACTCACATCTGTCTTTTGTAGTTCTGATTTTTTAGGATAAGCAGGCAGATGTAATTGCCGATTACCTTTTCTCTTAAGATTTTATTTTTAAGTAATCTCTCCACCCAGTGAGGGGCTCGAACTCAGAACCCCAAGATCAAGAATCCTGTGCTCCTCCAACTGAGCCGGCCAGGCGCCCCCAGTTGCTGATTACTTCACTTCTGTATCCGTTACTTCCTTACCTCTTTTGTCTCTCCATTTTGCAGCGCTGCGTTAGACGTGGAGTTATCTGATGATTCCTTCCCTCCGGAGGACTTTGGCATTGTCTCCGGAATGCTCAATGTCAAATGGGACCGGATTGCCCCGTATCCTTGACACTGGGTGGTGAAGGCTGGTGTTGGGGAAGACGCGGACACATTGCCAACGAATCAGCAACGTCACTTCACATAGTCTGGCTGCGTGTGGCCGTTCTTTGTGTCCTCTCCAGAAAAGATGGGACAGTAGAAAATCGAGCGTGATTGAGGGTAGACCTGAGGAAGGAGGGTCCTTGAGTTCAGGTTATAAGGCACTACAACATACTGTATGGGGACAAGGTAGACACTTAGGAGGCCGTTTGTGGCTGGACGAGGATATTTAAGCCGCTTTTAGAAGAAAGTCGGTTGGCTGCTAGCACGGAGGCCCCAGGTGGCCTCCTAAAGACATTTCTCATTCAGTGGGTGTCTTATCGGCATCCACCAGTTATTTCCCGAGTGGAATTAGATTAACTCCCCCCCCCCCCCCCGTGAATGAAAGTATTTAGATTTACCAATGAGGATAGTGTTCTCTTTCGGTTTTTTTGTTTTTATTTTGTATTTTCAGTCTTCCTTCAGTTAGTCAATGAGTTTCTGTGAGAATGATTTTTCATCCGTCCTATGTGTTGCTTTGAAAGTTGACTTCAGAAACCCAGGACTGCATACAGCGTGAACCTGTGTATTGAGTGTCTCCGAGACCCCTTACGTTTGGCTGGGAAGACATCCTATTATACCCCACATTTCAGGCTTAGAGAAAGGTCTGTATTTATTATTCCCGCAGAGGATTGCAGGCATGAAATCACATGTGTGGGCCAGCCTTTTTGTGAACGGTGCATCTAGTCCACACGTTGAAAGGATGTTTCAACTTCAGCTTCATCTTCTTGCTTCCTTGACTGTCGGGCCAGCGCTAGCAACGTCTCCCACACCGTGGTCCTGCGCCCGCTCAAGGCCGGCTATTTCAACTTTACCTCGGCAACTGTTACTTACCTGGCCCAGGAGGATGGGCCCGTCGTGGTAAGTTGCCCAAACCTTAGCTGGATGGGCCTAGATCTGCTTGCCTTTGAAAACTTGCAGAAACTCTCCAGGGCAACCACTAAATTCTGAGGACGGTAAGAAGGACCAGAAGCTGAGGTGCTGCCCTTAGGAAGGAAGGAGGTTTCAAATTGTAAAGATCCAGAATGAAGCAGTTGAGATGTTGGGAGAGGAGAACCATAGCCTCCCCTCCTCATCCTCCCTCCCGCTTTGCTTTTAATCTGGACCATGCAGCTTGCCACGCAGTGTGTGGTCGCCCATGCCCCTCCCTCCCATCTTCTGCGCTCATTCCCAGTCTCCACTGTGTCCGTCTTTCCCTTGCTTGGACAGCTCTTGCCGCAGATGCTCTGGTCATGTAGCTGTCCTCTGTCTCCAGCTTTCCGGCATATTCCACCCTCAGGAGGCCGAGCCCCTTCCAACCCCCCCCCCCCCATTCTCATTCTTTCTCCCTCTTCTCTCAAGACCCAGCTTTGGACTGCATGCCCTTGTTTCTGTTTTTGCTTTTACACCCCACGGTTTTGTCCTTGCTCTTTCAGCAAGCGTTTGCTGACTGCATAGAAGTTTCTAGAGCCCTGACGGCCTCCTTCAGTCAATTTAACTGTGTGCTATCTCAGTACCTCTTTTTTTTAGGCGTAGGTCTTTACCCACTCCCCCTCCCAGTTTAATCATAAACTCCTTGAGGCCGGGACTTTGTCTTCGATGTCTTTCTCTCTCACGTATAATAGAAAATCGGTAGTAAACAATCCTTTGATCGGTTGTCAAACAGGTCAGCAGACACTTACTGAGCCCCGATAGTGTGCTAGGATCTGGGGACTACCAAGAAGATGGGGACACTGTCTCTGGCCGTGAGTTTATGAAGGCCTCTGACAAGATGTTAAAGTGGGCTGAAGGCTGCATAGTGAATGCACAGCAGGGAAAACACTCAACAGGTCAACCGTAGGACTTAAAGAAATCTTAGAGTCTCTGACATTCACTGCCCTTTGTGAATTTTTTTTTACAAACCACATGGAACCATATTCTTGTAATCCTAGTTCGGTTTTCACATCTTGTGTCCTTTCTGCTTTCAGAAGCAGCTTTAGGACTCTGGTTCTACCCGGTATTTGATAGGTTAAGAAACACAAAATCAAAGGCTCGGCTGCCACTTCTGAGCGAGGCTGTTTGCAGAGGGCTGCAGCTCTCGGCCTGCTCTCCAGGGCGGAATGCTGCGGCCCCGGCCCCTCCTCTCCTGTGTGCGTCTGGGTGGGGCTCCGTGCTTTCGCAAATGCTCCTTAGGTCGTTGGAGCCTCCTGTCAGTTGGTGAGGTATGGAAGAGCATTTCCACTGGAGGAACAGGGCAGCCGTTGCCAAGGGCAAGTCCTTCCATCACACACCTCGTCCTGCAGAGGGGTCAGGGGTGTGAGCCACTCTTCCAGAGCCTGAGGTGAACAAAGAGGATTTGGTTTAACTTCAGCTGCATGCCTGGCCTGCCTTGTTGAGAAAAAGCTCATCATGTGTCTCCTGGCTCCCGACTGACTCCTCGACAACACCCTGAGAATCATGCAGCTCTTTATTTTCCCGCATCTTCTGGAAGCTCTTGCGCCTTTGGGATCCGAGAATGTCATGCTTCGGATTGGGTCGGTCAGGACTGCCCTTTCTCACATGAGAAGGACTTGGATTTGCCTTAATGCCTTTCTTGTCTTCCTTTCAGATTGGCTTTACCAGCGCCCCTGGACAGGGAGGAATCCTGGCTCAGCGGGAGTTTGATAGGAGATTCTCCCCGCATTTTGTAAGCTCCGCAGTGTCCTCTTTCTCTTCCCCTGGGATGAGCACACGCTTTTGGTTGTGGGAGTTCTTGGTCTCCTTAGAAGATTTGTTTAGTTTGTTGGTTCTTGTCATACCTGTTCTTTCAGGTCTGACACAGACTGCCACCAAATGTCCTGATTTACCCATGATTAGAGATTTTTGGCCATGAGATCATGATGGCCAGAACCAAAAAACTGCCCTTTTTCTCTACGCAGCCCTGAGTCGAGCCCCATTTTGGAGTCCTGGGTCTGTTTTGAGGTTTAAAAGAATATGTGCTTAGATTCGGAGAGTTGCAGAGTGCTGGGAAGGTTGAGTGGGAACACCATGGTGGGCTAGAGAAGATTCTCTTCCAGTCTGGGTCAGGTCAGGTGAGGCCTTGGGCACCATAGCTTGGAAGATAGGTTGGTGTGGAGAGAGCCCTTCTGTCGGGGAGCGGCCAGAGAGGCCTTTGTGCTGAGGTTCTGCTGAACGTTTGGGCTGCGCTGCTCCCTCTCTCGGTGCCCGCCTCCTTCCCGGCCCTCCCGTGCCCTCATCCAGACTTGTAAGCAGGGCCTCTGTTGTCCTCCACAGCTGGACTGGGCGGCCTTCGGAGTCATGACGCTGCCGTCCATCGGCATCCCCCTGCTGCTGTGGTACTCCAGCAAGCGGAAGTACGACACTCCCAAGACCAAGAAGAACTGAGGGGTTTCCTCGGCCCTCCCCGCCCAGGAGATCCAGGTGCTTTCCAGACTCCAGAGGGTCTCTCAAGTGCGGTCTCTCATCCCCTAGCCCCTGCCACCTTCTGGATCCTGCCTGCTCTCAACCAGAGTGAAGGACCAGGCCTCGGAGTCCGTCCTGAAGCCCTACAGGCAGGAATGCCTCTAGCAACGAGCCTCGAGCCTCGAGGGCCCTTTGGTGCCCGCTGCAGCGCTGCAGTGTGAACTCGGAGGTGCGCAGGAGGGGGCGCTCGGGAGACTGCCGGGAGACTGCCCGACTCGACCCTCATCCCTGCCCTCCCCTCTCGGAAGAGGCTGGAAGATCAGATGAAGGCTGAGGGACTCTCAGAGGCTACCCAGTCTCTGTTCTGGGTCGGGGGAGTGCTGACCAGATGGGGTTTTCTAATAAAAACAGATGCCACGCTGACTATCTGCCTTCTCGTCACCTGGGTGAGCTCAGGCCCTGGGCTCCCCAGCTCCCGGGCAAGTGAGCTGACTTCCCGCCTCCTTGCTGTAGGTGTTGTGGTCCTGTTTGCGCAGAGACGTCTGCCCCCCTGAACGCCTTTGCTTCCATCCCTTACTTCCCTCTCTGCTCTCTCCACTCAGCTCATATCACCCTGACCCTTCCTTGCCTGTGAGCCTCTCCCCACAGCGGGAGGACGAAGGATGAGAGGAAGGAAGGTCCTCGTGCCCCACGAGACCTTCTGCCCTGATGTACTCACTGACCTTGAAAAAGCTACCTCCTGACGCCTGGTTCTAGCCCTTTCTCTAAGAATTAGCTTTTTTTTTTTTTGCCTTTATTTAAGTAATCTCCACACCTGAGGTGCGGCTCAAATTCATGACCCTGAGATCAAGAGTTGCATGCTCCCTGACTGAGCCCGCTGGGCTCCCCCAAGAACTAGCTTTTCTAAACTTGAATTCATTTTAATTCCCGAGCACCTGCAGCCCCTGAGCTGTGCCCTCGGCATGGCCTGTGGAAAGGCCGTGGTTCTGGCTGCGACAGCCGGGAGAAGCCGCTCTGAGCTGACTCCGTCCAAGCCAGGAATGCCGTGGTCTGAGAACAGCCTCCCAGGCAGGAGGGAAGCCCAACAAACACCCGCTTTGTTCCTGCCACCAAGTTGCCCAGTTTAGATGCTATTGGGGGTGCGGGGGGGAGACTGCCCAACCGGTTTAACCTTTCCTGGGCCCAGCACACAGAGCTGGGGCCCCAGGAAGGATGAAAAGGACGTGGAGACAAAGGGAGGCTCCCAATGGAGTAGCCCTCCACCAGCTCACCTCCCTCCTTCGGGGGCTGCGGCTCGGACACCCCAGGACTGGCCAGGTCAGAGGGCGAGGACGATATGTTGGCTTTGTTCGTTGTGTTCTGGGGGAGACCTGGGACTTAGGAGAGTGGGGGAAAGCAAGAGGTCAGAAGCTTGAGGTTGAGAAGGGCAGGGAAGGAGCAGGGGGCTGGTTGGACGGGCATCATGCCCCCTAGCACTAGAATGCTAGTGTTTGGAGGAGGGAACACACTGCTTTCTGTCCGTGTAGTCTCCACTGAAAACAGTGAAGACTTCACCTGTGGTGGGAGGGGTTGTGGTTTAGAGGCCTGGACAGAGTTCCTCACTCTGGAAGGTGCCACGGGAGGTTCCTCCCCAGCCTGAACACGAGGAGGTACTCCTTTCCCAACAGTTGGGGCCATCTTCCCGGAGAACTCAGCACTTCTTCTCCTGGCCCTTAGGGATGGAGGAGGCAGGGGGGACCCAGGTCTGACACACATGACGAGGAAAGCACTGTGGAAGCAGTGAGTGTCACAGGCCCCTTGAACAAAGGCCAAAGCCAGACACTTCATCTGGAGAGATCAGGTTCCCTGGAGTCAGGATGGAATGTGAGCCTCTGGACTGGAGGCTGGAAGAGCCCATGAAACCTACAGACAGACTTAGCAGGGATAGTTGGCCGTAGGACTGAGCCCTTTGAACTTCTCGAAGAAATCTAACAGGAGAGGACCTGCAGACAGCACTTCTCCACCCTCATGGAGACCACCCTGGGGAGGTGTGATCCCCAGGCCGTACAGATAGGGACCCAGCCATCACCGTGTTCCAGGTCCCCCCCCGCCCCGCAAACCAGCCCTCTCTCCCCCCCGCAAACCAGCCCTCTATCCTCCTGGCACCGGCTCACCACACACCCCGCCCTGGTGCCAGGAGGAGCCAGGTGTCCAGATTTCCACCCACTTCACATACTAGGCCCTGGGACTCTGGCTGCAGAAAGTCCGTGGGCCCGGGTCTAGGAATTCCCAAGAAGCCGACAGGATGGGAAGCGGCAAGGCCTAATCCCCTGGGTCCTCTGGGACTTACCCTGTGACAGCCCGCCCGCCTCGGAGCCTGTGTCCTCCTCTGGATGCAGGTTGTTTAACAAGAGGATCCCCGAGGACCCCCTACCCTTAAATGTGTTCTTGTGAAGTGAGAAACAGCCCCTGTGGCTCCTGTGGTTTGGGGCCGAGCCAGCAGGAAAGGGCGCGGTTTCCACGTGTGGCAGCGCTGTCCTGTCACCTAGACGAAGAATTCTGGAGCCGGTTCCACGTTCTGTGGGTCGTCTAACTCAGTCGTCTGGTTTCCCCACTCAGGAGAGACCCTGGGAGCAGGGCTTGTTCAGATCCCCGGCGATCGGCAGGGGCATGTCTCCTGCACAAGGGCTGTGGGCCCAGCGTTCCTGTCCCACCGCGGGCACACATGTCACCCCAGGTCCCCGCTGTACGGACAGGTTGCCAGGGGTCTCTGAGGCCCCGGCCTGGGGAGCTCGCAGAGCCAGCCACGGTCCTCGACGGCAACGTGCCCTTGGCCACCAGGCCACAGGGCCTGAGAGGAGGAGGGCAGGGAGGGCTGTTAGGTCAGGACGTCCTCTGCCATGAGGGGACTCAGCCCCCCAAGCTGTGATGGGGCAGGGGTGGGGGAGCCCGTGCCCTGGGGAGCCCGGCAGAAGCCCGCCCTCCAGGCTCCCAGTGGCCGGTAATCGCCCTTCCCCGCTGGAAGCTGCCTCTTAAAGGGACCAACAGCAGTTTTGCAGCCAAATTTGAGAGTGGGCCAAGGTCCTGCCTGGCCCCAGGAGGACCCTGATGTCAAGTAGGTTTCCAGCTGTGGGCCTTCCCTGGAATGCCCTCTTTCTCCCCTCCTCAGCACTCCCTGTCCCGCTGGAGGGAGGGGGAAGGTGCCCACATAGTCTCAGGGCAACCCCAGCTTGGCTTCCTCTCCCTGTTTCCACGTGGGCCTGAGTCCGGCGGCCGCCCCTTGCTTTCTTCAGGGAGTGCTGAGGACAGGGGACCCAGGGATCCTCGGGACCTGCCACGGCACCCAAGGGGTTAAAGGCCTGGGCACAGCACCTCTAGGGTGTTTGAAGTAGGGCGGGGAGGGGAAGGGCTGGAGCAGTTGAAGAGGCAGCTGGTCTGGGTTGGAAGGAGCGCCCCCCTCCTATGCAAACTTTTGGACCATGAGCAGTAGCCTGAAAAGGACCGACAGAGGCGCCCCCACTGAGGTGCTGGACTGGGTTCTTAGAGGGGCTCCCTGAAGCGGGACTCTACCCTGTACGGAAGCCAGCAGCCGAGAGCGGGAGCAGGGCCCCCATCCTTGGGACACCTCCCGGGCCCGGTGAGTTACCCTCTTCCCTTTCCCTGGGTCCTCACCCCAGGAACCGGAGCCCCCTGGGGGCAGAGCCCCTCAAGAGCCCCTCAACACCAGGAAGTGGCCATGTGTAGCTTCTGCACCAGGCTCCTGCATTCAGCTCCCATTTTCAATCAGAGAACATTGTGTGTTTGGGGGTGGGTGCAAGTGTGTAAATAGGGGTCTCACATGCGGCCAACAGTTCACACCTACTACTTGTATGACAAGTGGTGCCAAACCCTCGATCGTACGTTCTTAATCCTTACGATTTGGTGGGGCTGATATGCTGTCATCCCCGCACTGAAGATGGGGTTTGGAGAAGTTAATAAGGCCAGACAACTAAGAAGAACATGGCAGCAGCGGGGCTCAGACGCAAGTCCATCTGACACCAAAATCCGTTACGGTGTTGACTGGTCTCCTTTTCTTACTCAGGAGGTACGGGAGGCTGGATGGCGCAGTGTGAAGCCCCGAGATCCTCATTCATCCAGGGTCCCCTCCCTCCAGGGCCTAACACAGTTCCCTGTATCCTTGGGCATCCATTGTGAGATTTCAGGGGCCACCAACTCACACCTGAGAGCTAGGGACTCCCAGACTCCAGTCCACCTCCCACTGTGGCTGTCCCCTGAGATGTGATGGGTTAATTCCCTGGGACGCAGCGGCCAAAGTCTTCTCAGGTGTGTCCCTCTGAACCTCAGACCCTCTCTTGCCCCACCCTCTGGCACGGCACCCTGAATGCATGCCAAGGAGCAAATGCGCCGGAGGTGGACGAGGACTGCCGGGCCCTGCCCCAGGCTCTCCAGTCGCGTGAGCCCCTGGTAGGATGCGTTCACAGGCCCAGCGGGAAGGAAGAGGGTGGGCCCCTGGCTTCAGTTTGCAAACCAATTAAACAGAAAAAGTGGTCAACTTTGGAGGCCCAAAGCCGCACAATTCCTGACTGATTCGTGAGCTCAGCGTGTCGGCGGCAGGGGGGTTGATTGAGGGCAGGTGTTTGAGGAGATGCCTGACTGCCGTCTCAAGGAGAGGGGGGTGTGCTTACCTTCCGGGGCTGTGGATGCCGGCTCTCTGGCTTTGGACTTCCGGAATTAAGTCCTAACAATAAAATCGATAACTCTGCCCTGTGGGTCCTGTAAGCAGGTGGGTGCCTCTCAGAATCAACCTGGGGGGGGGGGCGCCTGGGGGGCTCAGGCAGTTAAGTGTCTCCCTTCAGCTCAGGTCATGATCTTGGGGTCCTGGGATGGAGATTCTTTCTGCCCCTCCCCCCTCCCACTGATGTGCTCTCTTCTCTCTCTCAAATAAATAAAACCTTAAAAAAATTTTTTTAAATAAAAAAAAAGCAGCCTGGAAGCTCATGTGGGCAGATAGACGGCTTTTGCCTGTCTTGCCCCTGTCCCGGTAAGGGACGGTGCCCGTATTTGTGCATAGACCCTGCTAGGTCCCCCTCTCCAGCCTGACCCCCTGTAGGTGCCAAAGCAATGTCCGCTGAATGAATGAAAGCCCTCTGCATACACCCTTGGCCTTTGGCCTTTGGCCTTTGGGAATTGGGATACTACTCCCTGGCGGCAGAAAGGACACCGTGGTGAACTCTCATGCGCCTCACACTGAGAGACAGTCCGTCCGGGGAGGGGGGTGTTCGCGACCTGCCATGGAGCGGGGTGTCTGGGGAGCAGGGCAGGAAGCAACTGTGGTTACTGGGGCTTTCTTGATCTGAGGCTGGGAGAAGCCCAGCTCCGGCCCCATCTGAGGACACTGCTGGATTAATGGTTTACTGGCCAGCGGAGAACAAGCCGGCAGGTTAAATTTTGAACCATCAAAGGGTTTTCCATGACCCTGTCCCCCCAGGACTGGGAGAACCCAGCAGACCAGGACATCTGGCTCTCCCTTCCTTCCCACGCTTTATTATCTGGTTCTTTTGGGGGTCTTCCTCATGACTGCCCCCTTTGGGAGACTCAGGACCCCAGGGCCAGACCCAGGAAGCCCCCCAGGCTGTGAAAGGGCCCGCCAGGCTTGCCCGCAGTCCGCTTTGCCTAGCGGGGTAGATGCGGGCCGCGGTTTTAGCAGAAGCCCCGCCTGCCCCCCACCTCAGATTTCTAAGATAACAGAGGAAGTAGAAAGGACAAAGTTGATTTCTCCGGGACCCCCATCTAATTGCTTCCTTTCTTTGGCTGGGTCGGTGAAGGGGCAGACATGGGGGGCCGTGAATACCAGTGTCTCCAGATTTCTTTCAAAGCTAGGCGCTTGCTCTCTTTGGGAGCTTGCCTTCCACGTTAGGAAAGAAATCTGGCTCTATAGTGTGACACACCTGCTCCCCCCACAGCCCTGTGACCTTGAGAAGGTCACTCTCCCTCTCTGTGCTACCTGTTTCTTCATGTGGAAAATGGGGATGATGATGTATTTCAAGAGCCGGCTATGAGGATCCCACAGGTCATGTAGGCGCTCGGTGCGGGTTAGCTCCTCCCCTGCAGGCTCCGGGTGCCATTTCGGAAATGCGCTGCACTTGGGGACTTCAGCGCCCCTGCCCCCGGGCTTGTGGCCCAGTGCCTGCTTAGTGTGCACTGAGCCTCAACATCTCTCTTTGGTCTCTTTCTCATCCTTCCTGAGATTTGGAGACCCAGTTGCTCTAAATCAGGAGTCTGCAAACTTTTTCTGTAAAGACCCAGATAATAAATATTTTAGGCTTTGTGGGCCAGATGGTCTTTGTCGCAGCTACAACTTCGCTGTCGTAATGCAGACGTGGCCGCAGACCATATGTAAGTGAATGAGCATGGCTGTGTCCCAAAAGAGCCTTTATTTATGAACACTGAAATTTGAATTTCATAGAATTTTTGTGTCACAAAGTAGCGTTCTTCTTTGGATTTTTTTCCCCAGCCATTTAAAAAAGATGGCAGGACAGATTTGGCCCACAGAGTCCGCCGGCCGCCGCCTCCCGTGACCAGACCACCCCGCCCCACCCTTCTCTCCGAGGGTCCACCGGCCCTTCTCGCTCCAGATGCCGGCCACCTGCTGTCCTTTCCATCGGAGGTCGTTCATGGCCATGAGTCCCCATCATGCTGTGTTACCGTCGGCCCCGAGTTCTTCATGCTGTCCTTTTTCTAAGAGAGAGGTGTGGGCGTCCATCCTATGATGCTGATTCCTGCTTTTGTCCCGGGCCTTCCAGTCCCCAGCTCCCCATCTCTCCATGTCTGGCCTTCTCTGTGCCTCTAAATAAAAACAAGGCCAAGCATTTAGGAAGCACCTAGCATGTGCCGAGCACACGGTCGGTCACGTTCTGTATGATGTTATCATTGAGTCTCAGCAGCCTGGCAGGGTCAGTATCGTTCCCATTTTACAGATGGTTCTGAAGCTCGAAAGTGCTGAGCAGGGCCCCAGGGTCATGTGGCTCACGAAAGTGGCAGAGCTGGCCAGCCCGATGAGCTTCGGTGCCACTCGAGCACCCTCAGGAGATTATAGTCTCAGACTTTTTTTTTTTAAGATTTTTTTTATTTCTTCTTCTTCTTCTTCTTCGAGAGAGAACGCTTGCGAATGAGAGCGTGAGAGAGAGCAAGAGAGAGAGCATGAGCAGGGGGGAGGGGCAGAGGCAGAGGGAGAAGCAGAGTCCCCGCTGAGCAGGGAGCCTGACGTGGGGCTCGATCCCAGGACCCCGGGACCATGACCTGAGCCGAAGGCAGATGCTTCACTGACTGAGCAACCCAGGTGCCCCAGTGTCAGACTTTGGAATAACGGAGGTCTCTCTCTCTGTTAAAGTACTGCGTGCTCCCACCCCAGCACCCCGGTGTGCCCAGCAAACCACTGATGACCAGTGCGGTCGGTGGACGGCACCCACTCAGAGCAGGGGCAGGAGACGCTGATGGTGTGTGCTGGTGGGGAAACTGTTCCATCCAGAGACAAGAATGGCTTCTTAGAGCCCCTTCCTGCTTTCCTCCCATGCCTTCCTCTCGAGCATCTGACCCCAGATCTATTTCAGAACCTCCTATCTCTGCTCCGCGGAAGCAGTGATGTGACATGATGGGACCTCATTTGGGGGCTAAATAAAACCATTGTATGAGAGCCAGCCCTGGCCACTGCCCTGCACCATGTCCTGAGTTCAGGAGGCTGAGGGAGACGGGAGGCGCCTGGCGGGAGCTGGTGGAGCAGAGGGGTGAATGCCCCACGGGGCCAGCTTGCGGTTCCAAGAGTGGAGGAAGAGTATCTCTGGGAGGGGTTGAGGTCACCTCGCTACACCTCATCTCTTCGAAGGACAGAATAGAAATTATTAGCATTGTGGCGTGGAGGGGTGGAGTTGAGAGAACAGGACAAATGGAGAGAAACGGAAGAAGATAGGAGGGAGAAGGAGCCCCACTGGTTCCATTTGCACAGAGGGCGGAGGCCAGGAATGAACGAGCAGGTACTAGGAAAAGGTGGGTCTCCCAGAAGAGGCCAGATTCCATTTGGCCTGAGCTGGAGGAAGACGGGCGGGATTTCAGGACCAGAACTCTCTGTCCACCAGGCCAGGAAGCAAGCACCCGCTCCAGCAGGTGGCATCCGCCGGGGTGGAGGGGAGGAAAGGCTTCCCACCAAATCCAGCCCCACAGACCCCGCTGGGGCAGGAAAAGCAGATGGAAGCTGGGGCTGGTAACTCCAGCCCGTCTGCCCCTTTTGTGAGGTCTCTGTCCCGTTTCCAACCTCTGCTTCTCTGTCCCCAGTGAGCACCCTGGGTCCTCCTCTCGCCTCCACCCCAGCCTCTCACAATACTTTCTGGGCATGTCTCCCTCCTGTCCCCGAATATCAGCTCTGGAGACCACTGGATGGCAGGCTGAGGCTCTGGCCCTCGGAGGGCGTCCCACTCGCTGTGGAGCTGCACATTCCATTTCTAGCCAGCGCATCAGATGCACCAGGCCACGTTTGCGGACACAGAGAGAGCAGACCTGTCCTGGCGGCTGGCCCCCTACATGGCTCCCGGGCGTGAGGAGCATGGTCCAGCTGCCCAGGCCTCTCCCTGTCTGTCCCCAGAGCCACTGGTGGGGCCGCAGGTACATCTGCATGGGCCAGAGCGCTCACCCCCTTCCTTGCTTTGGGTGGCTGGGGTCGGCACAGGCGCCTCTCTGCGGTGCTGGCTGGGGCGAGGCCTGAGGACAGGTTGTGGTGACAGTCAGAAGAATAGCTTGAAGGAACAACTTTCCAACAATCGGACTTCTGGTGTGGATGCAGGGGAGTAAGATGACCTGGGGGAGGCTCGGCACCCTCACAGGGAGCCTGGGGCGGGGGGGGGGGACTCTGGCTCACCGCTTCCTGGTCCTCCCAGGCCCTCCCAACAGCTCTGTAGCTGGGGGAGCCCTGGGAGACTCCTTCCAGCAGGAGGCCTACAGGGACAGGGCCTAGGAGCGAGCAGGGCAGAGGCCCGCAGGAAAGGAGCGGTCCCGCCCGCCCCTCCACCACCTCGGTGCTCGGTATTTGGTACTTCATTCTGAAGTGGGGCTTCTCATTTTCAACTTGAAGAGCTCCTGAGGGTTCTTAACTCCGAGACACACTGAGGAAGGCCCGAGGGCTGCCGGGAGCGCTGGGCAGCGAGAACAGTGCCCGCGGGGGAGAGAAGAGATTTCAATGTGGCGAAGGGTGGTGCCCTTCTCTCTGCTTCTGGAGGGAGGACTTCCGGCTCTGTTCCTTCCCCTATGACCGGCCTTGCAAGGGAGAAACCAGAATACTCTCTCGTGAACTTTCCTCCCTGCTGCTCTGTCTGCCTAGACCCCTCCCTCCCCAGCTTGGCCAGATGCTAACCACTCAGCGCTCTGGACCCCTCAAGGGCCGCTCGCTTCCTCCGGGAGCCATTTACTGAGTTTTCCAACTGGCTGCGCGCTCGGTCCTTCGACAGCACGCAGCCTTCTGTTGCATCTTCCCTGTGGCCCTGGGCACTCCGGCCGCGTAGTCATTTGTGATTTGGGCTTTTGTCTCCGCACGCACACACACACAGACACGCACGCACACGCACAGACACGCACGCACACACAGACACGCACGCACACGCACACAGACACGCACGCACCCGCACAGACACGCACACACGCACACAGACACGCACATAGACACGCACCCACACGCACAGACACGCGCACGCACAGACATGCACGCACACGCACAGACACACACACACAAACACGCACGCACACGCACAGACACGCACGCACGCACACAGACACGCACCCACACGCACAGACACGCACACGCACAGACACGCACACACACAGACACGCACACACACACACGCACATGCACGCACAGACACACACGCACACGCACACACGCGTGCACACATGCACACAGACTGTGAATTCCTTGAGGACAGGAACGGTATCTGTCTCTCTCTGCTTGGCTGGGTTGTCTGCTGAACCGGTGCTCAGGATGTGGAAGAATCACGGGTGAATGAGGATGTCCTCATGCCCTGGAAAGAACACTGCACCGGGAGTCAGCAGAGCTGGTTGCTCCTCTGGGCTCTGGGGCAGCCATGCTCCTGTTCCGCACCTCAGGGGAGGGAGGCTGCCTGTGACACGGCCCAGTTCCAGGGTTCTAGAACGCCTCTCACCCCCTCTGTCTTCTTGACTCAGACTGGCCTGCGTGTGCCTCCCATGAACGGAGACGTCCCGGAGGTGTTCCTCGCAGGTGGAGACCTGGTGCCCCAAGGCCACACTGCCCGCTGCCTGTCTGTGGTCGAGTCCAGAGAGCAGCTGGAGGAAGACGAGGAGGCGGAGGCGGAGGGGAAAACGGAGGAGGGAGATGGCTTCCAAGCTGTACCCCTCCGAAGGTCGGGGGCTTTCCGTGCCCATGGCCACAACCACAACCCGTTCAAAAGACATAGCTGGGGGCCAGGCAGGGAGCTCCAGGACCCACTGAGCAGGTAACCCCCAGGGGACCCCCTGCCCCTCCTTCCCTCAAGTCCCGGACCCAGGAGACAGTGGTTGGGCAGGGATGCCAGGAGTGGAGGACACCTGGGCCCTGGGCCCTCCCTGGAGAGTCCGAACCCCGCCTCTCTCGGGCCTTTGGGGAGGATGACCCTGCTTTTCAAAGTGTGGCTCCCCCCAGCGTCCCTCCAGTCTCTGGGGCAGGTGGGGGAGGCCGTGGAGGGGAAGGTACGGAGTGGGGCCATATTGCCTCTACCTCCCACTCTGGGTTTCATTGACCCATAAAGGGTGTCAGAGCTGGAAGGGACTCAGAGATCATGGCGCCCAAACTCCTCACTTTACAGCCGAGGAAAGTGAGCCCAGAGAACTTCGGGAGGTTCCTTGAGACGTGTCCCTGGGGTGGGGCATTGCTGGTTGGATGCCCCAGGCTGACGCAGATACAGGATGTTTTAGGCATCACAGTACAGCCCTGTGGGGGCGGGGGACGAGGTCTGTGTGAGTCTGCTTGGCAGAAGACAGGGACCAGCTGTCCCCCTCGCCTGGAAAACCCCTGACCACATCCCCAAAGACAGAGGAAGTCAGAAACGGAAGGTCTGGGGGTCAACGTGGAACGCTCAGTGTGAGTGGTCATTGACTCTCTGCTCTGGCCGTGGTCCCCACGGGCAGGTTCCCTTACCTCAGGTGAGCAGCTCCTGGGCACAGCTGGCTGAGCTGGTGGGGGAAAGGCGAGGACCCTGTGCTGGGCCCCTGAACCGTCTTTGCGGGCAGCTCGGCTGGGAAGCCTTGCCCACAGGGCTCATGGAACCTTCCCGAGAGCAGCCAGTCGACGGCAGAGACGTCCTGGCTGCCCCTCATGTGGGGCCAGCTGTATCTCAGGGTCTTCCAGGGGTCACGTTTCACCATCAGGCACTAATTCTGCCCCTGGGGAGTCCTGGGCTGAAGAGGGGCAAAGCTTGGCATCACACACCAGGCAAGGAGTGAGCCTCCGGCTTGCCCGTGGCCTCTTGCGAGCACCGGCGTCCTTCCGGAGGACAGTACTGTCCCACGGCCAGCAGGGGCCACCCTTGCCTGCAGCTTTGCCAAAGCACAGCCCCAAGGCGGGCGGTTTGGGTCGGGCTGCTTCTGTGCCGACAGGAAGGGCTGGGCTGGGCGGGGTTCCTCCCTGGTGGCCCTCGCGAGCCAGGAGGTACTGAGGACAGTGGTGGCCACGTGTGTTTCAGGAGCGAACTGCAGGCAGTGGGATGCATGGGCGCCCGGGAGGCCCCCTTGTTGCAGAGCCAAGAGGAACTGGACGCCTTTCTGGAACTGCAGCGCCTAGGTGGCCAGCCCTCCCGCGTGGTATGGACAAGAGTGCCCGTGGAGGCCAGCGCCTTCTCCCCTCTCCTGCCCCCTTGCCTGTCCAGCCACCGCTCTCTGCTTCTTCTGTCCTGCCGGCTGCTGGTCTGTCTGCGCGCGGGCTTCGCTCCGACTCCGTCTGACTGAGGCTGTGGCTGCTGTGTGAACCCCTCTGTCCGCCTCCCCGGGTCTGCGTGCCCTGTCCCCCACCCCTGGGGTCCTGCCCCTGCCTCTTTCTGTATGACTCCCTGTCCCCACCCTTCTGTGTCTGAGCTCTGCGCTGATGTGGGCATCTCTGTTCCCCTCATGAAAAGGCCCCTGTTCCCCTGATTGTGATAACCACTTCCTTCTGTGGACCCCCATTTCTCAGCTTTGGAGCCAAACTTACAATGTGTGGGATGAAACTAGGCATCTGGTGCCCTGAAAAACAGTAGATCTCTAACAAGGGAATCGCAGAACAATCGAATGAGAAAGGGTGTAGAGTCTGTCCAGCCTTCTGGCTTAAGGGAACATATCTGGGGATCTGAAGCCAGGACCTAGGGACCCCTGAGGACACACAAGGCCTTTAGAGGCGCCCCTGTGCCGGCCAGCTCAGCCGGGCAACTCAGGCTGCTTCCCCTCCAACCCCTCTCTAGCTGGCCAGGGGCCCCAACGCCGGCCTCCTCGGTCCAGCCCGTGGCTTGGGGGAGAGGATGAGGGTAACGGGATGCTGCAGCCAGTAGCTGGACCCATCTCCTCCCAGCAGCGCTCCCTCCTGCCAGCATCTCTGCAGCCCCCGCGCCCCAGTCCCAGGTGGTGCTGCAGAAAGACCAGGGTGGGGCGTCAGACCAACTCCCAGATCCTTCACTTACCAGCTGAAGGATCTATTTCGGCTCTCCGAAAGTCAGGATAATAAAAACTATCTTTTAAAGTTGTGACTATTTCGAAAAGAAAGGAAACAAAGTTCAAGTGCCCAGTACAGAGGCTGGCCTGCAGGCTGAGCGCGAGGACTTGTGGACCACCCCCCCCCCGCCCCCCTCTCGCTGCTCCCGCTCCTTGCTCGGGGGTGCGGTCTCCTTTCCCGCCTTCCTGCTCTGCTTCCCCTCCTCTCTTCTTCTAATCTCTAAGCACTCCCTGAAACTTCTCCCTGTCTGCATGTTCCTCCAGAGCGGGTGCACACAAACGCACCAAGGTCCACAGACCAAGCTTGAGGCTCATGAGGCCGGCCCTCAGCCTGCAGCCCGAGGGCCTGGGAGCCAAGGGCAGCTCCAGAATGTATTCTGCACGGCCAGCCCAGGGCTGACACTCTAAGACTCAGATGTCTCTGGGGCAGCTGGTCCGCTCAGTCGGTAGAGCACGTGACTCTTAATCTCCGGGTTGTCAGTTCCAGCCCCACATTGGGTGTAGAGATTATTTAAAAAAAAAAAGATTCAGATGTCTTTTTTTCCTTCTTCTTCAATAGCCGCCACACCCAACGTGGGGCTGGAACTCACGACCCTGAGATCAAGAGTCCCACACTCCACGGAGCCGGCCAGGCGCCCCTCCCCCTCATCTTCTAAGTATGATGTTTGAAATCGAATGCCCAATAAATCAGTCACCCATCTCAAACCCTAGTACACCACCAAAGCCTGGGGGGTCTTTGCCTTGCCTTTTTCTCCTCTGCTGCTCCCTCGCCTGCCCCACCCCCAGAGATAATCACTATCTTGAATTTTCTTTATCACCCATCTACATTTTTTATAGCTTTAACAAATATATATGCATTACCTAATACTATATTATTTTTTGTTGCTGAATTTAAAAACCAATGATTACATTGTACAAAATTGTCTATAACCTGCATTTTCACTCAACATTGTGTCTAATTTTTATCTATGTGCTGCAGATAGAGTTTATTCATTTTCATCCTACTCTACCCTTGAATGTTTAGATAATGTCCACTCTGCTATCATGAACAGTGTCACCACGAACGTCCTCTATTTGTCTTGTGGCGCACACTTGTAAGAGTTTCCCAAGAGCACTTACCTTGGAGAGGAGCTGTTGGGTGACAGAGTGTGCACCTCAAGTTTACAAAATCATGGCATGTTTCCAGCCCCATCAGAACTATATCAGAAGTATATTAGAGTTCCTGTTGATCCAAATCTTTTCCAACATCTGGAGCCATCAGACTTCTTCATGTTGCCAATCTAGCAGTTATAAATCTCATTACAGTATGAATTTGAATGATCCGTATTACACATGCAATCGAGCATCTTCTCCTATGTACATAGGCCATTTGTGTATCCTCTTCTGGGAATTTCCTCTTCACGTCTTTTGCCCATGTCTATCCTTTGTTGTTATATATGTTGCAATTATCTTTTCACCAAATGGAGAAAAGTGGTTCGTCTTTTCCTTCTCCTGTGGTGACTTTACATAAACAGAATTTCCTAATTTTTATTTATTTATTTTTAAAGATTTTTTTTTAAAGACCTTATTTATTTGACAGAGAGAGATACAGAAAGAGAGGGACCATAAGCAGGGGGAGAGGGAGAGGGAGAAGCAGGCTTCCCGCCGGGCAGGGAGCCCGATGTGGGGCTCGATCCCAGGACCCTGGGACCATGACCTGAGCCGAAGGCAGATGCCCAACGACTGAGCCACCCAGGCGCCACAAAGATTTTGTTTTTAAGTAATCTCTACACCCCGTGTGGGGCTCGAAGTCACAACCCCTAGATCAAGAGTCACATGCTCCACCAACTGGGCCAGCCAAGCACCCCTGAATTTCTTAATTTTTAAAAAATAAACATTTATTGGGGCGCCTGGGTGGCTCAGTCGTTAAGCGTCTGCCTTCGGCTCAGGTCATGATCCCAGGGTCCTGGGATCGAGCCCCACATCGGGCTCCCTGCTCGGCGGGAAGCCTGCTTCTCCCTCTCCCGCTCCCCCTGCTTGTGTTCCCTCTCTCACTGTGTCTCTCTCTGTCAAATAAATAAATAAAATCTTTAAAAAAAAAAATAAACATTTATTGAAGTATAACACGTATGGGGCACCTGGGTGGCTCAGTCGTTAAGCGTCCGCTTTCGGCTCAGGTCATGGTCCCGGGGTCCTGGGATCGAACCCCGCATCGGGCTCCCCGCTTGGTGGGAAGCCTGCTTCTTCCTCTCCCACTCCCCCTGCTTGTGCCCCCACCCCCTGACAAATAAGTAAAATCTTAAAAAAAAAAAAAAAAAAGATGGTTGCCTATCCCCAAGCAAAACACCACTCAACAAGGACTGGATTCTCTACTCCACTTAGGACAAATAATGGGATAATCTGAACCAAAAAGGAAAGCAGGAGGGACCATAAAAAAACCAGAATGGTTTGTGGGCCTTTCTGTAGATGGGAAAATTTTCAGACCAAGAAAGCAATTCCCAATATTGACTCAAATATTAATTATAGAGGAGTTTAGAAGATCTTCATTTATTCTACATATACATCCCCAGACTTCTTAGAGGAAAAAAAAAAAAAGACTAGACATTTTATATTTCATTGCTTTTTATATTTTTATATTGCAACTTTAT
>NC_138374.1:136812821-136863097 GCF_054177405.1 Leptonychotes weddellii
CTCTCGCTGTGCCTCTCTCTGTCAAATAAATAAATAAAATCTTAAAAAAAAAAAAAAGCATAACACATGTAAAATATGCACTAAAACATGCTTGAGATTTTAATTGGAGTTGCAATGAATCTAGAGAGTAATTTAGGGAAAGTTGACATCTGTACAATGTTGCTTCTTCCTACCCATGAAGATAGTATACCTCTCTTTTTTTTTTTTTTTTTAAGATTTTATTTATTTATTTGACAGAGAGACACAGCGAGAGCGGGAACACAAGCAGGGAGAGTGGGAGAGGGAGAAGCAGGCTTCCCGCTGAGCGGGGAGCCCGATGCGGGGCTCGATCCCAGGACCCTGGGACCATGACCTGAGCAGAAGGCAGACGCCCAATGACTGAGCCACCCAGGCACCCCAGATAGTATACCCCTCTAATATCATTTTTTTCTGTACAGGTCTTGTGGATATAGATTTATTCTTAGGTATATATTTTTAAAAGATTTTATTCTTAGGTATATTATACTTCTTTTGTCAAGTTTTAAATTTTAGTCATCCTGGTGGATATCCTAGAAGGTATCTCATTTTGGTTTTAATTTGTATGTCCCTGTTGAAAAAAATCTGTTGGACAATTTTCTTTTTTCCTTTTTTTTTTTTTTGAGAGAGAGAGAGCACGGTGGAGAATGGGTAGAGAGCTAGGGAGAGAGAGAGAATCCCAAGCAGGCTACAGTCCCAGCACTGAACCTGATGTGGGGATTGACCCTGAGATCACAACCTGAGCTGAAACCAAGAGTCAGATGCTTAACAGACTGAGCTACCCAGGCACCCCATTTATTCATATTTTTATTGGCCATGTACATATCTTCCTTCGTGAAATGTCTGTTCAAGCCTTTGTCCACTTTTTTTAAGATTTTATTTTTATTTTTTAAAAGATTTTATTTATCTGACAGAGAGAGCAAGCACAAGCAGTGGGAGGGGCAGGCAGAGGGAGAAGCAGGCTCCTCGCTGAGCAAGGAGCCCAATGTGTGACTGGATCCCAGGACCCTGGGATCATGACCTGAGCCGAAGGCAGACACTTAACCGACTGAGCCACCCACGCACCCTGTATAGTGGTCTTATACACACTTAACTTGCTAAACTCTCTTTCTTGTTTTTGTTATAACAATTTTTAAAAAAAGATTTTATTTATTTGAGACAGAGAGACAGAGCATAAGCATGAGTAGGGGAGAGGAAGAAGAGGGAGAGGGAGGAGCAGACTTCTGCAGGGAACCATCCCAGGACCCAGAGATCACGACCTGAGCCAAAGGCAGACCCTCAACGACTGAGCCACCCAGGCACCCCTTGTTATAACAATTTATCTGTGATTTTTTTCTTTTCTGATAGACAATTGTGTCATCTGTAAATGAGCTTAGTTTCTTTTGTTCCAAATTTTATTCCTTTCCTTTCTTTTTCTTGCCCTCTATGCTGGCTAGGATCCTACCGCAGTGCTGAGCAGCAATGTGATGACGGGTATTCTTGTCTTTTCTTTCTTTTTTTTAAATGAAAAAGCACCAGTGCAGTTTATTTTAATGCTTCTATTCACAAGAATGGTATCCTTGTCTCTGATTTTAGAGGGAGTACATCTTATTGAAATTGATTTTTGGCTGTAAGTGTTTAAAGGGCACATTTTATCAGGTTAAGGAAGATTTCTTCTATTCCTAACTGCCAAGGCTTTGGTTTTACAATAAGTGGGTATTGAATTTTATTCTATGCTTTTTTACTTTTACGGAGGTGGTTATGTTTCTCCTTTAATATGTTACTGAGGGAAATTAAATGTAAAGATTTTTCTCCTGTTAAGCCAGCCTGGTATTCATAGGATGAATCCAACTTTGTCATGACAGATTATGTGTTTCATACACTGCATAGCAAATCAACCCCAGACTTGGTGGCTTAAAACAACGTGTTTTCCTTCTCACTATTCTGTGGGTAGGTAATTTGGATTGAGCTCAGTGGAATGTCCTGCCGATTTCACCTGGACTCACATGGCGGCAGGTGTCTGGTGGCTTGAGTAGGGCGGGCGGCCAAGGCTGGCCATATTCACACCTGTCGATTGTCCGGCTGAAAGCTGTGATGCCTTTGTTCTCATCCACATGGCCTCTCTAGAGGCTGGCTTAGGCTTGTTCATGTGGAAATAGCAGTCCAAGTGGACAAAAGTGCAAGCTTTAGGGTTTCTTCTTCTTCTTCTTTTTTTTTTTTGATTTTATTTATTTATTTGAGAGAGAGAGAGAGCGAGAGGGCATGAGCCTGGGTGGGAGGGACAGAGGGAGAGGGACAAGCAGACTCCCTGCCGAGCGGGGAACCAGATGTGACACTCGATCCCAGGACCCCGAGATCATGACCTGACCTGAAGGCAGACGCTTAACTGACTGAGCCACCAAGGCGCCCCAGCTTTAAAGTTTCTCGAGGCTCAGGCTCAAAAGTAATATAATGCCACTTCCACCACTTTCTATTCGTCTAGTGGAGTCACAGGCCAGCCCAGACTCAAGGAGTGGATAGAGGCCTCCTTGGGGGGGCAGCAGCAAACAATTTGTAGACATTGAAAATCTACTTCAGTTTGCTAATATTTTGTTTGGGATTTTTGTACTTATGTTGATAAGAGAGATTGGCCCCAAATCTTCCTTTGTCACACTGCCCGTGTGCAGTTTATGAATCAAGGTCATACATTATAGAAAGAGTTGGAGAGTTTTCATTTCTATTCTTTGGAAGAGTTTGCATAAGATATCAGTGCTCTATTCCTTGAGAGATCTGTGCCTTGCCTATAAAATGTTTTTGGCTTGGTGTGTTTTGTTTTGTTTATAGAAATATTAACTACCAATTCCATTTCTTCAGTAGGACCATTCAGACTTTCTATTTCTTCTAGATTCAGTTTTGTCAAGTTATATAGATATACACACACATTTTTGTAAGGAATTTTGTTTGCATTTTCAAAATTGCTATCATCAGGATGCCTGGGTGGCTCAGTTGGTAAGTGTCTGCCTTTGGCTCAGGTCATGATCCCAGAGTCCCAGGATCGAGTCCTGCATTGCTCAGCGGGGAATCTGCTTCTCCCTATGACCCTCCCCCCTCTCGTGCTTTCTCTTTCTCACTCTTTCTCTCTCAAATAAATAAATAAAATCTTTAAAAAAAATTGCTATCATCAAGTTGTGGTCAGTCTTCTCCTGCCTTTCCAATCACTGGGTCTGCCCCACGTTCTTCCTCAATTTTTGCCTTCCTTCTGCCTACCATCTTACTGGAGGTTTGTCTACAACTTTTGGCTTTATTGATCCTGTTTTATGTTTACTACTTCATTGATTTGTGCCTTTTTAATTTTTAAAAAATTTTTAAAGTAACCTCTCTGCCCAACATGGGGCTCAAACTTACCACCCTGAGATCATGAGTCACATCCTCTACCAAATGAGTCAGCCAGGTGCCCTGATTTCTGCTTTTATCCTTATTATATCCTTCCTTCTGTTTCATTTGAGTTTGCTGTCTTTTTCTAACCTTTTAAAATTGGCATAGTTCATTAATTTTCAGCTTTTTAAAATTTTTCAATATAAGCGTCTTAAGGCTATAAATTACCCCTAAAAAACCACTTTGGTCGTCTCCCACAAGTTTTGTTCTGTAATTCTATAGTATTTTCATTGTTGTTGTTATAAAATATCTTTTTTTTAAGATTTTATTTTTAAGTACTCCCTACACCCAATGTGGGGCTCTGAGATCATGACCTGAGCCGAAGGCAGACACTTAACTGACTGAGCCATCCACGTGTCCCTAGTTTTGCTTATTTTAAACTTTATATGAATGTAATCATACAGGACATACATTTTTTGTGTCTTGATTCTTTCCCTCACTATTATGTTTGTGAGATTCATCCATATTGTCAGATGAGCTGTGGCATGTTCATTCTCATTGTTGACCAGTATTTTGATGTGTAGAAATATCACAGGTTCCTTATCCAGTCCACTGGAAAGGGATTTCTGGCTCGTTTCCTGTGATCTCTATGATATAGATGATTTGAAATGTGTTAAAATTTGCCTTATGACCTGATATGTGACCAGTTTTTGTAATGCTTCATGTAGGCTTGAGAAAAATATTAATTTCCTGATGGTTGGGTGTGTGGTTCATGAATATTCCTGCTCCTTTTGTCTTAACCCCAGGCTGTCTCAGTCATGTCCTTTTGTTTTTATGACCTGCTTGGCCTCTATAGTTTGAGTTTGTCATGTCTGGAAACCCTTTGGAGTACATTTTTTTCTAAGAGACTTTCTCCATAGGGCTTGAACGGTGGCAGAGAGCAGGATGCTCACTAGCAGGAATGACTTGCCAATGATTTCAGGTGGAATGTCACAGATGTGGGCAGTGCAGAGGGTGGGAGTCCTGAGGGCTTGAAGGTAGACCCTCTACGGGAAAGTGGGAGCACGGGGAGTGGGAGAGGGATAAAGCCTGACTTCGTGTGAGAACTCTTGACATGGTTCTAGGGTCAGAGTTGCTGTCATCCGTCTGCTGGCCCTTTGGACCACTCGGCCCCTGGCATGCTTTCCAAGTCTGTATCCATGAGCGGCATCAGTTGCCTCTTGGGCTGCTCTGATCCAGCTGGTGAGTGGGGGTGGGGAGTAAGGCAGTGGGGGCCCCTTGCTCTGTCTGTCTCGCCACCAGCCCTCAGAGCCATCTGTTCAGAGCCCGGATGTCCTGGGTTCTTTTTAACCGCACACCCTTGGAAACAGCAAAATGCCTTTATTCAAATGAGAGACCTGAATTCAGGACTTTAGCATTCTGAGACCCTCCTTCCAATGAAGGAGGACACAGGACAGACTGTGGCTCCCCAGCACCCCCTGTCCCCAGAGATGGAGGACAGTTACCTGTAACGCACCTTGTCCTCAAGATGAGGAACTGGGAGCTGGGGTGAAACCTCTGCTCTCTTCGTTCAGCAGAGACAGAACTGAGACATCAGGCCCCCAGGCCCCTGCTCTGCAGAGCCCTCCTGCTCTGTTCGCTGGCCCCTGAGCTCTTCAGCTCTGCTCCACTCAGACCCCACCTCCCTCCCTTCTCTGCAGCACCAGCCCTCAGGAAAGGCTGCCCAAGCACCTGCAGCTTGGGAACCTGATCTAGGAGGGGGTGGGGGAGGCAGCCCTGGACGCTTCTCTTCTCATCTCCTTTTGTGTCAGCAGGGAATTTCTACCAGTCCTCTGCCACTGACCTCAGCCAAAGGTGAGTTTGGGAGACCTGCAGCCCTTCAAAGGCCTAACTGGAAGAGGCGCAATGGGACTGGACCATGGATTTTGTAACTCCAAGGGTCTCTGCTTCCTGAAACGTTGCTCCCCTTAACATTTTTTTAAGATATTCTTTATTTATTTAGAGCAGGTGCACATGAGCGGTGGGAAGGGGCGGAGGGAGAGGGAGGGAAAGAATCTCAAGTAGACTCCGTGCTGAGTGTGGAGCCCAATGCCGGGCTTGATCCTGCAACCCTGAGATCATGACCTGAGCCAAAATCAAGAGTGGGACACTTAACCACTGAGCCACCCAGGCGCCCCTCCCCTTAACATTTCTGATCAAAGGCTTCCAAATTTCCTTCTCCCTGAGCTTCACAAGAATTCACCCTCTTATTCATTGGCCAGGGAAGGGTTAGAAAGTTCCCAGTAGCCCCCCTGGCTAGTAAAGCAGTTGGGGAAAGAAACGTTGTATCCAGACCCCAGGCTGTCCGATGAATAGGACAGTGGCACTTGTTTGCTGTTGTCACTGACAGGTGAGTGGGCAGAGTGGCGGTCGGACAGTCTTAGGGGGAGACGGTGGCCCAGGACCCCATGGACAGCTTTGGAGGTTCAGATAACTGACCAGTGGGGAGTGGCTCTGGCGGGGCGGGGTGGGGAGGGCAGGGGCTGCAGGCCCAGCTCAGGAATTGCCTGGAGTCTGGGAGATTTCTGTAGCCAGGAAAATAAGCGCACAAAATCAGCACCTGTTTATTTGGCTTCTGCAGCTGAAGCCTGGTTAGAGTGGCCCGGCTCTCCCAGACAGTGCGGCTGAGTGCACTAGCCATGGCCCTTTAAGTTGCCAAGCTCTGATTTGTGGTCCTAAAAATCTCTAGCTGACACATCCTCCTGGCTCTGGGTTTGGGATTAGCTCATGGGATGGGGCTGATGAAATCCCAGGAAATCCACTCCTTATTGGCTTTAGGCCCAGAGGCCCTTTCCAAACAGTGCAGAGGGTCGTACACAGGCTCTTGTGTTTTGAGGCGAACAAGCCCTTCTGGAGAGCCCTCACCCCATATCTGTCATTGGGGAGCAGCGCAAGAGGAGACTGGGCCTGAGTGAGGTAGGAAAGGGGGGAGGAGCCTGGAGTTTTTCTCCCAGATTGAGGGGCCTGGCAACAGTAGGTCACAAACATCTGTCCACATCCGGGAGGTAGGGGTGGGCTGAGGGGTCTCCATCTCCAGGCCGTCCTCAGCCCTCCTTTCTCCCCTCCCGGCCAAGGCACCTGCCTTGGCCCCGTCTCTCTGGGAACATTTTGTTTCTTTTTCCCAGCTCCGTCTCCACCTCCTCACCTCTTCTTTTTCCCTCCGCAGCTGTAGCCGACTGGAACGGGGCTCAGGAATCTGGGCAGGCTCCCCACTGCAGCGCACCCTCAGCTTCCTCCTGGGCATGACCGGAAAGGCCAAGGTAGGAGCCGTTGGGGAAGCAGGAGGCCTGGGCCCCCCTGCCCTCCCTGCTTCCGTTCCTCCTCACCCCCATCCGCTCCCCTCCACAGCTTCCCAGGGAGACAGACACTCAGGACAGTGGTTCACATGCTAGCTCTCCCAGACTCCCTCCCTGTGTCCCGGGGCGTCAGCTTTCCTCTGCTCTCCCCATACCTCCAGCTCAGCAGCCAGCTTCAGCTGCGGACAGCCGGACCAGGGGAAGGGCAGGAGCTTCAGAAGCCGAAGGGCGGCCCAGCCCTCCCTCCCCTTAGGCCCCCCCGTAGCTACAGAGACGGGCAGCAGAGATCTTAACTGTTGGATATAATCACGATCATAATTATAGCAATACTTTTTACTACTCTGGAGAGTATTAGGGTTTGCAAAGTGCTTTTACACTTATAATTGTATGGGGTGGATGTGGCAGTTGAAGGAGTTGGAATCAGGCCACAGGCAGAGGGGAAGCCTGGAAAGTGTACGGTTATGGAAGCACACGAACACCCAGGTGTGTGGGGCTATGTAGGGTTCCGACCCCAGGAAAGTGAAGGTATTCTGCCCTCTCCCTTATTACCAACCCAGGGCTCTGTGAAACCGGGGTCTCTGCCCGCTGCTTGAATGCATTGCCATTTTCTTCATTTACTGGCAGAACGAGCCACCCCCTTTTCCTCTCAAGGCCTCCCCAAGTATGCAAGTACTTTCCAACCTGGGGCGGCTTCTGAGCATTGAAAGAAGCCCCAGAGGAAACATCCTCCTATTTGGCTCCAAGAGCCATGGGCTTCTATCCCCAGGAAGGTTGCTGGGCTCCCCCCGGTCCCCTCCCCCCACAGTGCCAGGCTCGCCCCTCTGCCAGCCTCAGAGCCAGGACTCCTCTTTCTCTCGTGCACTGGGAAGGCAGAGATGAAACCCGGTTGTTAGTACCTGCTCACCACAGGCCACACTGGGGAGTTTGAGGCCTGGGACCACACAGTCTGAGAAGAGGAGGAGCAGCTAGAGAATCTTAAAGCTGGGGGTGGGGGAAGGGTGGGGGGGTGGGCAGGAAGGAGCCGAGCTCTCTAGAGAACCAGGCAGCGAGGAGCCCTGGGGTCGGAGGGCCAACGTCCCGGGAGCTGGCCCAGCTCGGTGAAGGGTGCTGCAGGAGCTGCCCTCCCTGCCTGCAGTGGGAATTGGCAGGGGAAGTGAGCACCGCCCAGGGGCCATCCCCATCCCCAAGGGTCTGCATCTGCCCACCCGTGGCCCAAGTTTGGTGAGGGGTAAAATCGCCGGGTGAAGGGGGATGTGGGCAGCATGGGGCCCGACAGGCAGCAGGAAAGAGCCAGAGTGAGTCAGGACCTTGCTGCGCTGGCCCTTCCTCGCCTGGGCCTCTGGTCCAGTCCTCCCCCCACTCACGAATGTGTGTGCCTGCCCCACTCAGCCCCCTCCGCCCCTCCGCCCCATGCAGGACTGCTCCTAAGCAGGTAAACACCAGGGGGGTGCGGCTGGACAGAAGTCCAGCAGTGAGAGAGGAAGTGGCTTATTCCTTCCTATTTTTTTTTTTTATTTAAAATTTTTTATTTATTTATTTGACAGAGAGAGACATAGTGAGAGCAGGAACACAAGCAGGGGGAGCGGCAGGCAGAGGGAGAAGCAGGCTCCCCGCGGAGCAGGGAGCCCGATGCGGGGCTCGATCCCAGGACCCTGGGATCATGGCCTGAGCCGAAGGCAGACGCTTAACCAACTGAGCCACCCAGGCGCCCCTTATTCCTTCCTATTTGACTAGAGTCAGCGCGCTGGACAAAACACTTCTCCAGAGGTCATCTCCTTTCATTCTTATAACACTCTGGCAAAGATAAGTATTTCAATTTCCATTTTGCAGACAAGATAACTTAGCGGTCCCCCAGCTATTCAGAGGCGGGGCTGTGCTGCAGACCCAGAGAGTTGACATTCACACGCCTGTCAACAAACCTCACCTAGCCCGCTTTCCCCTCTCTTCCCTTCTTCCACCATCTTGGGAGGGATGGGCCCTGGAGTCAGTCATGCTTCAATCTATCCTGTCCTGGAATATACAAGGCCCAGAGCCGTGAAAAGAACACACACTCGTGGGCACTGTAGCTCTTGGGCCTGGCTATCCCTGGGACTCTAACTGTCCATCTACTGCCAACACTCTGACACCAGGTTCCTGCCTGGGATGGCCTCTCCACCCAGGAGGTGCGCGGAACACATTTGTCAAGTTAAATGAGCTATTTTATTTTATTTTTAAATAAATAAAGGGGGACAGAAGGGGAGAGAGAAGGAGAGGGAGAGGGAATCTTGAGCAGACTCCGCCCTGAGCGTGGAGCCCAAAGCAAGACTCCAGGCAGGGCTTGATCCCATTGTGAGATCATGACCCCAGCCGAAACCAAGAGTCAGAGGCTCCACGGACTAAGCCACCCAGGCGCCCCTTAAGATTTTATTTGTAAATAATCTCTACACCCAGTATGGGACTTGAACTCAGCCCAAGATCAAGAGACGCCTGCTCTGGTGGTGGCTACTTTTAGATTCTGGCAGAAATTAGGGTTGCCTTTTGTTTAGGGGTATCTAAAAAAATAATTTCTGAAAATCTGGGAAGTATCACTGGATAGGAGTGGGGTGGGGATGGAGGGATTGGGATGCAAGTGGTGTGCTTTTGCAGGTGTTCCCAGGGATACAGAAGATGAATATTAAGTCAGGCAGCAGGCCTAGCTCAGGAAAAGTCCAGGTGTTTCTCAAGGTGGACGGGTTTATGTACCCACCCCCAAAACCCTGCCTGGCCACTCATCTCCTAATGGGAAGAGGTGGACATAGGGCGGGGGGCAGGCTGGGAGATGGGGGCGGAGGCAGAAAAAGGCGGGAACCTTAGGTCTGCTTTTTTCTGAGTCTGGGGCCTGAGAGCTCCCAGACCGTGGGATTCCGGTCCTGGCCTCACAGTCCGCCCACTGGGTGCCCAGACTGCAGTATGGCCTTTTAAGATTCCATCCTTAGCCTGTGGCACTCTCCCACCCCAGGCCGGGGAGAAAAGCTGAGGTCTGGGCCCATCCCTTGTCTCCGGCCCCTAGTGGGCGGAGCCGGGAGGCCGGGACTCTGGCTTCTGGTTGTCTGTTTTTAAATTTAGTACATTCCTCAGCCCTGCCTGCTGACTGCGGGGAGGCTAAGTCTGGGGTTCCGGGCCAGGATTACTGGCTGGGGGAGTTCCTAGGGCCTTCCCGTAAGGTCTCCCCTGCAGGTGCAAGCCTGGAGGAACCAGCCTCCCTCCTGGCCCTGGGAAAGTCCTTTTCTGTTTCTAATGTCCGTCCAGCCTAGAATGGTCGGTCCCCTCTCCTTGTTTCTGGTCTTTGCTCCGCACGGATCCTAAACAGTGGAACGGGTGACGAAGAAGGTGATGGAGTTGTGAGGCAGGAGGGAGGCTAGAGGAGCAGTGTGGGGGTGGTGCTGGGGGGTGAGGAGCCCAGCCAGCTCAGCCAGTGGTGAGGCATGGAGCCCAGAATAGTGGCAGAGGCTAAAATTGGCACCTACAGGAGTGCTGAGTTGGGCTGGGAACCTGCTGCTGCAGCCGGGGCGGGAGCCGCTGGCTCTGGGCTGGGCCTCCTCTCCCCCCTCCCCGCACACCTGCGGGGGCCGGAAGCGGGCAGGACCGCGCGCACGCAGGATGCTCTGTCCCAAGGCTCTCCAGAGAGATGGGAGAGCCTGAGAGGCAGAAATGAACTGTAATGTGAATGGTTCTAGTGTGGCGCGGGGTGGGGGTGGGGGGTGGGGGGAGTTTCCGAGCATCAGGAAACTCAGCGAAGGTGGAGGCTGGCTCAGGCTGCGGCAAAGGGCCCCGAAAGAATGCCCCACTCCACCCCGCCTCTTGGGGAGAGACTGGCCAGACCCCAACTGCCCCGCAGCGGGGCGGGCCGGTGTCTAGTCTCTTGGCTCTGGCGTGAGTGGCAACGGAGCGAAGCGGGGCTAGACACAAGGAAGGACTTCCCCGGCCTCACAGCCCGCGGAGAAGGGGGCGGGGCTCGGGGGCGGGGCTCGGGGGGCGGGGCCGGGAGCGGCCGCGGAGCGGGGCGGGGCGGGGGGTGCTGGTGGGAGAGCTCTCGGGCGCGCACCCTCGCCTCCACGCCCGGTAAAGACCAGCCTTTCGCTTCCCCTGGTTTTCCCCGCCCTCCCCCCTGCCCTGCCCCCAGCGGCGAGCGGGGCCTGGCGGCGCGGGCAGCGCGGGCGGCGGGGCTCCCTGCAGAGCGCGCGGGGCGGGGGCCGCGGGGCTCCCGGGCCGAGGTCGGCGCGGGCAGGGCGCGCGGGGCCGGCGGGGCGGCGGCGGCGGCGGGCGGGCGGCGGCCAGCGCCCGGGCCCGGCCCGGGGGCCCCCGCCCCCGGGGCCCGCGGGCAGACTCGTGTTTGAGGAACTGCGCGGGGCCGCGCGCGCGAGCCACCTTCCTGTCCCGGGACCGCCCGCCGCCGCCGCCCCGACCATGTCTCGGATCGAGTCGCTCACACGCGCGCGGACCGAGCGGAGCCGGGAGCTGGCGAGCAAGGTGGGCTCGGGGCGGCCGGGCCGGGGTAGGAGGTGGGGGGGGAGTGCCGGGGCCCGGGGGCGCACCGATCGCGCCGCGTCGCCCCCCCCAGCCCCCGCCCGGCCCTGCCGCCCGGGAAGAAAGTTGCTCCGGGCAGGGGCCGGGCGGGAGGAGGGAGGCGCGCGTGTGGTCGGGTGGGCACCCCTCGGCCCGGGGCCCCGCGCCCCGCGGTCGCCGGCGTGGTCGGCCCCCTTTGTCCCCGTCATCCGGCGCAGGGCCCGGGAGGGCCGGTTTCCCGGTTCCTCCCGCCTGCCCCGCCGCCGCGGCCCCCCCCTCCCCCTCCCGGAGACAAAAGTCAGCCCCTCCTCACCCAGCAAATGGACTTTCCAGCTGTGATTCACTTCTCCCCTCGGGTGGGCGGGTGGCTGGGGTCGGGACGGCGGAGGGACCACGCACTTCCTCCCCGAGCCGTCACCCTCAGGCTCCGGGAGCAGAGGTCTTTGTGTCGCTGGGACACTTTCCTCCGCCCTTAGGGGCCCTGAGCACACCTGTTTCTGGAACAGGGGGTCTCAGGTCCCCGACCCTGTCTGGCCCGCCGGCTTCTGAGCACCCTGTTCTCCCGGCGTGAAACCTTAGGCTGACCCGCCCGCCGGCACTTTGCCTCTGACCGTCCTCCTCTTCCCCGCTCTCATCGCTTCGTCTTGGGACCCATTCACCTACCATTTCCAGAGCCTGGGGTATAATTATCCTTGGCCCTCACTCCTTCCCAAGTATCCTTTATCCCTTCTTTGTACCCAGGCCCACTGTCAAAGGCCATGACCTCTGCACACCCCAGACCCCAGGGAATGAGGTGTAGGTGCACAAGTTAGAGCTGGGAGTGCTGGTGCATGCGGAGGGCACCTCCCAGCTGCCGGGGCACCCACACTGTACCCATCATCAGGAGGGCCAGGACCCCACCAACGGCTGGTTTAATCTCTGGCTTCCCTCTGACCCCCGTGCCCTGCCCTGGGTCCCTGCCTGTGCTTGTCACCACCACTGTTCTCCCGGAAAGGGGGCAGTACCCTTTGGGGGCCCCGGAAGATGGTGGAAAGCTCTCCCCACACCTCCCTCCTAGCTCCTAGCCTGGCTACCTGTCTTGAGGCTAAGTTGGGAGAGATTCCATCCTGGAACTTTTCCTTCAGGGGCTGGGATGAGATTGTGCCAACAGGAAAGCAACTAAGGATTTGAGTAGGGCCTAAGACAGGAAGTATGCTGGAGCCGTGGGCGGCAGCCTAGCTGCGCTCTGCTTGGGCTCCTCTCACCCCTGCCCGCGCCAGGCCCCAGCCCTGAAAGTCTGTTTATTTTTCAACCGTTTGAGCTGAGACCCTGGAGTAGAGCCCAAAAGGGGGGGGGGGGGGGGTTTTTTGAAACCACGGAAATTTGGTTCCACCCTAAAAAGGAAAGCCAAGAGGGAGCTGTGGGGGGCAGACCTGGAGAGGGGTGTAGAGAGGGGCTCTGGGAGGGTAGATACTGGGATCTTTTTTCATTGGGAGGAGCTGGGGGGCCAGATACCTGGGTCCTCATGCCTTGGTCTTTTTAGTGGTGGGGGGCCCGGGACTCTGGAAGCTTGGCTCTTTCTGTCCAGCCGGCCTTGGTTTGGGGAGTGGGGGGTTGGGGGGGCTGAGTGGGTGGATCTGAGGGCAAAGCGCCGCTGGAGGAGGGTGGTTGTCGGTTTGGGTTGGTCGGAAGGGGAGGGCCGCCTCCGGAAAGCTGTGGTTACAGAAGGGGGGAGTTGGTGCTTGGCCAACAAACCTTGGATCCCCCCTCCCCCCTCCCCCAGCACACCAGCTGTCTCCTTTCTTTTTATACTGTGGTGGGAAGTAGAGGGGGCCCTGCTGGAAATGAGATTATTTGAGGAAGATGGTCTCCCCTGCTACCTATTTGGAAGGATGGGTCAGACCAAGCCCTGAGCCCACGCCCCTGGCACATTCCTTGCCTGACACCCGGGAGCCTCCTTAGAGAAGGAGAAATTTGGGGGGAGCATAGCCCTTCTCCCCATCCTCACCAAGGCTGACTGTGTGGCCCCCTCCCCACGCTTCTCATCTTGTCACCCCTTCCTCTCCACTCCTCATTCTCTCTGCTCTGCTTCCTACCTTCCCAGGTCCAAACCCCACAGGCCCCTTTCCTTCTGGCCCCCGGCTCTTCCCCCCCTCCCCCAGATCCTAACCTTCACATCTCTCAGAACAAAGGGTCCTTTCCTGTCTAGGAGCAGGGTTAGCGGGCACCTCCAGGATGGCTCCAGAGGCTGGGGTCCCCGTGGAGTCTCCAGGACCCCGACCCTGGAGTGTGTGGGGCAGGTGGAGTGGGAGAGAGGGAGAGGCGATTTCTTTGTTCTGAGTAAGGAGAGGTGGCTGGCTTTGTGTGCAGGACAGACTGGGAGAGGAGCGGAGCCGGAGAGGAGGGGTGGGCGAGCAGGGAGGGGTTGGCAGGCCTAGCAGTTTGCCAGGAAGTTTTGCAGGAACTGGGGGTCCCTAGGAGGTTGAAGCTTGTAGGGGCACAGGAAGAGATGCTGGGGGCCATGGAGGTTTGGGACGGAGCTGAGGGGGGCAGGTCACTGAGTGCTGCAGGGGGTTGCTCATGTCTGGGGAAGGGCCGACTGGGCTCAGCAGAGGATTGAGAGAGGGGCCTGGAACCGACCTTGGATCCGGGAGGGGACAGATGTGAATGTGTGACTCCCATGCACGCGTGGGACCTGTGTCCGGTATGTGTGTCTGTCTGTCCCCAGATGCTCCGGGTCACTGTTCTGAGTGGTGGTCACCAGATTAGGGGCTCGTGCTTTCTGGAAGTAGTTCCATGTTTAGCTTCCGTGTCTGGTTTGAGGGCTGACTAGGAGCCTGAGCAAGCAGATTGGTCAGGGCGCCTGGAGCTGGTAAGAGAAATGGACGAGAGGAGCTGCCTGGACCCTTCTGGGTTTGTTTGTGTCTCCTGGGGGAGGGGTGCCGGCAGCAGCTGCCCCCTCCCAAGCCAGCCGGCCTGCCCTGTGCCAGGAGGGCAGGGAGTCCTGGTAGCTATTGTTCGCCGGCACAAATGCCCGTCTGTTCGCCCTCCCCCCCTCCCCTCTGCTGTCTCTCTCCTGACCTGACAGGTGTGGCCGGGCAGGGGGCAGGCTGGGGGCCAGGATGCCTGGGTCTCAGGGCCCCTGGCCTGATTTTATTCCCCATGGCCCTTAGTGCCCCTCTTCTGCCTGCCAGTGCACCCACCCCCATTGTCTGGGGCTCATCCTCATTCATCAAGCGAGTATTTATTAAGTGCCTTTGTGTGTTCAGTGGTGGCTTTTTGTGTTATGTTTCTGGCTTTGGCGCTAGCGTTTCCGTTTGGCCACCTTCTCCTTGGCCTGCTGCCTTCATCTTGTCCCTGGAAGCTGATGCAGGAACAGAGCCTGGCTGAGGCCATCCCAAGCCCTCTTCTCAGTCCCGTGGCCAGGGACCCACTGTCCCCCCCCAGTTCCCAGCCCAAAGCTCATCCCCAGAACTCAGGGCCCTTCGCAGCCTATGACTGCACCCCTGCTGGTCAGGGGCTGAGCCGCAGGTGACTTGAATCCCAGTGCAACCCCAGTGGGACCCTCGGGGGCCCTCTGGTCACCGGGCAGAGGCCTCAGCATCTTGGGGAAGGGGCTGCTGCGAGTTTCGGCGGGAGCAGAGGTGATTCTGAGCACCTCGTGACTCCCCCGCGGTCTTGGTGTGGACGTCCCTGAGGAGGAGCAGGTACTGCTGAGCGCTTGGGCCTTGCAGGGACTGGCACTGGCCCTCCTGGGGGGGCTCTGCCATCCCTGCTGCCCGCCGGGGAGCCCAGGAAGCCAGGCTTTGGCATTACCTTCTCCATGTTTCTCACATGGGAGGCAAGGTGCCGATTAGGGGGCAGACTGCCTCTGCCCCGGAGCTTTTGGGCCGCCAGCTACAGTGCCCTCTGCCCTTCACCCGAATTTCTTTCCCCAAAGTGACCAAGATCTAGAAGGACAATGGAGGGAAGGCTTGGGTTGGCGTCTTCTGGCCTCCGGAGGAAACCCTCCAGGGCCTAAGCTCATAGAAAGCAGAGGAGGAGTGAGATGGGGAGACGGGGTTTTAATGGCGCAGGGTGAGGGTGCTGCTGGGACCCTGTGTCCCTCGTCCGTCCTCCACCCGTCCTGCCTTCCCTTCCAAGAGCACGCCGACTGCCTGTTGTATGGGCTGCCGAGCCAGGTGCTTTTGAACGCCCTCCTCACCGCTTCCTGATACAGCTGGAGAAGCTTCCGTGAGGCCCTGTGAGCAGGAGTGTCTGGACGCTGGCTGGGCAGGACAGGACTGAACTGGGCAGGAAGGGCTTCAGAGTGGTGGGGGTGGCTGGTGTGGATTGGGCATCAGGCCCGTGTCTCGCTGCGGGGTTTGGGGCATGGAGAAGTGCTGTCCTGCAGGTGGGCAGGTACGTAGGAGACCAGCGGGACCATCTTAAGAATGCCTGGAAGACAGTAGGACAGAACCAAGCAAAGCCCATTCACTGCATCTCGGGAGCAGCCCCCCCACCCCACCCCCGTGGCCGGTCCTGCGTCCATCCATCCTCCCGGCCGGGCACTGGGGCCGGCACAGACTGCGCGGGGACAATAGCGCTAGGCAGTGCCAGGGCCGTGGCTGCCGGGCAGTGACCGAGGGGGGGCGTGCTGCTGCTGCGGCTGCGGGGGGGTCCCTCAGCGAGAGGCTGAGTGTGGGGAGCAGGGGAGACTGGGCCCAGAGCCCCGCGGTCTTCTGTGGGCCATCGACACCAGGGAGGGAAGGGCCCGAGACACTCTTGCTCTGGCTGCTCCCGCCCTCCCTCCTCCTCCCACCTCTTTCCCAGGTGAGTCTCCAGGAGGCCGAGGGCCTGGAGGGCAGAGACCCGAGGGCGGAGGGAGGGGGGACTTGGAGCAGCTAGGGCCGATCTTCAGCCCCTCCCTTCTGGAGTTCACCCTGACCCAGACGTGTTCTCTTCCATGTTGGCTGGTCCGATGCTTCCAATGCAAGCATAGTGAGAGCTCCGAGTTATTTGCGTCCTAGAGAAGGCTGGGAGTGCAGGACAGGAGAGAGGGGCTGTGGCAGTGAGGAGAGACCTTGGGACCTGGTCATTGAGGTCCCCCGTCATTCAGAAGGGGATTTGATCTTCTAAGGAGCTATAATTTGGAACAAGACAGATGGAAATTAGACCAAAGGGAGAATTTTCTAGTGGCCAGATAGGTAGGTACCAGAGTAGAAGGAAGGAGGCCTGGAACACTGGAGGCTGGGGCTGGAAGGCTGGGCTTCCCTAACCAGGCCTGGGCGGGGAGGAGGGAGTGGGCTGTAGGGGGGGAGGTCAGGAGGGAGAGGCCATGGGCAGTAAGGGAAGCCACTGGGGGAGGAGGTGAGAAGGGGAAGGCAGAGGGGAGGGGAGGAGACTAGGAAATAGGAAGAGAGGGGCGCCTGGGTGGCTCAGTCGTTAAGCGCCTGCCTTTGGCTCAGGTCATGATCCCAGGGTCCTGGGATCGAGCCCCACATTGGGCTCCCTGCTCGGCGGGAAGCCTGCTTCTCCCTCTCCCATTCCCCCTGCTTGTGTTCCCTCTCTCGCTGTGTCTCTCTCTGTCAAAAAAATAAATAAAATCTTTAAAAAAAAAAAAAAAAAAGAGGAGGAGGAGAGGGGAGAAGTAGGGGATGGAAGTGGGGAAAGACCCTAAGACCTCCAGGCTTTGCTTATCAGCAGACAAAGCTGGAGCTTCTGAGCTTCTGCCTGGAGCCAGGGGAGAGAGGACCTCCCCCACCCCGCGCCCCCCCCTCCCCGCCCAGAGACCTCAGGGCACTGTGGCCCAGTGCCCTCTGGCCCCCACACTGTTGACTCAGCTTCTGCATACTTCCCTTTTCTGCCGGGAGCACAGAGTGCCCGCCTAGCACCAGCCCAGTGTGGTTTTCCCCACCAGCCTCTCAGCTGCTCGTGTGGGGGAGCCAAGTCAGGCCCAGGCCGAGGGCTCTCCCCAGGGCCCCAGCCAGTGTCCCCCACCCTGGGGCTCCTGCTCTCCGCATCAGCAGTCTGGATCCCGCTCTGTTCCTGGGAAGCTCGGAAGTCCAGGGGGTGGGGAGTGTTCTTGCCAGCCCTGTCCTGTTGGTTACCCTCTCTGGGGGGACGTCAAGGGTCTGAGGTGACCGCCGAGGAAGGTCCTGGAGTAGGTGGGAAGAAGGGCATCCCACGCCCTCTCAGGCTCTTGGGGGACAGAGAAGAGGGGGGGAAATGACTTGACCCACAGCTAGCTGCCGGGGCGGCAGGGATGGGGACCCCCAGCCTCTGAGGTTCTGGGGTACTCTGCCCCCTCTTGCTGGAGGCTGGAGCCCAAAGAAGGGTGCTGCAGCCGGAGGACAGAGGGTAGAGGCCAGAAAGGACTCGGGATGGGAGCCGGGTGAGCGGGAGGAGTGGGAGCTCACCCGGGTTTCTGAGGGTAGCATGAGGAATACAAGTCAGACTTCCTGCCGGAAGGAGACCCGTGGGCTGAGTTTCCTTCCTCGGAGAGACCAAAGCCAGGTCCAGCCTCCCATAGGGTCCCTGGTGGTTTGGGATCCTGACCCCTGGGTTGGGGGTGGCAACAGAGGCATTCCGGCCTCCAGCCGGTCTACTGAGGGGCTCTCTGGCCCCCCCACTGTGACTGCGGAGCCCGGCTCCAACACTCGTTGTCATGGTTATAAGAGCAGCTAACTCCCCTAGATCTGAAAGCGCTGGTGAGCTGGCACCCTCTGCCTCGCCCGCTCCCCCTCCTCTCTGCGCATCTTCCCCCAGCTCCGAGGAGAGCGTACAGCAGCCTGGGGGCGAGCAGAGCAGGGCTGGGAGGTGCAGGGAGGACGCCGGGCTAGAGCCGGGGAGATGAGTGCCCACAGGAGGCAGCCTAGCCGCCGGGGCCAGGTAGGTCAGGGGCCGGCCCGGGCCCCCTCGGACAGCTGCCTCTGACACCCTGCGGCAGGCCCTTCTTTGGGAAGGGGTGTCTTTCCGGCATCACCCCCTGGCCTCTGCCCTCCGCCTGTCTCTGGACACCCCGGGCACCTGGCATCTTCAGCCTCACTTCCTGTCTCTCCCACCCCTTCCACAGACCCGGGAAAAGGAGAAGATGAAGGAAGCCAAGGATGCCCGCTATACCAACGGGCACCTCTTCACCACCATCTCCGTCTCGGGCATGACCATGTGCTATGCCTGTAACAAGAGCATCACGGCCAAGGAGGCCCTCATCTGCCCAAGTAGGTTGTGTGGATCCTGAATGTCACTCTGACTCGGTGCCCACTGACCCTAACCTTGCCATCTGTCCTTTCTGCCCTGGATCCATAGGGTCACTCTCTTGGAGCCCCAGCAGGGCCCCGGGCCAGATGCTTGATCCTTCGCTCCCTTTCCTCCCTCCATGGGGCACAGCAAGGCTGTAGGGGAGTCAGGGGAGGGGGGGCTGGGGTGGCACCCCTTGCAGCTGTTGTCCACTGGGTGTCCCCCGGCTCCGGAGCAGCTGCTGAGGGTTAGGGGAACTGCTTGGAGAAGGATCAGGAATGTCCTGCTGGTGGAGGGGGGGCGGTGGCCGGCCGCGGCCTTGCACCTGGTTCTGCCTGTCTTCCTGGGCAGAACTGGAAGGTCAGGACTCGAGGGTCCCCTTGCCCCTCCCTTTCTCTTGACTGGGTGGAGCCTGAAATGCTTGTCTCTGCAGTTTGGAGTAGAGGATGGGATTAGGACCCTCTGTCTCAGATTCCCAGTGTGACAGACAGACCGTGAGAAAGAGAGAGAACAGCAGGAATGTATGCGTTGGGGGTTAGCGGTCGGAGCTCCTGACCTTCGCCTACCTCGGAGGGCAGCCCCGTATTTAGGAGTCTGAGCAGGGCAGTCTTCCTTCCCTAGGATGCCGGCCTGCCCGCACAGAAGGCCCCTGCCCCCCAGTCTGTGGCCCCCTGAGGTCTGCGACCGGTGCTCCGGCTCTCGGTCCCTGCGCAGCTGGAGAGCCAGGGAGGTGTCCCTGCTTCTTCACGACCCATCTCAGAGTTAGGAGGATGAAGAGGGAACCCCAGGCTGGATCCCCCAAGACCTGACAGAGCTCCCCAGCGGGAAGCTTGTTGCCAGGGGAACCGGGGAGGCAGGCGGCAAGCGCTATTTTGAGAGCAGGTGGAAAGCGCTGGGGGTAGAAGAAGGGAGCTCTAGGGGAGTGGGGCAGCCCCAGCCCCCTCCAGTCCTCCCCTTCACCCCACCCTGCCCGCCTTGTATTTGTGGAAGTGAGCCTGCTGCTGGGTATTGTCTGCAGGAGTCGCAGGGTTTCCTGTTGTTGCACGCGGCGGAGGGAGCAGGAGAGGGAGAGGGCGAGGCACGTTGGGGACAGGGACAGCCAGCCGCCCCACTGCCAAGGCCTGGCCACTCCTCCTCTCCTACCCCATGGTGGACAGAGTGTGGGGGCTGTGGGTTTGCCCCAGGCCTGGAACGGGGGGAAGGTAGGGGTCAGAGCCGAGCCGCGGGGAAGGCCAGGAGGCTCTGGGGAAGGACGGGGCAGGGTCTGTCCCTGCTCCAGCGCCGGGTCCAGCAGCCTTTGAATTGCTTAGGCCTGGCCACAGTTCGTGGGCGCACGTGTGGCCCAGCAACAAGGGTCTGGCCTCCAGACGCAGCCATGCCGGGGTTTCAGTCCCGGCTGCACCACTAGCTGCCTGGCCTCTGGTGGGGGGGCTGGGGGCTGTCTGAGCTCTCCAGGCGGCGGGCCCCTCATCTGTAGAATGAAGATCCTTGAATCGACCCCCAAAGGGTTGTCAGGATCAAGTAACTGTGGGCCACGTGCTAGGTGCTCCGGGGGTGCAAACCGCCCCCCTGCCCCTGGCCCCCACCCCAGCTGCTCTGCGCCTGCTTCTGTCCCGTGGGCGTCCTCTTCCATCTGTCACTCTTAACCACCCCTGTGCTCCTTGAGCTCGTCTCTGGCAGCCAGGAACCCCTTCTTCCCTCCGGGCCACCCCTCAGGTCACCCATGAGTCAGGATGGCCTCCTCTGCCCCTCGCCTGATTTCCTGCTGGAAGGAAGGGGGAGGAGGAGGCGTGGGGAGGGCCGGGGAGAGGGGCGTCCCAGATGGCGTGGCCGGGGGCAGACGGGTGTGTGCACGTGGGTATGCCCCGTCCTGTGCCGCCCGGCCCCCCTCACCCTCTCTCCCCCGCCCTCCCAGCCTGCAACGTGACCATCCACAACCGCTGTAAAGACACGCTGGCCAACTGCACCAAGGTCAAGCAGAAGGTGAGGCGGCGGGCGGCGGGCTGGGGACCGGGCGGTGACCCTGCCGTTCACCCTCACCCGCGTGCCTCACTGTGCGGGCCCACACCCTGCACCCCAGGCCTCGGGCCCGCGGCCGGCCCGCTGCTCCGGACACATCCCCTGGCGCTGGGCTCGGCCACCCTCATGCCCGTGGCCACGGTGCCGGCTCTCTCCCGAGGGGCCGGCCGCCCAGCTCCTGCCCCAGCCCGTGGGGGGAGACCATGCGCGACAACTGTCCCTGGTGTCTCTTTTGCTCCATCCCACAGCAGCAGAAAGCCGCCCTGCTGAAGAACAACACCGCCCTGCAGTCCGTTTCCCTCCGCAGTAAGAGTGAGTCGCGGGGGCGCGCAGGAGACCCGGCCGGGACCCCGGGCCTCTCAGCCTGCGGGCTCTGCTGCCCCCCGCAGGTCGTTCCCCGCACGGCACCCTCCCCCCTCGGTTGGAAGTGCATGGTGGCCCCTCAGGGATGTCCAGCCTCTCCGGGGGCAGGGCAGAGTTCCCGCCGGGGCGAGGCTAGGGTTGGCCGGCCGCCGGAGCGCGCACACTACTGACTGGTGCTGCACAATGAGCAGAGTCTGAGTCCCTCCTCCGCCACCAGCTGAGTCACCCTGGACGTGTCCCCTAACTTTCTGAGCTTCAGTGTGCTCGTAGGCTTGTTTCGGGGACAAGATGAGACAGGAGCGCGTTAGAAGAAGCGCACGAGTGCGAGGTGGCGCTACCGTGACCTTTCCTCGACTAGCGGCCCGGCGGGGGGGGGTGGCAGAGGAGGCCTCATTTCCAGTCCACAAGCCTGGGAGGCCTGGATCGCGGGAAGCAGCAGCGTTGACGTTTGCCTGCTCGCTGTCCCCCCTCCAGCCACCCCCCGGGAGCGGCCAAGCTCTGCCATCTACCCCTCCGACAGCTTCCGGCAGTCCCTACTAGGTTCCCGCCGCGGCCGCTCCTCCTTGTCGCTAGCCAAGAGTGTCTCCACCACCAACATCGCTGGGTGAGCCTCTGCTTGGGGAAGGGACAGCCAGGGGGGCAGGCAGTGGGGACCAGGAGGCCTGGGGGGTCGTTCCCGTCCCTGAGCTCAGAACCATCGACAGGGAAGGAGGACTCAGGGTGCGTGCCCCTCAGACCCCAGCCTCGGTTCCCCATCTGGGGAGGGGTCTGTCCCCCGCATTGGGGTGACACAGGCTCTCTTCCCTCAGACACTTCAGTGACGAGTCCCCCCTGGGGCTGCGCCGAATCCTGTCCCAGTCCACAGACTCCCTCAACATGCGGAACCGGGCCCTGTCCGTGGAGTCCCTCATGGATGAAGGTGACGGCCAGCCCGGGGAGGCCTGCGAGGGGCGGGGCGGGACCCAGTGAGCAGAGTCGGGCTCAGCCGTGGGCCCTGCTGACGTCCAGGTGCAGAGGTGTTCTACAGCGAGCTGATGAGTGACTTTGAGACAGACGAGAGGGACTTCGCAGCCGACTCGTGGAGCTTGGCCGTGGACAGCAGCTTCCTGCAGCAGCAGAAGAAGGAGGTGATGAAGCAGCAGGATGTCATCTACGGTGAGCCAAGACCACCCATGCTGCTCTTGCTAGCCAGGGCCAGTTGTCTGTGACCTTCCTCCAGCCAGGGCTCCCCCCTCCAAGACCCCTGCCTCCAGCCCACGAGTTGCCATAAGGCCCCCCGCCTTTTGGGGCTCTTGGTCTCCCAGGCCCCGTCTTTACCCCTTCCTTCAAGTTGGCTCTCCGCCTTTGCTCCCGGCCTCTTCCACGCCTGGCACCATGTGGGAAGTCTGGACGTGAGGGGACACGTGGTTCTTGCCGCAAACAGCTTACAGCCTCCGATGGCAGAGCGTAAAGAGAAAACATGATTAAAGAATCATCTAAGACCATACCAATGCAGAATGTCACCCTGGAAGGGACCTTAGGAACCTCCCACGAGCCCTGAGGCCCCCGCCGAGCCGACCAGTGTGGCCAAGCCACAGTCGGGTCCAACGAGCTGTCGCCCCACAGAACTCATCCAGACGGAGCTGCGCCACGTGCGGACGCTGAAGATCATGACCCGCCTCTTCCGCACGGGGATGCTGGAAGAGCTGCAGCTCGAGCCGGGGCTGGTGCAGGGGCTGTTCCCTTGCGCGGATGAGCTCAGTGACATCCACACGCGCTTCCTCAGCCAGCTGCTAGAGCGCCGACGCCAGGCCCTGTGCCCTGGAAGCACCCGCAACTTCGTCATCCATCGCTTGGGTGACCTGCTCATCACCCAGGTGAGGCCGGACCCAAGGGCAAAGGTGTGATCGGAGTCTGGGGGCGGAGGCGGGAGCTGGTGAGGCAGGAGGCCGGAGGGCGTCCCGGGGGTAGGGTGTGGCTTTGAGGGACATGCTGACCCAGCCCGGCACCCCGACTGCTAGTTCTCAGGTCCCAGTGCGGAGCAGATGCGTAAGACCTACTCGGAGTTCTGCAGCCGCCACACCAAGGCCTTAAAGCTTTATAAGGAGCTGTATGCCCGCGACAAAAGGTTTCAGCAGTTCATCCGGGTGAGTGGACCTCTGCAGGGCTCGCGCCCGGAGCCACCCCTAGTGGCCCAAACCCCGCCTCCTCTTTCTTGGGGGGCGTGGCGGCTGCCGCCACCAGAAGGCCAGGTTCCCACCAACCCCTGTGGCACTTGTCAACAATAACCCCTGCGAGCGAGCCATAATCCCTGTTCACTTCTTTGTCTGGTTGGTCCTCGCAGTAAACCCGGGGCACAGTGCTTCCCATTTCCAGATGCGGTCACCCAAGCCAGCGGGAGGTCAGCAGCCAAGTTAGGGCCGTCTCCAGAGCTTAGGCGCCAAGGGCCGTGTTCCTTGCCGTGCACCCCGCCCCGGCCCCACGCTGGCCCTGAGCCCCACCTCTGCCCCTGTAGAAGGTGACCCGCTCGGCCGTGCTCAAGAGGCATGGGGTACAAGAGTGCATCCTGCTGGTGACCCAGCGCATCACCAAGTACCCGGTGCTCATCACCCGGATCCTGCAGCACTCCCACGGTGAGGGAGCCGGCCGGGCACGGCTGTGCGGGGAGGGCTCTCTGGGGTGAGGAAAGGTGACCCAGGGAAAGGACAGGGTCAGCCATGGAGCCCGGGGCCACCTCTGACGTGGGATCCGGACACCGTGGGAACTGGGGCGGGATGGAAGCGGACTAGCTGGGCCTCATGCTGGCCCTCGGCACAGGGACGGAGGAGGAGCGCCAGGACCTGACCACGGCACTGGGGCTGGTGAAGGAGCTGCTGTCCAACGTGGACCAGGATGTGCATGAGCTGGAGAAGGGAGCCCGCCTGCAGGAGATCTACCACCGTATGGACCCTCGGGCCCAGGCCCCGGTGCCTGGCAAGGGCCCGTTCGGCCGAGAGGAGCTTCTGCGGCGCAAGCTTATCCACGATGGTTGCCTGCTCTGGAAGACAGCAACTGGCCGCTTCAAAGGTCAGCGGTCAGTGTGGCGGGCCAGGCGGGAGCCCAGCGCCAGATGTAGAGAGGGAGGGGCATCCATCCTGTGGGCCCTCTCTCTGCAGCCCGACATCTGGGGCCCAGGGGCAGGGAAGTGCAGCTCTCTGTTGCAGCAAAGTCCGAATTCTGTATTTCACTGCATGGGCCACACAGGGCTTCCCTGTCAGGATGAGTCCTTGCGTGCCCAGAGAGCTACGAGTTTGATGAGGAAGACAGAGAAACTCCAGGACCAGGGGACTAGAGTGGGGCAGCTCGCAGGGCTGCAGAGTGGGCTTCGGGAAGACAGCCAGGAAGGCCCAGGGCAGGGAACTGAGCCGGCGAAGGACAGGCAGGATGGAGAAGAGAGAAAAGAGCAGAGGGGACCAGGGCGGGGGGCCCACTTTCCCGGCCTCTCTCCCCAGATCACACTGGCCATGTCTTTCCTACCTAAAGCAAGGCCAAGAGAGTAGCAGGCCTCGGCTTTGGGAGTGAGGAATGAGGGCCAGAGTGAAACTGCTCCCCAGGCCTGAGGCTGCCTGAGCCCGCCGTCCCATGTCATGAAAACCCCCTCCATGGGCTGGGGGATGGCAGCGCTTTACCGGCGCCTTCCTTCATCCCTTTCTCTCTTTCCCATCCCTCCCACGCAGCAGCTAAGAATATAAACCGTGGGGGTTAAAAATAGCAAGGCTGGAGAGCTTTATTTCTGAAGCATTTAGCAAAAACCCTCCCCTCTGTGTACCCACAGTTTAGTAAGATCTCCAAGGTCAAAGGGTGAGCATGTGTTTTCTTGACTGTGACCTCTGGGTTTTAGGGACTTGACCTTTTGTCCGTGTCCCCCCCCAGTGTTAAAGTGCGGGACTCAGGAGCATTGCGGCTGGAAGGTGGGGCAGAGAAGGACGGTGAAGGAGGCCTCTGGGGTCGAGGAGGGGTGGGATTATTCAGCTGTGGGAGGGATGGCTGTGAAGCCTGACTGTCCCCTGCCTCCTGAGCACCGGGAGGTGCGGGCAGGGGCTTTCAGGTCAGGTAGCCGGAAAGCCCTTCTGTCAGCTGCGAGGCATGGCATTTAAAGGGCGGCCCCTCCTGCTCTGGGAACGCTTTTTACTCTCACAAAAATTGTGGACCCTTTCACCGGGAAAAATACATGTGCGTGTTATGTTACTACGTAAAATTATGCAACTTTGGGAGGCTGCAGAGCGCCCGAGACCCAGCAGTGGACACGCTTGGGGTCTGTGGTCCCCCGGTTAAGAAGCGGCCTCAGCTGGGCGAAGAGGGTTTTCCTCGGATGCACCGGCGACCCCCTCCAGTCTTCTCCAGCCGAGAAGCTGTTTGATGTGCGCACAGGCCCCTCTCCCCCTGGCATTTCTGAGCTGAAGGAACGGGCAGGTGGGCGGCTGCAAACGGAGGAGGAAGCAGCCAGAGGGAAGAGAGGCCGGGGACAGAGTCGTCAGGCCTGGCCCGCGAGAACGAGGCAGGCGGCTGCGCAGGCCTCTGATGCTGGCCACTCTCCCGCCAGACGTCCTGATGCTGCTGATGACAGACGTGCTGCTGTTTCTGCAGGAGAAGGACCAGAAGTACATCTTTCCCGCCCTGGTGAGATTTTCCTCCTCCTGTCTCAGCACAGACAAGTGTCGCGGGCTCTGCTTGCTTTTCTGCCCACGCCACAAAGAACCCGAGAACCCCCCAGAGCCAAGTGGCGATGAGCATAACCGTTGCTACAATATTGGGAGGAATAGAAACAGCTAACGCTGTGTGCAGGCATTTCCACGCCGACGCGGGCCCCCTGTGATCCCGTTTGTCGATGAGGAAAGTGAACCTTAAAGGTTTTGTTTTAATGTGTGTGTTTTTTAAAGTATATTTATTTATTATTATTATTGTTATTAAAGACTTGTTCATTTGAGAGAGAGAGAGAGCACGAGCAGGGGAGCGGCAGAGGGAGAAGCAGACCCCCCGCCGAGCCGGGAGCCCGATGCGGGGCTCGATCCCAGGACCCCGGGACCATGACCTGAGCCGAAGGCAGACGCTTAGCCGATTGAGCCACCTAGGCGCCCCTAAGTTTATTTATTTTCTTAGTAATCTCTACCCCCAACGTGGAGCTTGAACCCACAACCCTGAGATCAAGAGTCGCACGCTCTCCCGCCCGAGCCAGCTGGGCGCCCTGATAAACCTTAATGTCAGTTAACTTGTCAGGTCACATGTGCTCCCAAGTGCCCTCTGGCCGCACCAGTGCCGGGGCTCTAAATTTATATTGCAGGTAGTCTCTTCAGTCCTTCGGGCACTGCAGAAAGACCGAAAACCCAGATACCCCAGGTCAGGGCTCCCAGGCTGAGTCTCTCCTTTCTGACCTGCAGGACAAGCCCTCGGTGGTATCACTGCAGAATCTAATTGTGCGAGACATCGCCAACCAGGAGAAAGGGATGTTTCTGATCAGCGCCACACCCCCTGAGATGTATGAGGTCCACACGGCATCCCGGGATGACCGGAGCACCTGGATCCGAGTCATTCAGCAGAGCGTGCGCGTGTGAGTGTGCATGGCCTCCGGGATCCTGCAGCTTAGGGCCCCAGGCCACAGCACTCCCTGGGGAAAGAACCCAGGGCTCAGAGGGGGAGGCAGGGGCTGGGGGAGGAGCACAGTGGCCCGGGGCGGGAGAGGTCATCTGGGCCGGCATATCCTGTGTGTTTCATGCCGCGACAACCCCGAGCACCTCTCAGGAGCGTGAGCTGGCAAGCAAAGGGACGCTTGGAGCCGTCCCATGGTGGCTCGCCTGCCGACCAGCAGGGCACTCTCATGGGCAGGAACACCTCGGGCTGTAGGCAGTGGGGCAGTTACTTGGATCATATTGCATTTTACCGTTATTTTCTAAAAACAAATGAACAAGGGAATGAAGTCATTAAAACTAGAGTGAAACCCCCGTGGTCTAGGCAAGAAGGAAACCGTTCCGTATGCTAATAAGGCAGCCAACCTCGAGCTTCTGGGGGACGTATGTAGGATTTGAGGCCCTCGACTGTGTGTCTCTTTTGATGAAAAAAGGAAAATGCATGTAGAGCGTTCAAAACGGATTCTTGAAGATTATGCCAAAAAAAAAGAAACGCAATCAGGATATTTGTCAATTTTTTTATCTTTTAGAAATGGATTTTCTCCACTTTGTAACATGTAAACTTTTTTTTTTTTACTTCTGCAGTTTAGACTTTGGAACAAATTTTTCAGAAATGCGTGCCAAAGTATGACCTTGCCTGTTCTAGGAAAACCAGGCCAAGTACTTGTCCTATTGGCAGTAGATCCATGGGGGCCTCTCTGTTAACAGTATTAATGTCTGTCATTGTGAAAATTATAATCAATACTCTGTAATCGATGTATCAAGCTTCTGCCATGTTCAAAGCATTGTTATGTTTTTTCATTTAATTCTGACAAAAAAAAAAGCCAGTGAGGAAGAATGACATCATACCCATTTTTCAGATGAGAAGTAGAGGGCTACCACCGGGTGAATAGTGGGGCCTGGATCTGGGCCCAGGTTGCTTCGCGCCGAGGGGGTAGTGACCGTCCTTGCGATGCGACCCCCGCAGGTGGCCCATGGAGAGGCACACGCACCGGGAAATTCGGATGATGGGTGTGAAGCAAAGCAGGGGGTCGGGAGTGAGTGAAGCCAGGGCTTGGGGCTGGTGAGTCTTACAGGGAGGCACCGAGCATGTTCAGGAAGGAGGCTGATTCCTGATCTCTCAACCCCACGCAACCTGTGACCTCTCTAGGTGCCCATCCAGAGAGGACTTCCCCCTGATTGAGACAGAGCACGAGGCTTACCTGCGCCGAATCAAGAGTGAGTCCACCCACAGAGCTCTTTAAGTGATTTATAATACGTCCCCGCGATGGAATACGATGGAATACGATGGAACTGGTTGAAATGTGCCAATGCTGGGGAGGGCTGATGCAGACCCATAACCAGAATGTACTGTGAAGAAAAAAGAGCAAGGTTTAACACAACAGAGGGTGTGTGCTACCTCTGGTGTAAAAATAATGGGGATAGGGTATGTGTCACATGTGGTAGGTATGTGTGTGTGTGTAGTGTCTCTAGAAGGAGAGCTGGGAAGACCAGGGTTGAGACATTAATCTACTTTTTTTACTTTTATTAGAGTATGAACTAACTGCTATACAAAAAGACCAACAAAAATCAGTTTCTTAAACAAGGTAGAAGATCGTTTCTCTATAGTCCACAAGTGGGAAGTACAGGGTAGTCGGTACGCCTCTGCCATCTTCATCATAAAGATTCCCCACCTCCCTGTCCAAAGTGGCTACTCTAGCTCCTGCTATCACATCTGCATCCCAGCTAGCAGGGAGGTGGAAGGGAACAGGGAGAGTTTATACCCTTTTTTTTTCTTTTTTAAAGATTGTATTTTATTTTATTTATATATATAAAATTTATATTTTATATATATAAATATAAAACATATTACATGTGGGGCCTGGACTCATGACTCTGAGATCAAGGGTCGCATGCTCTATTGACTAAGCCCACAAGGTGCCCCTTAAGATTTTATTTTTAAGTAGTCTGTACACTCAAGGTGGGGCTCAAACTCACAACCCCAAGATCAAGAGTCACACGCTCCACTGACTGAGCCAGCCAGGTGCCTCTATACCCTTTTCTTTAAAGGGCCAATCCGGAGAGACAGTCATGTCCGTTGACCACAGTTTAGTCCCATGGCAATGTCTAGCTGCAGGTCAGGTTTAATTGGGCAGCCACATGCCCAGATGAAATTTGTATGGACTCTCCAATTAAAGGAAGATGGGAGAATGAAAGTGGTGGGCATCTGCAGTTCTGGCCACAGATCATGTTAGTTTTGCTTTTAAAATAAAAGTCCAGGGGCGCCTGGCTGGCTCCGTGAGTAGAGCCTGTGACTCTTGATCTCGGGGTCATGCGTTTGAGCCCCATGTTGGGCATGGAGCCTACTTAAAAAAAAATAAAATTCATGTATTACTTTTCCCAAAAAAAGTGTTTTCTTTTTTGTAAATGCCAGAAATCCAGAATTAAGTATTATGATGAGTGTAGCCGTGGCCGCCAGGCCCTTGGGCCACCCTTCCAGCACGGCTCTCTGGCTGCGCCCCCCCCATAACACCGCCCTGCCTCCCTCCCCCCCCCCCCCACCGTGTGCTCACCTGTTCCGTATCCACAGTGGAGCTGCAACAGAAAGACCAGGCCCTGGTTGAGCTGCTGCAGGAGAAGGTCGGGCTGTTCGCCGAGATGACCCATTTCCAGGTGGAGGAGGATGGTGGTGGGTTGACCCTGCCCGCCCTACCCAGGGGCCTTTTCCGCTCCGAGTCCCTGGAGTCCCCCCGTGGCGAGCGGCTGCTGCAGGATGCCATCCGTGAGGGTGAGGGAGCCCCGAGGGAGAAGTCCAGGGCCATCCACTTGGCCTCACAGAATAGGGACACGTGACTACACGTGGACACACACAGCCCCAGTGTCCATACACTCCCTGGGGCGCCAGGTGTGGGGAAGGTGGGGGGGGGCGGGGGAGGCACAGTCCTTGCTACTGTTTGACGCCTTGTTCTGCATACGTTTGTGCTGCCCCTTCGGCGCCCTTCGGTGACCTCTGCCCTGTGGGGGGTGGTATGAGTGAGGGCCCCTGGGCGCCTGACTGTTACGCGTGCCTTGGGTGGAAGGCGCCCTGCCGTTCCCTGCAGGGTTCCTTGTGGCTCCTGGGCTTACCTCCCCCCCTTCCCCGTAGTGGAGGGTCTGAAAGACCTCCTGGTGGGGCCTGGAGTAGAACTGCTCCTGACACCCCGGGAACCAGCCTTGCCCGTGGACCAGGATGGCGGTAGCACGAGTCCCGGGGTCACTGCCAGTGAGTGCCTGGGCTGGGGCCACGGTGGTGGGTGGGAGGGAGGGGCCAGGCCCTGAGGAAGTGAGCTCAGCCTGTCCTTTCCCTTCTCCACAGATGGTGAGCCCAGAACCTTCAATGGCTCGATTGAGCTCTGCAGAACCGACTCAGACTCCAGCCAGAAGGTGGGTCTGCAAGAGGTAGCAGGGCTCGCGAGAGGGCGGGAAGGGGCAGCTGGCCTGTGGACCCCTGACACAGAGCTGTGGGGGACGGGCGCCTGCGACTCCCCCATCCTTGCCTCTCTCCGCAGGACCGGAATGGAAATCAGCTGAGAGCCCCCCAGGAGGTGAGGTGGGAACCCGCTGGTGTAGCCGACTGAAAGGGAGGGTGTTGTGGCTGAGAAATCGGGCCCGGTGTGGGGTGGTGTCGGGGAGAGTCGACATCTGAGAGCGTCTGGAGGCTTGCTGTCCCCAAACCCACATTTGGTCACCTTCTGGGCAGCTCTCCCATCCTGAAGCTTGGGCCCTGTCCCCACCCTCTCCTCTGTCCTCAGGAAGCGTTACAGCGATTGGTCAATCTCTATGGACTTCTGCACGGCCTCCAGGTCAGCGGGGCCGGCGCCAGAATGGGCAGGGGAGGAGAGAGCGGGGCTGCCTGTTCACGCGCCTTTGGGGCCTCTCCCCGCCGGAGCTCTCCGGGAGCCCGGACCCGGGCCCCCGGGAGCCAGGGTTCTGATGCACCTGTCGGTGCCCCTTACGCCCCCAGGCGGCCGTGGCGCAGCAGGACACGCTGATGGAAGCGCGGTTCCCCGAGGGCCCCGAGCGGCGGGAGAAGCTGGCCCGCGCCAACTCTCGGGACGGAGAGGCCGGCCGAGCCGGGCCCGCCCCCGCGGCGCCGGACAAGCAGGCCACCGAGCTAGCGCTCCTGCAGCGGCAGCACGCTCTGCTGCAGGAGGAGCTGCGGCGCTGCCGGCGGCTGGGCGAGGAGCGGGCCACCGAGGCCGGCAGCCTGGAGGCGCGGCTCCGCGAGAGCGAGCAGGCCCGCGCCCGGCTGGAGCGGGAGGCCGAAGAGGCCCGCAGGCAGCTGGCCGCGCTGGGCCAGAGCGAGCCGCCCCCGGCGGAGGCCCCCTGGGCCCGCAGGCCCCTGGACCCGCGGCGCCGCAGCCTCCCTGCGGGCGACGCCCTGTACCTGAGCTTCACGCCCCCGCAGGTAAGGAAGCTCGGGGGCGCTGAGCTGGGAGGGCGCGAGGGCCCGCGGGCCGGGCCGGGCCGGGCCGAGCGGCGGCGGGGATTTGCGCCCGGGGCGCTAGGCTGCGGCTGGAGAGCGGGCAGAGGCGGCGGGGCGCAGGACGCCGGCGGCGGGGCGCCCGGCTGAGCTCACTCCCTGGCCTGCTGCCTTTCCTGCCGGCCCGTCACAGCCCAGCCGAGGCCACGACCGCCTGGATTTGTCTGTGACCATTCGCTCTGTCCATCGACCCTTTGAGGACCGAGAGAGACAGGAGCTGGGCAGCCCCGAGGAGCGGCTGCAGGACAGCAGCGACGCGGACACGGGCAGCGAGGAGGAAGGGGGCAGCCGCCTGTCCCCGCCCCACAGTCCGCGAGGTGAGGCGCCCGTGCACGTGGGCTGCCGCGCTTGGCTGTGTGTGCTGGTGCAGGGGGCACTTAGGGGGCCGCAGCCACCGCCGAGGGCTACCGTACGCTGTAAGTCTCGCGCGGGGCACACAGGACACACGTCCTGCCTTTTCCGAAGCTGAACGGGCAGCCGAGCGCTCCGGGAAGCAAAGAATGTGGGAGCCGCTCCAGTAAGTCTGTGATGCCAACCTTTGCAAGTAGATGTCGGGTTTTTTTTTAAGATTTTATTTTATAGAGAATTTTTTTTTTTTTTAAGATTTATTTACTTATTTGAGAGAGAGCACATGAGAGTGGGGAGGGTCAGAGGGAGAAGCAGACTCCCCGCCGAGCAGGGAGCCCGATGCGGGACTCGATCCCGGGACTCCAGGATCATGACCTGAGCCGAAGGCAGTCGCTTAACCAACTGAGCCACCCAGGCGCCCTAAGATTTTATTTTATTTGTCAGAGAGAGAGCGAGCGAGCACAAGCAGGGGGAGCGGCAGAGGCAGAGGCAGAGGGCGAAGCAGGCTCCCCGCGGAGCAGGGGGCCCGATGCGGGGCTCGATCCCAGGAGCCTGGGACCATGACCTGAGCCGAAGGCAGACTTTTCACCGACTGAGCCCCCCAGGGGCCCCTAAACGTAGATTTCTAAGGAAAAGAAATTTTTAAGACTGTCAGAGTTCTTATAGTAGATTCAAGAAATACAAAATAACCAAAAGCTAGTGTGACTTACGTTTTGTATGTTCCTAGCCGCAGGGTACCTTCTGTCGTCGGAAGGATACAGAGCAGGCAGGTGTGGGCGCGGGCCTCACTCTGCGGACGGGCCTGCCCCGCCGCCTCGCAGCTTGGGCGGCGATGCGGTCCTCTTGGTGCAGGGGTGCAGCTGCTGGGGGGAGCCTGTGCTGTCCCGCTAACTCTGCCCGTCCCCCTTCAGACTTCACCCGAATGCAGGACATCCCGGAAGAGATCGAGAGTCGCGACGGGGAGCCTGTGGCTTCAGAGAGCTAAGGGGGCCCCTCCCCCGTCCGGTGCCCCCAGGAAGAACACAGCGAGGGAGGCAGACTTTGGGGACTGCAACCTGCCAATGGCGAGGGAACATTCAAAAGAACTGCTGACCCCCTGCCAGCTCTTGGGCTCCTCGGACACCTGGGGCCGCCGGGAAGCTGGAGGGCTTGGGCCACAGTGCCCCCTGCTGGCATCCGGGAGCTACACCACAGATGCCACGTTTTCATGCCTTCTTCCCTCTACTTTAGGAAAATTTATTTATTTATTGTTTATTAGTTACACAGGGAGTGGGGAGATTTAGAGGACCAGGGACACGGGAACCAAGCCATAGGGATCGGGGGCCTTGTCCTGTAACACTACTGGGGTTTATCAGGCTTAACCCCGCGGCCGCTGGGTTCTATCCCCGACACCCCTCCCCAGCAACACCGTCTTTGGGGAGAGGCTGCTGCGCCACCAGACCCTTCCGGAAGGGCTGTGGGCGGGCCGTGCCCCCTCCCCTCCCCCGCTAACTGCTGTTCTCCCTTCTCTCCATCCTCCCTGGAGACCCCAGGGAGACAACCTGGCTCCCCGGAGTCGGAGGCAATGGAGTAGAGGTCGAGGGGGCCACGATGGCTCTGTTGGGGGGTGAGGGGAAAGCCCACGGGACCAGAATATTTTTTGTTGTTGTTTTCTTTTTTGTACCAAAGCCAGCTGCACGTGTTTTGTATTTTTAAGAGATGATTGTAGGCAATTAGAAATCACAGCCTTCTATTTCTGCTTATCAGAAGAGCTTGAGGGGTGGGGGGGAACGGCGTCCCCTCATCTGCAGTAACGGGGGACCTACTCTGACCTCTCCTCCAGCCGTTTGGAAAACATGTTGTAGGGTGAGTTGGGAAATCTCTGTGAACCTTGACCTCATTCCCCACCTCAGCAACCATGACTGAAGCCTCAGCGTGAATTTGGGGGTTTTCCAGTGGACCCCCAGTGCCCACCAGCCCCAGCCATTTTCTGCTCATTTGATTGTTTAAAAAAAAAAAAAAGAAAAGAAAAGATAAAGCAGGGAAAATTAAAGACCTGCACCCCCACGAAGTGCTGTCTCGATGTCTGCCTGCCCTGCCTGCCCTACGGGCTGGACCTGTCGCCCCCAAGGGAGGAACAGGCCGCCTCCCCCAACACAGGCCACTCCCAGAAGAAAGTGCCTCGAGCCCTTCTTGTTGGCGCTGATGTCCACAGATCCAGGGATCAAAATGAAGGTCACTTAGGTTCCAGGGGCTGCTGGGGAGTCCAGAATTAGAAAACTGGTCTCGGCCTCATTTGCATGCCCTGCTCAGAAGTGGCGTCAGCGGTGGCCCCCTCCCCTCCCCTGCGGGCCCAGTTCCTGCTGGCCTCTCCCCAGAGTCCTTCATTTTCAGATTCAGACCCCGCTCTGCCCTCGGTCTTTAGTGTCAGAGCCCTGGGGCAACCTCTTCCAGGGACCCTGGGTGAGAGATGAGGTCGGTTTCAGTTCTTGGTTTTGCTTCATTTCACTTCCTGTTTCTGGTTACTACCCCCCTGCGGCTGGGGGAGGGGAAGAGGGAGGGCGGCCACGCGGTCCACTCGTACACACACACACCTCCACGGGGGAGAGGAACTGAAATCAGCTGGGGAGCGGGCCTGGGGACCGCCCGCACCTCCCTCCTGTACCCGCCCGTGGCATCTGGCCTTCGGCAGGTGCTTTCTCATCCATTACCGGGTCTGGGCGGTGGGCGGTTTACGGAACGGGAAGGCTGCCCGGCCAGGGTAGCCGAGCCAGGCAGGCGCCGGCCTCCACTTCCCTCCGGGGCACCAAGCGTCCAGCTCACGGACATGTGGCTCAGCAGCTGTCTGCCACGTCAGCTGGAAGCTGAGACCCCCTCCAGGGTGGAGTGGAGAGAGGACCACCGTGTGGGTGGGTGATACGAGCACTCAGACCAAGAAAGGGGAATGCAGGCTCCCCCAACATGGTCACAGATCTGGTGAAGGATGCCGGTCAGGAGAGACGCGGGAACCTGGAGACACAGAGCCCAGGGCGGGTGTGGAGAAGCCCACAGCTCGCGGGGACAGCACTGATGTATCCCCAGCACTGTCCCTCTGCCACTCCTCGACCCCGAGACATGCTGCCCACCTTTCTCTGACGTGGCTATTTCTGGACATGAGTCTCTTGCAGTTTTCCCCATTCTGGCACTGGTGCCCTCGCTAAGCCCTTCAGAAACCCAGTCTTAGCCTCGATCCTTCCCACTGCGGTTTCAAAGCTGTCTGGCTGCTTGCCGCAGGGAGCCAGGGCCCAGCTTCACCGCGGTGCTTGCCTTCCCCTCCAAGGAATGCCCAGCCGCCTGCCCAGTCCTGTGCCGCACCTCCCCTGCCCCTCCCGCCCCGCCCCATCCGATGGTAGGTGCGCACGCAGTCACTCCTCTAGGACTTGGGCCTGTTGCAACTCGGTCAGTATTTACCTCCAGGCCCCGTGAGCAGAGATGCCCCCAGGGGAGCCCTCGGAGGAGTTGCAGGGGGTGGCGAGAGAGGGGTACTTAGATGGGGAGGATTTTCCATCCTGAATTGACTGGGAAGAGACCTGGAGTTTTAGAACAAGTTTAAACACGAAAGGGAGGAAATTAAACATCAAGAAGCTACTTAGGTCTCGTTAACATTGCTTAATGTGTTGTGAAACGGGCGGCTGTTGGGAGTCTCCTGCTCAGCAACGGGATGGAGCTAGTGCAGAGGGGGCCTGCCAAGGGCCTGCTCCCAGCTTTGCTCTGGGCCCTTGAGAGGCCAGAGTGGTTGGCTTGGCGGTGATGGGGGCAACGGAAGTGGGAGCTCCACCGTGTCTAGCTTCTGCCACCTCCCTCCTTTCCAGGGGCTGGCCCCCCTTCTGACTGGGTCTCCATGGATATGGAAACCAAAGGCAGACCCACTGCCCTGGAGAACGCTCCTCAGAAGGGACTGGAGGGGCCAATCCCTCACTCAGGTCTTGACGTACAACTTTCATTTCACTCCAGAGTATGTGAACGTCATCCCAGATGAGACCTCTCTGGCTCCCGGTCCCCATCTCCCAGCTGCCCCCTCTTCCCTCCCTTTCTTTTCCTCCTCTTCCTTCTCTCAGATTCCATTTTCCATGAAGTGTTAAGAGCAATAGCCAAGGGCGCCTGGGTGGCTCAGTTGGTTAAGTGACTGCCTTCGGCTCAGGTCATGATCCTGGAGTCCCGGGATCGAGTCCCGCATCGGGCTCCCTGCTCAGCAGGGAGTCTGCTTCTCCCTCTGACCCTCCTCCCTCTCGTGCTCTCTGTCTCTCATTCTCTCTCTCTCTCAAATAAATAAAATCTTAAAAAAAAAAAAGAGCAATAGCCAACATGCTACTTCAGGCACTGCTGAATCCTCAACACCCCATTTTACAGATCAGAAAACCAGTAGAGAGAAGTAACTTGCCGAGGTCCTCCACTGGTTCGTGTCGGAGCTAGGATGTGAATCAGGTGTTCCTGATCGGCACTGCGCGACAGGGAGGGACACTCGCACCAGTCTCCCACTCCGGTTCCCACTTCTCTGGACACACCTGAGTCCCCTCTTCTCCTCCCCCTTCCCCACCTCTCACCTCCCTATGCCCCACCCACATCCTTGACTTCTCTCCACTTCTCCCTGCAAATCCTGGTTAAAGGATAGGTGGTTTTTACACTTTACACATCGGCTGGGCCGATGCCAGGGGTCCAGCAGCGCCTCACAGGGGGCTTCTCCCTGCAAGAGGCTCCAGCCTTCTCAGCTGAGGTCTGCAGGCACCAGGTTTCCACGGGCACCACTGAGATGCTGGAAGGCAGAGATGGCCGGTGGGGGGTGGGGGGTGTTTGGCTCTGGCACCAGAGAACAAGGAACACCTGTTTAAGGTGCAGGTAGGGGTGTGTGGGAGGACAGACAGAGGGAAATAGGCACTGACCTCCGATCCGTTAGTCTAGGATCCTTGGGAAATTCTCACAGGAGGCAGAAATGGGGCAAAGAATCCTTCTGTCCACACTGAACCGGAGGTGGAAGCGTGACAGGAGGTCAAGACAACTGTGATGATCCAGAGGCTTATTCTCCAATCCTCTGCCTTTTCGCTATTGCCATGCATTCCTCCCCATGCACGAAGACCTGAGCTCTGTCATACTCAGACCCCAGGTGACCCTCCAGCCGCATCCCGCCACCCCCGCAGGGGATCAAAGACCGGCCTCCCCGAGGGCGCAGGGGCCCAGGCTGGCTCTCCCCGTGGTGAATGGTTCCGCCCCGGCGGAGCCCAGGAAGAGGAGGAGGGTGTTCAGCACCCTTCACCCAGGTGTCCGTTTGTCCCAGTCGGTGGCCGCGGTCCGAGGGCCCCTCTGCCGGAGCGGGAGTGCGCGCTCCACCTGCCGCCTGCCTCTGTCCCTCGGGGCCACCAGTTCCACAGGCTGGCTCGCTGATTCTTGAAGGCGTCTGCCGGGGCCCGTCAGGCTCCTGCCTCAGGAGACAGGACGGCACGGGGCTGAGGCAGCTCTTGCTGTGCCCCGGGCAGGTGGTGACAGGGGAGACGAAGCTATGGGTGGTGGAGAAAGATGCTATCCCAGGGCATCCGGTCAAAGGTCACCAGGACGCTCCAGCCAGTGACCACATGGCTGGGGGAGCCGCGGAGGGAGGAGGAGGCCTCCGGGGTAGACAGAGCGGGCCACGAAGGCCAGCAGCGGGTGGTGTGATGGCGCCCAGGGGCGCTGAGGGCCCGTGCCATCCTCTGCGGTTGCACCTGCCAGGGAAAGCGCATGGCCCACACCTCACCCTGGGCCCCAAAGACAGTGCCCACCCGCCCACACGGCCGGGGTGGCCACGCAGGCCCGGAAGACAGGTGGCCGTCTGGTCCTGCGGCGCGGCCGGTATCCGGCAACACTCAGCCGGAGTGAGGACGACGCCGGCGTGGACGGGGAGGATGCTGGCCCTCAGCGCCACCTCGCGGAGGGCACCTCCGAGGAGCCAGGGGAGTCCCGCGTGGGCGCAGCTGCCAGAAGGGGACAGTGAGGGCCGGGCCCTCTGCCTGCCCGAGCCGGGGGCTCCCGGAGCGCAGCTGCCCAGCAGCCGGAGCACGGCCAGGTTCTCCAGCAAGCCGGCCGCCCCCACAAGCCCGCCGGCAGGGCGCCCGCCACCCTCAGGGCTACGGACAGACGGGACGGGCATGGCCGTTGCTGGCACTCCGCACACTGTCTCCCAGGCGTTGCCCCAGAGCGCGGGCAGCAGGGCACGGACGCCGCCAGGCGGCATGAGAGCTGGTGTCTGGGCGCCTCCCGCGGGGCCGGGGTGACAGCGGCGCGGGCGTGTGCGCCCCCGTGTGCAGGAAGGGCTCTAGCGGGCAGAGCTGGAGGGGGCGAGGGGGAGTTGTGCACTGTGGGCGGCAGCCCCAAGCCTCCACGCAGGCAGAAGGCCAGAGGTACCCCGTCCGTCTGAGCGATGAAACCAAACTGGAGCCCCCTCTTTTCCTGACTGCACACAGAGGCCCCCTCCTCTGCAGAAAGTGCTCCCCTGGGGCCTGGGGGCAGGGGTCGGGGGACACGGGGGCCCGGAATGCGGACGGCTGTCCGAGAGAGCAGAGATTCCGGAGTCCCAGGTCTGCTCCTCACTAAATGTGTGGCTTTGGTAAATTACTCCTCCGAGCCTCAGCTTTCTTGGTAAAAATTGCGGACAAAAGGGGCGCCTGAGTGGCTCAGTCGGTTAAGCGTCTGCCTTGGGCTCAGGTCATGACCCCAGGGTCTTGGGATCGAGCCCCGCATCGGGCTCCCTGCTCAGCGGAGAGCCTGCTTCTCCCTCTGCCTCTGCCTGCCACTCTATCTGTGCTCTCTCTGTGTCAAATAAATAAATAAAATCTTAAAAAAAAAAAAAATTTCAGACAAAAGTCTCTGCTCCACAGGATTGGTGTGATTAAATGAGATAAAACATGTGAGGGGCGCCTGGGTGGTTCAATCTGCCTTCTGCTCTGGTCATGATCCCGGGGTCCCGGGATCGAGCCCAATTTCGGGCTCCCTGCTCAGCGGGAAGCCTGCTTCTCCCTCTGCCTCTGCCCTTCCCCCCCCGTGCCCCCACCCTGCTTGTGCTCTCTTTCTCTCCAATAAATGAATAAAATATTTAAAAAAATAAATAAAACATGTGAAAAAAGCACTTTGTATGTTGCTATTTGCATGAACGACTATTATTTAAAGTTTGGGGTGTCCATCGCAGAAAGGAGCCAGGCATCACACAGCTGTCTATTGTCACCATGCCCGTGGAAGCGTGCCAACTCAAACACAGGTCAGAATTCACTGCAGCAAGTGACCTTGAGGCTAAGGGCTGGGAGGGAAAGGGCAGAGGAAGTCACAGCTTCCTGTTCTCCCCCCTGGGAGCACAACTCGTGGGGACCTGAGTGGCCTGCCCTCAGCTCCACTCCTAAGTATGAAGTGGTCCTGCCGTCCCCCACTGCCCCCCTGCCATTTCACCCTTTCCTGCTCTCATCTGTGGAGCCAGAGGCCAGCAGCGCCCCCACCCTCTCCTCCGATCCCCGAGCTCACGTCAGAGGTGTGGGTGCTGGGGTACACCCTCACCACACCTCATCCTGTCTCCCTGTGATCTCAGTCCTAACTGGAAAAAAGGCCTCACCGGGTCTTCCCCGTTTGTGCCCAGATCCCTACCCTTTACAGAATGTGCTGGGGTGGGGGAAAAGAGAAGGCGGGAGGTGAGTAGATAAGAGAGAGGGACTTTTTCAATACTCAAGACCTTCCTGCCGGCTGCCTGCTCATTAAGAAGCCTGATCTTCCACTCTCTCGGAGCGCTGGGGGAGGAGAGGGGCCTTCAGGACAGACAACCAGGCACGGGCTTGAGGAACCCGATAGGAGAGACCCAGACTGGGTGCCCAGATGCTTGGGTCTTCCAGCAAGGGATGGGTATGAAGTGGCTGGCAGAAGGCAGAAGCCCCGTCCCAGTGCAGGGGAGCCCCCCAGGTGGGGCTGTTCCTGTGTGCTTCGTGGCAGTCCGTCTGTCTGTCGGGGCCGTGCGTCCTCTTCCAGCACCACCTTGCCAGTCTGGCAGTGAAGGTATCTGTCGAATACAGGAGCTGGGTCAGGATTCCAGTGTCCTGCTCTCCATGGGAAACGTCAGGTTCTTGTTACCTGTATTCATTTCTTTTTTTTTTTTTTTTAAAGATTTTATTTATTTATTTGAGAGCGAGAATGAGATAGAGAGAGAGCATGAGAGGGGGGAGGGTCAGAGGGAGAAGCAGACTCCCCGCCGAGCAGGGAGCCCGATGCGGGACTCGATCCCGGGACTCCAGGATCATGACCTGAGCCGAAGGCAGCCGCTTAACCGACTGAGCCACCCAGGCGCCCAACCTGTATTCATTTCTAATCAGAATCCTTCCCTTGGTCTGGAACTAGCAGCGCCCCTGTGGTTACGCAGAGAGGCGATGCCACCAGCTGGCTCGTCTAAGAACACCACTTTGGATCCTTTTCTTTTTCTACTACTTTGGTAGTTCATGTGTTCACTCATCCATCCACTCATTCATTCACTAACCACAGCATTTCTTGAACCCTTACTATGTGCCAGGCACCGTGCTAGATGCTGGGGAGACAAAAACAAATATATGGTTTTCTCATAAAGTCTAATACACTTTTTGAGATGGTTGGGATCTCTAAGATCATCTAGTTCAACTTCTCTTTTTATAAGGAGAGAAAGTGACTTGTCAAGGCCACTAGAAAAATGGTGGCAGAGTCAAGATCTGAGATAAAAGTCTTTTTTTTTTTTTTTTAAATTCATGAGAGACAGAGCGAGAGAGAAAGGCAGAGGGAGAAGCAGGCTCCCAAGGAGCAGGGAGCCTGATGCGGGACTCGATCCCAGGACCCTGAGATCATGACCTGAGCCGAAGGCAGATGTTTAACCATCTGAGCCACTCAGGCGCCCTGAGATAAAAGTCTCTTGACTCCTTGAATCTGTCTCTCTCCACAACATCCCAAAACCCTTTAGGCATTTCTTTCACCTTCTGTAGGGCCCCAAGCGCCAGTCCCTGCCCTTGGGAAGCTCCTAGGCTGCCAAGGGCAACAGCGCCAGGACGTGGACAGAGGGACAGAGACGACTCCTCTCTAGACGGTCTTCGCTCACAACTGCTAGGAGAGAGGAGGAACTGGAACTTCACCAGCCCGTTTTCTATCTCAGTTAGAGTCCCAGGACCTGTAGTGGTAGATTATGGAGTCTGCCTCACATAAAAAAGACTTCTAATGACTGGGCCTTCCCCTCAGTCACCTGAATATCCACCCCTCTCTTAGTTCACATGTCCCTCCAGCCCTACTTCCCTGTGCCCACACTCCCACGCCTTGGCAAAGAGGAACTGGGGAGGCAGGGGGGAATGAGCTGCAACCCCAAGAGCAGAAAGAGAAGGAAGCTTTGGGTTTGCACTCGTGGCAGAGACAGATGCTCCAGATGCTCCGGGGACTAGAAACGGTAGGAGTGGGAGACCTAACCCTAATCCAAATGCCCCCTCACATCAACCCAGCCAGCCGCCTCTCCACTCCTCCACACGTCTGCTGAGACCCACTGCAGAAAATCCTGTGGTCTCGGTAAGGGCTATAGGAAGCTTCAATGCTCATGGGCAAGTTCCAAATCAATCTCAATCTCTCTCTGAACTTTATATTTTGGAGTAGTTTTAGACTTACAGAAAACTGCAAAGGCAGTGATAGTCATCTATCTCTTTCACTGTCCACATTAAAATAAAACTGGCAGTTGAGGCGCCTGGGTGGCTCAGCCGGTTAAGCGTCTGCCTTCAGCTCAGGTCATGATCCCGGGGTCCGGGGATCGAGCCCCACATCTGGCTCCCTGCTCAGCGGGAAACCTTCTCCCTCTGCTTGCTGTTCCCCCTGCTTGTGCTTGCTCTCTCTCTGTCAAAAATAAATAAATAAAATCTTAAAAAAATAAATAAAACTGGCAGTTGGGGTGCCTGGGTGGTTAAGTGTCTGCCTTCTGCTCAGGTCATAATTTCGGGGTCCCAGGATCAAGCCCTGCATTGGGTTCTGCGCCTAGCAGGGAGTCTGCTTCTCCCTCTGCCGCCCCACCCTGTTCATGCTCTCTCTCTCTCTAATAAATTAGAGAGAGAGAGAGCACAAACGGAGGGAGCAGCAGAGGGAGAGGGAGAAGCAGGTTCTCCTCTGAGCAGGGAGCCCGATGTAGGGCTCGATCCCAGGACCCCGGGATCATGACCTGAGCCAAAGTCAGACGCCCAACTGACTGAGCCACCCAGGCGCCCTTACAGTCAGTTGGTTTTTGACAAAGGTGCAAAGAAAATTCATTGAAGGATGCATAGTCTTTTTGACAAATGGTTCAGTAACAGTAGAACACCCACATTAAAAAAGAGTGTGTACAAGAGACCTTCAATCCCTACCTCATACCATGCATAAAAATGAAACTCAGAATGGATCATAGATCTAAATGTAAAACCTAAAACTCCAAAACTTCTAGAAGAAAACAAAGGAGAAAATGTGTGGCCTTGGGTTAGGCAAAGATTTCTTAGATACATCAAAAACAATCTATAAAAGCAAAAATTGATAAATTGGACTTTGTCAAAATTAAGAACTTCTGCTCTTTGAGAAACACTGAAGAGAATGAAAAGCTGAGCCACAGACTGAAAGCACACATTTGCAAACCAGAGATCTGATAAAGGATGTATCTAGAATACCTAAAGAGCTCTCAAAATTCAAAAATAAGAAAACAGCTTTATTTTTTATTTTTTTAAATATTTTATTCATTTTCTTGTCAGAGAGAGAGCACAAGAGAGCACAAGCAGGGGGAGCAGAAGTCAAAGGGAGAGCAGGCTCCAGGCTGAGAAGGGAGCCCGATGCGAGACTCGATTCCAGGACCCTGAGATCATGACCTGAGCCAAAGCAGATGCTTAACCAACTGAGCCACCCAGGCATCCCAAAAAACAAATTTATTTTTTAAATGGGCAAAGTATTTGAACAGATACTTCATCAAGGAAGATATGGAGATGCCAAATAAGTCCACGAAGATGCTCCGTATCATTAGCCATTAGGGAAAAGCAAATTCAAACCATGACAAGCTAATGCTACGTTCCTATTAGAATGTCTAAGATGAAAAACTGACGACACCAAGTGCTAGTGAGGAAGGGGGGGCAGCAAAACTTTCATGCACTCTGGTGGCGATGTACAATGATATCATCACTTCGTAAAACAATCTGGTGGTTTCTTAAAAACTTAAACATACACTTCATATGTCCTAGCCATTTTACCCCCAGGCATTTACTCAAGAGAAATCCATAAAGAGTTGTACACCGGGGCACCTGGGTGGCTCAGTCGTTAAGCGTCTGCCTTCGGCTCAGGTCACGATCCCAGGGTCCTGGGGTCGAGCCCCGCATCGGGCTCCCTGCTCAGCGGGGAGCCTGCTTTTCCCTCTCCCACTCCCCCTGCTTGTGTTCCCTCTCTCGCTGTCTCTGTCTCTGTCAAATAAATAAATAAAATCTTTAAAAAAAAAAAAAAGAAAGAAAAAGAAGAGTTGTACACCGATTTGAAGTAGCTTAACATGGGCAATAACTCAAATGGATAACGTACTTACCCATCAGGTGAATGGGCAAACAAATAGTGGCACATTCGTACAATGGAACGCCACGCAACAGTGAAATGGGCTGCATCACTGCGATGCACACAGCGGCACCGAGGAGAGAGCCCTGGCGGCGGCCAGGCAAGGCTGCCGTCCCTCCCCCTTCACCTCACTGAAGCATCCCTTCTTCTTCCACCTGCTCAGCATCGCTGGTCCATCCACGCTGCAGCCAAGTCCTGCTGGCCGCAGCCTCCGGCCCTTGCCGTGCACTCCTCCTCGCCATGCTGCCTCCATTTGTTCCGGACCGGGTTTGCTCCAGGGTCCCCGCTGGGCTGCCCAGCCTGTGGCTCTGAGTACCTGGAGGCCACACACACCAGCAGGTTTCCATTTCAGATGTCAGGTGTTCATCTTCCTGAGGAAAGGGGAGGGGCAGATGCCTTCCTGCGCGCGGGGATGAGCAGGGGCTCTTCCAGGGCCAGGCTCCTAAAACCAACTAGAGTTTAAGTCTTCAGTCATCCACATGGCTAGTGAAGTCCTGGGCGGGACCCCTGCTAAAGTCTACACCAGCAGGGTCTGTGCTACGACTTGCAATCTCCAGTCCGCCTCAGACGACGCTTCAGTGATGCGCAGCAATCCTTTTGCATGTCCTCGGTCAGCTTGATTTTTCACACCTTCATCCGGTAGCTCTGCGAGCCCCGTGGGTTGTTTTCACAGAATCCATGCCTCCCCCCCACCCACTTTCTAAAACATTTTTAAATTTTTTTATTAAAGATTTTATTTATTTATTTGACAGAGAGAGAGAGACGCAGAGTAGCAGGCTGAGGGAGAAGCAGGCTTCCCACCGAGCAGGGAGCCTGATCCCAGGACCCTGGCATTATGACCTGAGCCAAAGGCAGACACATAACGGATTGAGCCACCCCTGCCCCCTGCTTTCTAAAGAACGTCCATTTTGTTCCAGTATCCACCCCTCCCCTACAGAGTCCAGATGACTTGGAGGAAGCTAACTTCATCCCAGATCTAGGCCAATCACAACACAACCATCCTTCTCAACAGTAACTGGCTCAAGAGCCAAGGCTTCTGCTAATCAATACCCGGCATCACCCTGGTGATTGTCATTAGCCCACAGGTCGGTCCAATCAGACTGAAGTGGGGGAAGGATGTTGATTCTATGAGGAGCAGAGGTTTCTTTCTCCTGTTGGCCCTAAATGCAGGCACATGTGCCCCCAGCCCATGTGGCAGATTTCTCGTGATGGTGAAGGAAGCCGGTGTAAGGAACACCGTCCTGCGTGGGCAGGCAGGGTAACGCAGCAGAGCACGGACTATCTTGGACTTCTAGTTGTAGGAGAGAATACGTGTATTCTTGTTGAAGTCATTGCGAATTAGGTTTTCTGTTACTTACTTTTTTTTTTTTTAAAGATTTTATTTATTTATTCATGAGAGAGAGAGAGAGGCAGAGCGAGAAGCAGGCTCCCAAGGAGCAGGGAGCCTGATGCGGGACTCGATCCCAGGACCCTGAGATCATGACCTGAGCCGAAGGCAGACGCTCAACCATCTGAGCCACCCAGGCGCCCGGTTTTCTGTTACTTATAATGAGAAGCACCCTCGTTCCAGTCAGAAGGGGATGCAAGATAGGTGAATAGTACTTCTGGGGGCAGAAGGAATCAGACATATTTGCAGAGTGTATTGCGTGCTATTGTGAGAGAGATGTCGTTCGGGCATACTTCCCCTGAGCAAAGCAGACTGTAAGCCCACCTACAGAGTTCGTGGGAAGCTGCAGCTCAGGGATTGGCAGGTTTCCGGGGGAGTGAGCAGGGGACACCACGGGCGGACGGTGACCACTCCAGTGAGCCTGTGGTTGACTGGTTGGCACCCTGAGGCCCGTGTCCGGGAGGCCGTCTGGCTGTGAGAAGCGAGAGGCTGACACCGCGTGGTGTTCACTCAGAGGGGTTGTGGATTGATTCCACGGGTTTAACACAGGTTCTGATGGCTACAGAATAATCCGATTGGCCTTGTTGTTGTTGTTAAGTTTGTGGAATCATTTGTTTATTTATTTATTATTCTCAGGAAGAAGTATTCCTCTCTCCATCCAAGACCAGTCTCTCCACCTGCGTTCCTAAACCCTCCTCCCAGATCCCGCTCCATCGGCTCCCCTCCCTCCCGGGTTCCCACAGACCTCTTTCACGGCAAAGAACAGGAGTCGCGTTGAGTTGCTTCCAGTGACGAAACAGGTGTGACGGAAAGGATGATGTTGGTTATGCCATCATCCCTGAAAAACCCTGACCCTTTCCCCGGCCAGCCTTCCCTGCAGCAGACGGGGAGCAGGGCCCGGGGGCACTTTTAGAGTCTCCGCAGACCTGAGCGCACTCAGGTGAGGTAATGGGACAGCACGGTGCTCAGGAAGCAAGTGTTAACCTTCTGGGCTTTTCTCGTGGCTCCCGCTGCTTCTGCCAGCCCCTCGGTGGCATTCTCCCGCTGCCCCCCGCCCCTGGCCTGCTCTTCCCGGGCGGAGTCTCACAGCCCCTCCGCCCTGACACCCCAGCCCGGGTGACAACCACTGACCACCACAGTTCTCTGGTTCTGAACATCCTTGCAGAAGAGGGTCTTTCCAGTCCTTAGTCCAGTAGATACCGTTGGTTTGGTCAGCTGTGGCCAACGGGTCATGAAATGTGCGAGACTGTCCTTCCCGGAGGCGCGGGGGCAGCCGTCCTCCTCCTTCTCCCACAGCTCGCAAGGTGCCACCTTAACTGACATGGGCAGGTTTCCTAAACAACCATAAACGCACCCCCCCCCAACACAGAGAAGCTACCCAAAGCCAAGTCTATCCTGCAGAGGCCCTTCATCACTCTGCCATCTCTAAGTGCTGCCCATGCTTTTCTAGTTCTCTTGTAATCGGTTCCAGGGACGGTCCTTGGACATCTCACACCTTTGAGAAAACCAGCACCCAGACATTTGATGTATATTCGGGGGAAACTCAAGACAACCACGGAACATTTTTGTTAAATGGGAGGGAACAGAACGAGACCTCCAGATCAGCACCACATATTGGTCTAGTGCTCAACGTTCTCTCACGCCCCAGCTTTGTAGACAAGCCCCCCCCCCGCCGCCATGCTGTGGGGCAGCCGGGGGCAGACAGCGCACGTGGTGCTGGCCTGTGAGTTCCAACGCCAGCTCCCTGGCTCCTTAGGGAGTCACATCCTTGGAGGTGAGGTGGGTTCTTTGGCCAGAAAATTTGATTCCATCAATTTTGCATATGGGGAAGCTTTCCTCTTGCCACTGATCTTCAGATCATCCCTGAGATTGATCATTGACCTAAAAAGTTCCCCCCATGGACTTGAGTTCCTAAAACAATTTTTTTCTGCCATTATCTTTGTACCCGGGAAGAAGAACTGCTGGGGAGGCTGCCTTGCGGTGTTGATTTGAGTCTGACACAGGGCCCCATGCTTCAGGCCCTGTGTTTTTCCGGCACTCTGACTCCCACAGAACCACAGTGGGTTTCCTCTCCTTTGTACTTCTAAGGGCACCAGGTTTGTTTGTTTCTTTCTTAATAAAGATTTTGTTTTTAAGTACTTTCTACACCCAATGTGGGGCTTGAACTCACGACCCTAAGATCACGACCCAGGAGTCCCGTGTTGCTCTGACCGAGCTGGCCAGGTTCCCCATTTGTTCCTATTTTTTACTGTTGTTGTGGCCTTCTTCTTTTTTTTTAGTTTTAGTATTTTTCTTTTGACATTATTTCAGACTTAGAAATAACCCAAAGAATCTCTGTATCCCCTTTACCCATATTTCCCAAATGTTAACACTGTGTTTTCACATTTGCTTTGTCCTTTTTCTCTCTATAATTTTTTTTCTGAATAGTTTGAAAGTTGCAGACATGATGTTCTTTTACCTCTAAGTTATTTAACGTATTTCCTAAAAAACAAGAATTCTTTTTTTTTTTTTAAAGATTTTATTTATTTCACGGAGAGAGACACAGCGAGAGAGGGAACACAAGCAGGGGGGAGAGGCAGAGGGAGAAGCAAGCTTCCTGCGGAGCAGGGAGCCTGATGCGGGGCTCGATCCCAGGACCCTGGGATCATGACCTGAGCCGAAGGCAGATGCTTAATGACTGAGCCACCCAGGCGCCCAGTTTTTTCTTTTTTTGAGAGAGAGAGAGAGCACGAGCTGGGGGAGGAGCAGACGGAGAAGCAGAGGGAAAACTAGACTCCCCACTGAGCAGGGAGCCCGATGCGGGGCTCGATCCCAGGACCCTGGGATCATGACCTGAGCCGAAGGCAGACGCTTAACGACTGAGCCACCCAGGTGCCCCTCCCTCGTAATATCTTTTGTAGCAAAAGAAATCTCAGATGTGTGACATTCAGTCAGCATCTCTTCATAGTCCTCTTGAGGCTGGAATAGTTCCTCTGGTTTTGTCTTTCATGACATTTTGAAATGTTATATATTTTTAAAGAGTAAAGGTTATTGTTTTTAAAAGATTTACTTATTTATTCCAGGAGTGGGAGGGAAAGAGAGTATCCAAAGCAGACTCCCTGCTAAGTGTGCAGCCCAATGCGGGCCTCAATCCCAGGACTTGGAGATCATGACCTGAGCCGAAATCGAGTCAGACGCTCAACTGACTGAGTCACCCAGGCACCCCTAAAGGTCAGTTATTTTATATAACATCCTCAACTTGGATTTGTCTATTTCCTTATGATTAGACTTGGGTTACAACATTTTTGGCACTGTGTTCATTTAAGAGTATTCTATCAGGAGGGGCAGGACCTCTATTACTGGTGATGTTAGGGTCCATCATTGAGTTAAGGTGGCATCTTGGAATGTTTCTCCACTGTGAAGATACCATTCTCCCTTTTGTAACGAACAAGTATCTTGTGAGGAGCTGCTCTGAGGCTATGTAAATATCCTGTTACTCCTCTAACCTTGACCCAGTATCTTCAGCATCCCTTGATGATTCTTGTCTGAATCGATCGTTACTGTCATAGTTGCCAAACGGTGATTTCGAAATGGTATGGTTAAAGCCGCAGCCTTTTCCTGACAGGTGTGATTTCTCTGGGACAGTCGGTCCTGCAGAATTTGTTGCCCGGCGGGAACACATGCCTGAATTTTGCCCACCCCCCCGCTCCGCTCCTCACAGCTCTCATGAGAAACTGCATTTGGGAACAGTTATATTTTACGTATCACCTCTAAGCCCACTCATCATAACCCTCTGAAAAGTCATGATTTGGTGGGGGAGTGTTGCACTGAGAAGTGTTTTTGAGCAGCCAAGATGTTAGGGGTTCCCCCACCTCTTCTGGCTCTCCCAGAAATCCACACCCAATGGTCAAGAGCCTGGTCGTGGCCAATCAGTGCATTAGCTTTAGTCACAAAAATCTAGTATGGCAAAGAATTCACTAGGGCCTAAAATTTGACAAGAAAGGGATTAATTTTCCTCGACCTGGCCTCAAGTACTTTCAGATGACAGGAATAGTTTTGTCTAACAGGATTACGTAACTGCACTTTTTCCCCCTATGCCTGGAACAAAATGTTGATCTCTTTTGGGATTGTGCTTTTCCTAAGGCACTAAAGGATAATCACACACTTTAATATCCTCCCATTTTGCTGACGGGACCTCCAGAGCCTGACCCTGTCTCCTAGCTGTGCTTGGTCGGCCAGGAGTGGCTAGCCCACCGCGGCCAGCTCCGCAGTCCCACCGAGGGTCCCTGATTTCTCTGGGTCTTGCGCTGTTGCACCTAGCCAAGGCTCTCGGAGGCTTGCTCAAGGAAGTGGGAGGGAGGGGGACCCTGCAGGAGTCTAAGCTACACTGGGAAACCTCCGGGCTAGGAGGACACAACACAGATACAGGCAGGCCCCACACAGGCTGGAACTGGAGCTGTACGTGCTACCTCTTTTCTCCCCATTCTTCTCTTTCTTGATGGATTTCCCTTGTACGGTGACAGAAATTATAAAGCTATTTTTAGAACTGACAGAAGAATTCCTCATAGGAAATCCCTTTGTTTGGGAAAATTATTCAGTAAGTGCTTGAAGTAGAAGGTGGCACCCCAAAGGGTGGGGGTGAGCACACCAGAGACCCTGGGAAAGCCTGCTGTCAGTCTTTTCTCTGTCCTGTCACAAGTCCCACTGCTGTGGGGGAGGATGGGGCCCAATCAGCGAGACCCAGTTCCGGCATTTTCCATGTTTGGGCTGTTCTGCACGGATTCGGGGGAGGTATCCTGGAGGTGGGTGTGGGACAGCACCCCTAGGCAAGAGCACACTGAGCTGTTCATAGAAAGTGCCACCTGAATACGGAGCCAGGGGCAGGAGTCATAGGGCGGGAGGGGATGCTGACAGGTCCTGAATTTTATATCCTGCCCCCACTGTCGCTGCCTGAGAGGTGGCAGTGGATGGCCTAATAATACCCAAATGAGCCCTAGGAGGTGCACAGTCACTGGGATCCATATGCCAATTTTTTGACTATGCACCAAACAGGAAGGAAAAATGACCTCAGACTAACCTCTCCACTTTAGAGACTTTTTCAATCAGCAATATAACAAAGTAATAGTCTTTTTTTCTTTTTTCTTTAAAGATTTTATTTATCCATTTAGAGAGGGAGATAAAGACATGCGCAGTTGCGGGAGGAGCAGAGGGAAAGGGAGAATCCCAAGCAGACTCCCCGCTGAGCAGGGAGTCCAACGCGGGGCTCAATCCCAGGACCCCAAGATCATGACCCAAGCCGAAGGCAGACACTTAACCGACTGAGCCACCCAGGTGCCCCTATAAATTATACCTTATAACTACAAAATATTAGAAATATTTATTATACCTTTAGTATTCGAAGAACCTTTTATATTGACTCATAGTGCCCTCACAACTGTGAGGCAAGCACTAGTACTGCCTCCATTTTAAAGATAAGGAAAGGGAGGGGGCACCCGGCCAGATCAGTCAGGGGAGTATGTGACTCTTGATCTCGGGTATGTGAGTTCGAGCCCCACATCGGGTGTAGAGGTCACTTAAAAATAAAATCTTTTTTTTTTTTTAAGATTTTATTTACTTATTTGAGAGAGAAAGAATGAGCAGGGAAGAGGGGCAGAAGGAGAAGCAGGCTCCCCGCTGAGCCGGGAGCCCGATGTGGGACTCGATCCCGGGACCCTGAGACCATGACCCGAGCTGAAGGCAGACGCTTAACCAACTGAGCCACCCAGGCGCCCCAAAAATAAAATCTTAAAACAAAAGATAAGGAAGCTGAGGCCCAGAATTTGAGCCAAGTTCACCCAAGTAAGTCAACAGTGATTTTGTGATTTGAACACAGGCAGCATGTCCTCTCGTCCATGACACCATTTTATCAATCCAAGAGATTTGGCTACAAAATTATTAGGACTATTTAGGGTTTAACAAGGTGGCTGGTTATATAAAACCCAGTAACTTTCTTTTATAAGAAAAACAATTTGCTTAAACAGAACTAAATGTCTTTTCAAAATAGCAGTCAAAAATTTAAAATACCT
>NC_138374.1:136863597-136873791 GCF_054177405.1 Leptonychotes weddellii
CCGTCCACGACCCACCCCGAGTACCCCCGGCGGCCGTGCGCCCGGGCCCGCTCCCCACCTCCGCCGTCCATCGCCCTCTCTGAGTCCCCCAGGCGGCCGTGCGCCGGGGCCGGCCTTTACCTCCTCTCTCCCGCCCGGGCGCCGGCGCCCCCTTGCGGCGCACCCCCGAGGCCCTGCTCTGAAAGCAGTGGTTGGCGCACAGACGTAAAACCAGAGAAATTCTTCACATGACCTTTGGGACGAACCATTTGCCTTTTCCTAAACAGGTAACAGAAACGTGAAGCGGGCCAAAGTGGCGGGAAGGTTCTCTCCCTGGCCAGAGAACGTGGCTGGACTGGGGGGAGAAACCTGTTTAATTCCCTGACTCATGCGTATTGTCGTGTAGGCCGCTCTCAGCCTGCCCACAACAAACATGGACCGCCTCGCCCCAATTCCGCCTTGATATGCGCTTCGGCAGCCATCTTTCTCAAGGGCAGGGCGCAAGCAGGAAGGTCACACCCTACCTGTCTCAGATAACGCCAGCCGCCTTGAAATCAACAAGAGTCCAACTGGAACCGACGCTCTCACCGGAACAGCTTTTCCTCACGACCGGAAGGGGCTGTGCGTGAGGGCGTTGGGGGCGGAAGTGACGGGAAGGTGGTAGTGGGGTAGTTGGCGGGTGGTTGAGCAGAGCCGGTCGCCATGTCCGCGGGGAGCGCGGCACATCCCGGGGCCGGCGGGTAAAGCTCCGTGGGCGAGGGCATCGCAGCGCGCTCGGGGCGGAGGAGAGGCGGAGGGGCCGCTGGGAGCTGCGTCCGGGTGGGGGGGCGCTGAAGTGGGACGTGTACGCGTTGGAGGGCTGGGCTTTTGGGGAGAAAGATGGTGAGCAGGCCTTGGGGTCCCCGAAGGAGGCCGGCAGGGATCAGGGGGAGGAGGAAAGCAGGGACTTTCGGAAGGACCAGCCAAGAGGAAGATGAAGACGAGGGCATGTGGGAGTGAGTGGAGTGTTTCGAGAGGGAGGGTGGAGTGGAGCTGCAGCAATGATGTGTTTACGGAGGGACGGTAATGTTAATCCTGATAGGAGACTCGAGGGTGTAAAGAGAACGTGATTGAGGGGAAGCGGGGTGCCGAAGCGTCGTAAGGGGAGAATAATAGAAATAAAAGCTTTGGGCCCTAATATTTTCCTTTTTCTTCCTGTAGGCGCCGCAGCAAATGGGACCAGCCAGCTCCAGCCCCCCTTCTCTTCCTCCCACCGTCGGCCCCAGGTGGGGAGGTTCCCAGCAGTGGGGGAAGCCCTGGGGGCTCCGCGGCTGCTCCCTCTGGCGCCTTGGATGCCGCTGCCGCCGTGGCTGCCAAGATCAATGCCATGCTCATGGCCAAAGGGAAGCTGAAACCGACTCAGAACGCTGCTGAGAAGGTATATGCAGTTGAAGGGACTCTGCTAATTGTAGCTTTAATAGGGGCTATTTTGTAATCCTGTCATCAATTATTGTGTTAAGGAGAAAACAGGGTTACAGTAATTTAAAGATCACTTAGTTTTGGAATGCCTCACATGATATTTTGTCATTTGTTTTTAGAGGCAATTTTGGTTGGTTTGATTAGATTTATGGACCAAATAGTTGATTTTGTCTTTGTTCACTTAGTTCAGCTTAACTTCTCTTGACGTAATCACGTAAAGGGACGATGTAATACGTTATTCAACACGTGCATTTTCCCTGAAGTCAAAAGAGACGTTCAGGTAAATCAAGCGAGCTTTAAACTGTCTAGTCAACTATACTAAAGAGTAAATACAAACAGTGTTCTCTATAATTAGAATCCATAGGTTTTTAATGACTGCCTACACTGTAATTGTGAAATAAAATGAATAATTTATATGTTGGTGGTTTTGCTGTTTTCACACAAATTGAGGAAATTATTTGGTCATTTTATAGAATTTCTGGTATAATTAGAATTTCACGACTAGGATGGATCTGAACTTTGAAGTCTTTAATTTATCCTGCAGTAGAAGACAAGAATCTTCGTACAGGATAATGAGCATAGTGGCTGTTTGTATTGCTAGAATGCATGCTTTGCACTTAAAAAAAATTCTTTGCAGCAATTTGATGGGATGGATTACTGTCGCCGGTTCAGAGGAGGAAAATGAGGCTCGTGAATGTGAATTGTATAAGATAAGATCTGTCACGGCAGGCACATGTCTGACTTCAGAGTCACTTCAGACAGTCGGGTTTAGCTTTTGCTTGAAAGCCTCTACAGTTGGAGAATTCAGTGTTCTGAATTCCCATAAGCTCAGTGCTCTGAGTGTGTTCTAAGGCAGCTCATTCCATTATAATTCTCATTTAAAAAAAGGTTCTTTTGACTTCAATTAAAAATAGCCTTCCAGTGAAGAGATGGGTTCTGTGTTTGAAAATGCAATTTGGGTTAGCAATGAATGTGTTTATTAGCATGTTTGTGACAATTATTTCCCAATGTATACGTGTGTCAAAACATCCAATTGTTCACCTTAAATGTGTACAATTCTTATGTATTAGTTATAGCTCAGGAAAGCTGGGGGAGGGGCAAGATGATACAATTTTTTGTTAGCTATCTAGTGTATGAGTATAACAACAAAATGGCCGTTATCTGTCTGGATGTTTCAGTATTCAAGTTCTGCAGAATTGGTGGGAACTTTTAGTGAATTGGAAGTTCATTATTCATTGTATTTTTGTTTGCAAAGATTGAGTCAACTGTCCATTTCTAAGTTCTGCAAGGAAATACTAAAAGCACACTAAGGTGGAATGCTCCTTGAATATTAAAATTCTTAACACTGATGTTAATCATTTATTCATTTTTTTTCCTCTAAAAAGCAGTTGAGCACAGCAGGAGACAACATGGTGCCAGTAGTGGCTTTAGAATCAGAATATAGGGCGCCTGGGTGGCTCAGTCGGTTAAGCTACTGCTTTCGGCTCAGGTCATGATCCTGGAGTCCCGGGGTTGAGTCCCGCATCGGCTCCCGGCTCAGCAGGGAGCCTGCTTCTCCCTCTGACCCTCCTCCCTCTCATGCTCGCTCTCTCTCATTCTCTCTCTCTCTCTCAATAAATAAATAAATAAAAATCTTTAAAAAAAAACAAATACTGGGGCGCCTGGGTGGCTCAGTCGGTTAAGCGACTGCCTTCAGCTCAGGTCATGATCCCAGGGTCCTGGAATCGAGTCCCGCATCGGGTTCCCTGCTCCGCGGGAAGCCTGCTTCTCCCTCTCCCACTCCCCCTGCTTGTGTTCCCTCTCTCGCTGTGTCTCTCTCTGTCAAATAAATAAATAAAATCTAAAAAAAAAAAAAAAAAAAAAAAATCAGAACATATGGATTTGACACCGGGATCCTCAGTTACTGGCTGTGGGGCTTAGATGCGTTGTGGGGCCTCAGTTTCCTCTTCTGATGGGGTTGGTGACACCTGTGCAGTCCACAACAGTAGTCACTAGCCACATGTAGCTTTTTAAATTAAAATTTGAATTAAAATTTAAAATTTAGCTCTTTGTCACAGTATTTGGACATGAGGCTGTGGCCGTGTTGGACGGCGAGGTAGAGAACACCTGCGTCTTCATAGGAGGTCCTGTGGGATAGCACTGATAAGTACCTTTGATGGTGGCCAATACTGAGCAGGTATTGCAGCTCTTTGCAAACAAAAATACAATGAATAATGAACAAAGATGAGATATTGTTGAGTCTATGTAGTTTGTGTACTTTGAAAAATGTATCTAATGCGGGGCAGCTGGGTGGCTCAGTCCGCTAGGTGTCCGACTCTTAATTTTGGCTCAGGGCATGATCTCACGGTCACGAGATCGAGCCCTTTGTTGGGCTCCGCACTGGGTGCAGAGTCTGCTTGAGATTCTCTCCTTCTCTCGAAAATAAGTAAATAAATCTCATTTATTTATTTATTTTAAAGATTTTATTTATTTATTTGACAGAGAGAGAGACAGTGAGAGAGGGAACACAAGCAGGAGGAGTGGGAGAGGGAGAAGCAGGCCTCCCGCGGAGCAGGGAGCCCGAGGCGGGGCTCGACCCCAGGACCCTGGGACCATGACCTGAGCCGAAGGCAGACGCTTAACGACTGAGCCACCCAGGCGCCCCAATAAATCTCTTTTAAAAACGTATCTAATGCGTAAAGAAGTAAACCGTGTTTTATCTTCTTTGAGCACATTTGCTGAACATTGGTCCAAGGCAACAAAGGGTTGCGGAAGGCCATCTTGGGATGAAAATTTTTTCAGATAATTCATATCTGCTATCTGGAGTTGCCTATAGTTTAAATTGGGAGAAACCAGATCAGATTTTAGGATTTTGCTTGGCGTTTCATTCATTCTCTTAGCTCTCCTTTAATGGGGAGCAGTGGGTTGTCAGGTAAACTTGACCGGTTTTCCAGATCATTGCAAGGATGGGATTGGTTGCATGTGATACGTTGTGGCTGCGGTGTTGGCATGAAGATGGCGTCCAGTTCCACACACGAGGTGCGTGGGTTGCTGGACTCTGCATCGTGCTGTGGACTCTGCCCTGTATTTTACTGTACATACAGCTAGCTGGTTGAGCTGTAAAGCACCATAACTTAGTCTTTTAATTTTCTTCCCGGAGATTGCAGCTTCTAGTCCGTAGGGTTTCTGGGATTATGCAGTCATAGAAATGCACACATGGCCTCCGTTCCAGAGAAATCTGATGATTGTCTTCAAGTAAATTGGCAACACTTGTGTCCATTTAGTGAGGTTTTGTTCGCTTGTTATTTCATCTTTGGAGAATGACCCAGGAGTGACCAAGTGTATTTGTAGGCAGATAAAGGCAGCAATAAGGTGATGGTGGGACCTGGGCAGGGGCACTTGTAAATTGAACAGCAGAAACATACTGTTTCATCTTACAAACTTTCTGATCCAATCTCTCCTGTAGCTTCAGGCTGCTGGCAAAGGCCTAACTAGCAGTAAAAGCAAGGATGACCTGGTGGTAGCTGAGGTCGAGATCAACGATGTGCCTCTCACATGCAGGAACCTGCTGACTCGAGGGCAGACTCAGGACGAGGTGGGCAGATGTCGGGTCCCTTTGGGGAAGGTGGTGGGTGGGCACAGTCAGGAAAACAAGACCTCTAACTACAGACAGGAGTCAGATGTTTATGAGTGGGTTTGGGTCATAATCTCCAAAGTCAGGATTGGGTTGAATTAACCGCAGAGGAACTTCTCAGTGAAGGTAAAGAAACAGATATGGGTGGATTCCCCTGGTCAGGTGAGCAAAAAACTACGGAATTGAGGTTTCAGATACAGGAGAGAACTCATTCCTATCTACTGGTGTAGCGATTGAATGGGGAAAATCCATCTTTCTGCCTGCCATTGACCTCGATCAGCTGCCACATCACCTTTTTAATAGAACGTTTCTCTTTTAGATCAGCCGACTTAGTGGGGCTGCGGTGTCAACTCGAGGGAGATTCATGACCGCTGAGGAGAAGGCCAAAGTGGGACCGGGGTGTGTATGCACATCATTTGCTTTGGGGAAAGGTTGGACATGTGGCTCACATTAGTTTCATGTTTTTCATGCTTAGGAAATATGTGCAAATATTTGGTTAGTAGCTTGGTGTGTGTATATACACATGCTACGTAGTAGAATTTGGGACAGCTCAAACACGTAAGGAGTTGGGAACCGTTTTCCTTCCTGTTGCTCTGTGGATTTTTTATTTCACAGGCAATATTTTATTGGAGGAAACAAATTATGGAAAAGTGTAATGAGATAATTGCTACATTTAATGTATACACTTCCAAATTTCTGTATGGGAATATTTCCCCCAACAAAAGGGTCTGTATTTTGTTGTAATCTCCCTTTTTTAAAAAAAAAAAAACCTCCTTTCATCAGGCTGTAAGGTTTTCTGCCGAATGATTTTGTCCCCTTATAGTTGCATCCCTCCCATGACTCAGTTTTGAGGGCAGGTAGGCATGCGACGCTTTTTGCATTGGCTTAAACTAAATATAATTAGGAGGCAAAACTTGGTCCCCACCTGAAACCAGCATTTCAATTTTTTGTGTGTACTGGTTGCTGTTTTGAATTTTTTTGTCTTTAAATACTGTTATTTTTTTATCTATAGCTTTATATTAACTATGGTTTTTGATGATCTCCATTATTATAATCAAAATCGGAATCCATGCCACTTTACATTTAGAATCTAGAGTTCCCTTGGTGTGGGCCTCAGAGACATGGGCCCACAGGCCGCCATCACTTTGCTCCTTTAATTTGGATAGCCGGGAGCACAATTGCCCATAACCTGTTAGACAACCAGCAAAAAGGAATATTGTTCTCAGGCCTCAGGTTATCTCGGTTGACTAGATGCCAATATTCATGAGCCCGTAAGAACAGATTTGATCGCTGTGTGGACCAATTAACTTGAAGCAACCAGAAAAGGTTATTTATTCCCCAGCTATAAAACCATGTTCCTAGAAATTTGCAGCAGCCATTTCCTTGTATGTAGTCCCTTTTACTTATTTGGAAACTGGAAACATTACAGATTTGATTTGGTGACCCATTTGGTTCCTTTGGTTATGACCAGTTTGGGATCATCATTTTATATCTCTCTTTATAGGGATCGTCCATTATACCTTCATGTTCAGGGCCAGACACGGGAATTAGTGGACAGTAAGTAATGGTTTGGCTCACATCCCACTTTTTGTAAAGGACAAAGTACAGGGCTGTATAGAATATGTTCGCAGAATGTTCCTGGTGGGTGTTGTAACTTGTGTATGAACTGCTTATGAGTGTGCTGGGGGTATAGAGAGGCTGAGGACCACATGTTTGGGTGTCCTGTAGAATGGATTAATATAGGGGTAATTGTGCATTGGCTGGGTCTGTCAATGGGTACTAGTCAGTTCATTCATTCCTTCGGTATATTATCTCACTCTGTTTTTCCATAGGAGCAGTAAACCGAATCAAAGAAATTATCACCAACGGGGTGGTCAAAGCTGCCACGGGGACAAGTCCAACTTTCAATGGTGCGACAGTCACTGTGTATCACCAGCCAGCGCCCATTGCACAGTTGTCTCCAGCCGTTAGCCAGAAGCCTCCCTTCCAGTCAGGGGTAAGTTTAGTGGAGAGATCATTAACCGTGTTGTCATTTCTTTAAAATGGTATGTGCCAAATAATGTGGAAAGTATGAAGGAAAATCCTGAAATCCAACCCGAGGCTTACCTGCTGATGCTATCCTATTAATGGACCATTTCGGCTTCTAAGAGGCAGTGAACATCTGAACACATGTTTGTTTACTTTGATGTATTCTAGAAAGGGCATCGATACAGATCAGAGCATGTCTACACTGTACATTTGGAAGTTCTGGTTTGATTATGTGATGGCAGCTGGAGGATTAAGAAGGCTGAGTCTGGTGAAGTAAGACTCTGCTGATACAGTCCTCCTAGAAAACCGGGTGGGAGAGAGCAGCCCTCATTGGAGAACACCACAGGGCTGACTGTACGACCCAACATGCTTTGCTTGTTTCACAGAAGACTGTGCTGTAGGTTCTTAAGACTTACAGCACTCGGGGGCTGTAGGTGCACTTAGTGAGTCTTTGCTTTGCACCTGGTGAGTAGGTCTTGCTGAACGGAGGAAGGTGTTAATGTTCTAGGTAGGTACATGGCCCGTGTAGTGCTCATTTAAGTTAAGCTACTTTATAAAGTTTGTTTTTATGGGCTCATGGTGGAAATTATAGGGGGTCCTCATTTTGGCAGTGATTAAAAGTATCTGGAGGATTAAAGTTTTCTGCAAAATAATTTTCAAGATTACGATTTAATTATGTGTTGTGTGTTTAATCTGAGGTATTCTGTTTTTCTACAGATGCATTATGTTCAAGACAAATTATTTGTGGGTCTAGAGCATGCTGTGCCCACATTTAATGTCAAGGAGAAAGTAGAAGGTCCAGGCTGCTCCTATTTGCAGCACATTCAGATTGAAACCGGTGCCAAAGTCTTCCTCAGAGGCAAAGGTTCAGGTTGCATTGAGCCAGCATCTGGCCGAGAAGCTTTTGAACCTATGTATATTTACATTAGGTATGTATGGATGGCTGGGGCTGAGGACATTTGAGTGCTTGTCAGCTGCTCAGTACGGGCAGGAGTGATTCAAAAGGAGTAAGAAGATAGGTTTGATAAATAGTAACATGAGGAATGTAGGTCAGTACTAACAGTAATCACTTTAAATTTCTTATTTATTCATTGGACAGAGGGAGATAGCACAAGCAGGGGGAGCCAGGAGGGAGAGGGAGAAGCAGGCTTCCCGCGGAGCAGGGAGCCCGATGCGGGGCTCGATCCCAGGACCCCGGGATCGTGACCTGAGCCGAAGGCAGATGCTTAACTGACTGAGTCACCCAGGCGCCCCCAGTAATCACTTAATAAATAGTGAATAAGAACTGTTGAATTAGGAGGTGGAATGGTCTTTTAGTATTCAGGTTCTTGGGTTTTATACAGATCTGTGACCCTGAAATGAGCTGTGATGAGCCTAAAGTCATCTTCACCTAAAGCTATGGTGATATTAATGCATTTTACAGTTATTTTAGTGACTAAAATGTTTTTTAATACTTTAAAAGTATTTGTTTTAATGATAGTAGTTAGGGGTTAAGGGGCATATTATAAGACGTTACTTTGTGATTTTCAGAAGCTTAGATTGGTGCTATGTTGAATATGTTAAATTTGTGTATAGCATACAAAGTGAAAGCAAAATTCTGTATCCTTTACTCTTCTCCTCTTTGACTTTTTGGTTCTTGTTTCTTTGCAGTCATCCGAAACCAGAAGGCCTGGCCGCTGCCAAGAAACTCTGTGAGAATCTCTTGCAAACAGTGAGTTACATTTGTGTGTCTGATACTCTGAAGAGCCACTGCCATTTGTCTTAGCTGTTTTCCCACCTGTATTGGTTTCCTAGGGCTGCCATATCAAAATTCCCTCACACTAGGTGACTTAAAACAACAGAAATTTATTTTCTCATGTTCAGGAAGCCAGACAGACATTCAGAATCAAAGTGTGGGCAGGGTTGGTTCCTTCTGAACGAATGCTGTGAGGGAGGATGCTCCATGCCTCTCCCGGCTTACCGGCCTTTGCATTCTTTCCCCAAACAGCAGAGCTCCATCCTCTGCTCCGTTGTCTCCTGGCCTACTCCTGTGTCTCGTCTGCCTGTCTCTCGTAAGGGTAGCAGTCCTTGCATGTAGGGCCCACCATGACCCAGAATGACTTCATGTTAACAGACTGTATCTGCAAAGGCCTGGTTTCCAAATAAGGTCAGATTCTGAGGTTCTGGGCAGACGTGAATTTTGGAACCACTACACCATTCTAGCAACTCAGATTCTCCATAAGGAAGACAAACTTCCCTAGCCAGGGTCAGCTGGCATGCAGTTCTTCTTTAGGAACTATTTCAGTGTGGAATTTTGAAATCCGGTACATCAGTATAAAATCTCAATGTCGTCAGGTATTTAAATAGTACTTCAATCTTGGCCCAGTCGTTTACCGGTGGGCATTCCAAATTTTTCTTAGCAGTAGGTTTAGCTAAAGTAAGGGTAGAGCTATATTAGTTTAAAACCAGTTAACAATGCCTTTGGGCTAACTGCTTATTTGATTACCTGTTCTTTTTTTTTTTTTTTTTTTTTTAAAGATTTTATTTATTTATTTGAGACAGAGAGAATGAGAGAGACAGAGAGCACATGAGAGGGGGGAGGGTCAGAGGGAGAAGCAGCCTCCCTGCCGAGCAGGGAGCCCGATGCGGGACTCGATCCCGGGACTCCAGGATCATGACCCGAGCCGAAGGCAGTCGCCCAACCGACTGAGCCACCCAGGCGCCCTGATTACCTGTTCTTTTTATTCTGTGATCTAGTAACCACACGTTAAACCAGTAGGGCCATTGGTACAGTCCTTGGCGGCAGTCGCATTTGGGGGTTGCAGGTATCCAGCCTTGTGTTAGCTGGTATTTCAGGGTGCCCTTTTGGGAAGCTGTGTTCTTTGCTTTTGTGAAGTAACCTGATTTACCATCCCCTGTCTGTCTCTGTTGCCGCTTGAAGTTACTGATTCAGTGGGAATCTCATAATGAAGAACTGGATGGGGGGACATACTAACTCTGTGTTGAGCCCTGAGCTCCTTGAGGAGAAGGCCAGTAAATAAAAGAATGAATGAATTCTCAGTAGTTACACTGACAATTTAGGAATTTCCTAACCTTATTTCTGAATGATTTTGTACCTCAGAATTGAGTCTAGTTTG
>NC_138374.1:136873891-136894975 GCF_054177405.1 Leptonychotes weddellii
AGAGAGGGAGGGAGGGGTAGAGGGACAGTCTCAAGTGGACTCCGAGCTGACTGCAAGCCTGATGCAGGGCTCGATCCCATGACCCTGAGACTACATCCCAAGCTGAGACCAAGAGTTGGACGGTCAACCGAGTATGTCACCCAGGCGCCCCTTGATTGATGGATTTTTTTTTTAAGATTTTATTTTTAAGTAATCTCTACACCCAGTGTGGGACTTGAACTCATAACCCTGAGCTCAAAAGTCCTATGTTCTACTGACTGAGCCCGCCAGGCTCCCCGCGCCTTATTAAAATTTAGATTAAACGAGTCTAAATTTGGTTGAAATGTCAATGGAAATTTTTTTTCTTTTTTAATCAGTGGAAATATTTTTAATTCCTAGCTGCTTTGGTCTGAGAGTCGTATAGTCAGACCCTTGCAAATACTCTGTGAATTAGGACTGTCCCATATGAATTTGTTTTCCCTTCTCTTGCAGGTTCATGCTGAATATTCTAGATTTGTGAATCAGATTAATACTGCTGTACCTTTACCAGGTGTGTATGTCTTAAAGTGTTTAAGAAAAAGAAAAGTTTTGTTAGTGATATTTATGTATAAAGTAGGGTGTTTAGGGCTAGACCGTGCCAGGGCACTAAGAGTGTTCCCTTCGACTTAACGGTAATTTGGAAAGCCATTCGTCCCTCAGTGTTTTTCTTCCCTAGAGATTAAGTTAATATTCAGCCAAAATGTCTCCTTTTGCTACAGCTGATTAAACACTTTTTTTCTTCCCCCTCAGGCTATACACAACCCTCTGCTATAAGTAGTGTCCCTCCTCAGCCACCATATTATCCATCCAATGGCTATCAGTCTGGTTACCCTGTTGTTCCCCCCCCTCAGCAGCCAGTTCAGCCTCCCTACGGAGCACCAAGCATAGTGCCCCCAGCCGTTTCGTTGGCACCTGGAGTCTTGCCAGCATTACCTACTGGAGTCCCACCTGTGCCGACCCAGTACCCGCTGACGCAGGTGCAGCCTCCGGCCGGCACTGCACAGGTAGGAGGCCAGGCGCGGGGCGGACCCCGCTGACCTCGGGAGAGCTGCCCGGGCAGAGGCGGCGGCACCTGCGGGAAGAAAGCGTGTCGTTCCTGCGTAGCGCGAGGTCTTCTGTTCTGTTCCTGCGGTGTCACCGCTCCCAAGCTACCCAGATGCTCTAGGGCAGCGTGTACACGTGTGTGTGCGTCCCGAAGTCTCTAGCTCCGTGTCACGAGTCTTTCCACCAAGTGGTTGTTTAAAAGAGGAGTCAGGAAGCTTGCTCTGGAGTGCCAGGTGGCAGATAGGTTAGACCCTGCGGGCCACGCGGGCTCTGTCACACCCGCTGCCCTCCGTCGCTGAGGGGGCACAGCCCCAGCCCAGGACGATGCGGAACGACCGCGCGGGGCGGGGCCCTGAGAACACTGGGTTTCCCGAAGTGGGTGATGAGCCGCAGTCGTGGGCCGTCGCTCGCCTGCCCCTGCCTCAAGGAGAAGGGGGCCGGCCTACATGCCTCTCCATGATCGGAACTGAGTCACTAATCTTCAGAAGAAATGCACCATGTGCAGGGGTTCTGGGCCGAGAGGTACATGAACTTTGCCAACTTAAGGATTAGAAATGTTCTTGTATATTTCTCAAGTTACATAAGAAACTAGAATTTTAGGAAAGGGTAGGTAGCTAGCTCATCCAGATGGATGATGTCCACCCCTTCTCTGAGGCAGGGGAGAAGCTAGTGAGCTCAGGGAGATGGACTGATGGTGGGCTCTTCTCTGTGGGCCTCTCACAGTGTGCCCGTGTGAGAGGGGTGCGCAGCCCTGCACCATGGCCCTGCTCCCGACTGGTGGGCTGGGAGCACTGAAGGGGGCTGTACGGTGTGAAACAACAGAAGACTTTCCTAAATTCTGATTGTGACCCCTCGTCCTGATTACTTTCCTTGTAAGGTTTGGCAGAGCCGTAGGTCTCCAGCTCTGAGCCACGTTGCTTTGTGACCAGAAAGGAGTATGACCGAGTTGGCCCTTAGGGTTGGGCTTTAGACAGAGGCTGCCAGGGTTCCTCATGCTTTCCTGTGATTGAGCTGTGCGATCCTGGGATGTGACTCAGCCCATCCAGGCTTTGGTTTCCTTCTAGAAAATGGGCATAATGATGGTATTTCAGAGGTTGCAAAGATTAAGTGAGATGACCCAAGCATTCAATAGGTATTAGCCATTTGTTTAATAAGAGTTGCCCTTTGAGAAGTGCTTGTTTTCTCTAATACATCCTGGATCGGTCCTTATTCCTTTCTGGAACAATCTCTTACAACATTGGACAGACTCCCTCTTGCTGTAACAACTTATCCCTAGAAGTGGCAGATGAACTTGCCTTTGCCACAAGCATTAGCAGCCTTTATAATCCAGAAAGAGCTAATCACATTGATGAGAGGGGTCTAAACTGGAGAATGTTCTTGCTTGATAACTTGTGAACTAAGTGAGTGGCTGGAATTTTTATTTGTTGGTCATGTTTGCCCAAGTGCACAGCAGGTTTCTCCTGAGAGTTCAGAGCCCTGGAGGAATTGTCAGTTTAGCATTTTCCTCCCATGAAGGGGGGAAGGCTAGGCTCTCCTGACACCAAATGATCCAGGAGGGAAGCGAAGGACCAGAGATACAGGATTTCTAGGACACACATGGATTATTAAAGTCTATTGTGTTACTGTTTTCCTTATTAAGTGGCTGGACATTCTCACACCTTTTTCCCCTTCGTTTGTTTTGGTCCCAGAGTCCGATGAGTGGGCCTTTTATTCCTGCTGCTCCTGTCAAAACTGCCTTGCCTGCCGGCCCCCAGCCCCAGCCCCCACCCCCGCCCCCACTCCCAGCTCAACCCCAGGCACAGAAGAGGCGATTCACAGAAGAGCTGCCAGATGAACGAGAATCTGGACTTCTTGGATACCAGGTTAAATAAAATACTCTTATTTTCCTCATCTCATCTTACTATATTCTTCCTTTAAAGAAAGATAAATTCACATCTATATTAACCGTCCTTCTAATACTAGATTTTTGTTTTCTGGAATCCATTTAGATTAGGTTTTTTTCCTTGGGGGATTAGTTTAAAGCAAGAGTGACTCCATTTGGGTGGGTTGGTGTTTGGGATCAGTATAGGAAAATACAAAGCTCCACGTGGAGAGAGGTCGAGAGCTCTATGACTCGTACCTAGAAGGAGTTCTGTAGAATTCTGCACTTCCTCTTATTCATACAGCACTCCTGAAAGCCTCAGATAGTTCTCACTTCCGTTTTACCTACCAGCATATGGTTTGTACTTTAACCTTGGCTCTCAATTTACTGTTCTTCTTCCGCGTAAAAGAGAGCACAGTTACTTTCTCCAGTCCCCACTGCCCACAGCAAAAACTGGGCAGAAATGTAGTGATTCTGGGCATACACGGTATATAAGTAGGCGTTCAAGTAAAGAGTTTTTTAAAATGTTTTTTAAATGTGAAGTTTTAAAATAAATAAATAAATGTGTAGTTTTGGCGCCATTTTGTTTTATCAGGAGAAGCACCTTTACTTTTTGCCAGAGCCCTTGAAATGTTCTTTGAAACAAACTCTGAAGCATTTTTATAGTTTATAAGAGGATAGTTGAAAGCAGATACATGTAGCATGACCAAGTCCTACAGAGAAAGATCACGTCTCCTCCAGCTGTGGTTATGTTCCAAATCCCAGAGGGCTATGTAGTGAGCTTACTGCAACCAGAAAGGCGAGGCACTTGACAGTTACATTAAGGAGCTAAAGTCAATGCAGCAGTTGTAGATTTGCTAATGCCACTGTATTTTTCTGCTCATAGCATGGACCCATTCATATGACTAATTTAGGTACAGGCTTCTCCAGTCAGAATGAGATTGAAGGTGCAGGATCGAAGCCGGCAAGTTCCTCAGGCAAAGAGCGAGAGAGGGACAGGTAAGTTAGTTGGAGCATAATTACATGAATGTATTCAGATGTCATTGGTTTACACCATTAGTGTGAATAGCGACCATTGCTATGAGCTTCCGTGTTCTAAAACTGTAATGAAGGGGCACCTGGGTGGCTCAGTCTGTTGAACATCCGACTCTTGATCTCAGCCCAGGTCTTGATCTCAGGGTCGTGAGTTCACTCCTCGCATTGGGCTGCATGCTGGGCGTGGAACCTACATTTAAAAAAAAAATCGATCAAAGTGTAATGAAATCCTTTGGCTCAAATAAACTTTTTTTTTTTTTTTTTTTTTATAACTGCTGCACTATGCTGCCCCTTTCAGTCTTGAGGCAGTTACCCTGGGCTTTGAGTCATTCAGTTCTTGCTTATCAGGCATCTTCCTCTACTTCACTGTCCGCATCGTGGCCATTTTCCTAAGCGTAGGCAGTGACTGGAGTGTTACACAAGCTGTGTTTGCTACTTAGAATCCTAGAATATAGGGGCTCCTGGGTGGCTCAGTCGGTTGAACATCTGCCTTTGGCTCAGGTCATGATCCCGGGGTCCTGGGATCAAGCCCCACATCAGGCTCCCTGCTCATTGGGGAGTCTGCTGCTCCCTCTTCCTCTGCCCCTCTCCCCCCGGCCCATGTTCTCTCTCTCTGTCTCAAGTAAATGTTTATTAAAAAAAAAAAAAAAATTCCTAGACTATTATCCTAGAATATTATGGACTAAGGTATTTGAACGGGGGGTCCAGCTGCCATCCCTCTCCTGTGTGGTTCTTTGAGCCTTCCTAGGACGGGACTAGCCTCCCACAGCAGTGTTCTACTTTTGGCCTGAACCGGCTAATAGCTTGGCACCTTACAACCTGCTAGTAGCTCAAAGGGGGGCTCAGGTGGAAAGGGTGGAGGTGAACGGTTGACTGTCCGCTGGAGAAGGTACAATTGATTGGATCTGTCTGAAAGGCTGTCATGGTTTTTCTTCTAACAGGCAGTTGATGCCTCCACCAGCCTTCCCAGTGACTGGAATGAAAGCAGAGTCTGATGACAGGAATGGGTCTGGGGCCGGAGCAGGGGGCCACGGTGAGTGACGTGGAGCTGGGGACACGCGGGCAGCTAAGACTGGTCCTAGGTTACTAGTTTTCTGACCTGATGTTCATTCAGGTGGCACTCAGTCAGCTGTTTAATCCAACTTCTAATATCTACAGGCTAAGGAGGATATCTTTTTTTTTTAAATAAGGCAGCATATAGTTACATGGGCTTTTATTTTCAATCGAAGTGTGTCTAGAAAAGTCAACTTATATTTTATACATAGCATCATTAAAACCCTAGGAAATATTAATGATTGGTAGGTTGTTTCAAAATTTTGTTGCCTTTGTTGTCTGAATACCTGGAGGTAATCTGATAAAGACTTAAGGGTTGATATTTCCGGATGCCCGGCTGGCTCAGTTGGAGCCTTCGACTCTTGATCTCGGGTCATGAGTTCAAGCCCCATGTTGGGCATAGAGCCTACTTTAAAAAAAGATTGATTTTTCTTTGTATTGGGAGCTGAGCTGCATCTCTCCTCATAGTTCCTTTTGGTTACGAATGGTCAGCCTGTGGCTGTTAAAAAAGTGTTGCCTCCTAGTATCCCAGAATTTAGAGGAATACGGGATCACTTGTTCTTTGCCTGTAGTCCTAATAAAAATGAACAGAAGAAAATACATTTTTTTCTTTTCTTAACTTCTTTTCTTTTAACTCTTTAAAAGGTGAAATATCAGCCTCCAGAGACTCACTTGCTAACTTTCCTTTTTTTTCTTTTTCTTTTTTTTTTTTTTTTTTTTGTGTTTCTTTTTTCTTTCTCTGTTTTCTTACATGGTTCTGGTGGATTCACATTTGCTGATGCTGGTGCTGTTTTTCGTGTGATCTTCAACGTTTTTGGGTGACCATTGACCCTGTGACCTCAAAATGGTGTCCAACTAACCACTTACAATTAACATCTTTTTTTTATTAACGAATTTATGGTATTATCTTTTTTTTTTTTGTCTTGGTGGGGGATGGGGTTGGGGTTGTTTTTCTCTATTCTAGATTATCCAGTCAAGAAGATGAAAACTGCAGAGAAGGGATTCGGGTTGGTGGCTTATGCTGCAGATTCATCTGATGAAGAGGAGGAGCACGGGGGTCATAAAAATGCAAGTAGTTTTCCACAGGGCTGGAGTTTGGGGTATCAGTACCCTTCGTCACAACCACGAGCTAAACAGCAGATGCCATTCTGGATGGCCCCGTAGGAAACAGTGGAACAGAGCTTTGACCCTTGGTGACTCTCTTTAGCAATAATGCATGCATTTGATTTAATAAGACTCTGGGGCCTGTGTTGGGAACCATCATGGACCTTTGCAGAAGTTAGAGATGCAATGTCCCCTCTCTTAAAGGGGCTTCATTCTTTTTTAAACATCCTTGTTTCTGCAGTGGCATAGTATCTGTTAAAATTTACTTAGAATCACAAATTTGTCTCAGAAGCTTTTTAACAGTTGGTGAAATGTGCTTGTTCAACAGAGCATCCCAACAGGGTCATTCCAGTATACATTTGACCTGTCCAGCCTTTTCCACATGAATGGCCACTATTCTGACAAAAAAAGTTTTATTTGTATTTTACTACTGTTTGGTCAATTTTGCTGACAACTGGTCACAAAGACTTACTATTTATTAGTGGGGAGTTGATTTTAAGACCATCCTTCCCTTTCGGCACCTTTAAATCTAAGAACAGTTCATCCCTATTTCATTTTTGCATTCTTTTCTGTTTTGGAAAATGCAGTTTTACTAATTTAAAGGTGTTGGATATAGCTGGATCCTGAGTAGGAAAATGAAGGGTTTTTGGTTTTTTTCTTCATTATGTCTTTTTATTGGGATGATCCAAAGCTGGCACCTTCAGGCACTCTTGTCCCAGAAAGGCATTGCAGCTTCTATTGCCCTTCTAATAAGCTCCATGTCTTCAGCTGGGTCCGAGAAAACCGCTTGATCAAAAGCTGGTCAGAACTCACCACAGAAACGAAACACAGTGGTCTCTCTCTCCGAACTGGTTGCAGCTAAAATAGAGAGATGTGACTGCTCACAGTAGGATGGATGGTGGACTTAGTGACTGAGATTGCAACTTGTCCTTTTTCTTGGCATTACAGGTTTTGCCAAAAGAACTTTTTTGTATCAAATATTGATGTGTGAAAGAAGGAGCTAGTCTGCTGAACCAGGAGTAGTTTGAGATTCTGAACTGTCATTTTTGCACATTTGAATACTTTGCAGGCTGGCTTTGTATAATAAACATATTCTCTGGTTTCCTATATGTTGTAAATATTTAGACCATAATTTCATTATAAATAAATGTATAAATATTGCTTGTGGTTTCTCTTCTCTTTTCCACAACCCATCCATACACTAAGATTTATAAACTTCTGATAAGCATAACGAAATTAGAACCCACCAGAAGAATAAATACATGGGTCCAGAAGTTTGCATATAGTTGCTAGAGTTTATGACTGTCCAGAGTAGACCCTTCAAAGTCCCGATGAAAACCTGGAGGGTAACTCTGGTGGGCTCCCTCCATTCCCGTACATGAGGCGTCCTTTACTGAACACGGTTAGTGAGGGAGTGAAATACATTAATTCACAAATTATTCTTGGGAAAGCATTCTTAAAGAGGCTCGGTAGAAGCTGAATCAGCCTTTTCCCAGGGCCAACTCCTCCTAGTACCTGCGTGTCCTCCCCAAGGGAGGTGAAGGGGAGTGGTGGTGCCCAGGCGGAAGCTCAGGTGTCTCCAAAATCCTTCATTCCGCTGGGGGAAGTACGTTATTTTACAACAAAGCAGGCCGGCTTTTCGAGTCTCCTTTCTGCGCGTGGAGTCCGGACCCCCCTGCGGTTAGAGCCCCGGTACCGTAGCTGCATCTGCGCTATTTCAGCGGGGATTGGGGTTCCCATATTCGCATGTGGATTACTTTGGGCCCCATTCAGGTTTTGTCACAAACGACACCCAGCCCCCGTGAGTACGCACCCGTGGCCGGGCCCCGCCCTGGCACGGCTCGCGCATGCGCACGCCGGCGAGCCGGGTTCCCCGAGGGGCGGGGCCAGGTGCGCGTCACGCGGCCCCGCCCCCCCGCGGTGGCGCCATCTTCCCCGGCCACGGGAGGGGTCACAGGTCAGCGCCGGAACCTCGCGTGGGGCGGGCGAGCTGGAGATCCGCGCGGCGCGGGGCGGGGGTGGGGGTGGGGGCGGGCACGCGCGGAGGGCCCGGGGGCCTGGGGGGCCGCCTCCTGGGCTCTCTGCCGGCGCCCTGGTCTGAGGAGGAACCCTGAGTTGTTTTGCCGCTTTTGTTTTTCTTCTGGAAACTGCAGTACCTGGGAACGCTGTGCGGTGTCGCCGGCCGGGCCGCCCGGGGAAAGGTGAGGGGGCGCCGGGCCGGTGGTGGGGGTCGGGGGCCGGAGGCGGAGACGCCGGCCGGGGGCCGGGGGCGCAGCGCGGGGGGCGCGGGCTGGGGGAGGGGCCCGGAGGCGCCGGGCCGGTGCGGGGGGCGGGTGCAGGGGGTCGGGGGCGCGGGGCGGGCGCAGGGGGCCGGGGGCGCCGGTTGCGGCCGGGGCGCAGCGCGTCCTTCTTGCTTTCCAGGTGCGCGTCCCGAGGGACCATGGAGCCGGGGCCGCGCCCCGCGGGTAGCAGCTGCGGCAGCCCCGCGGGCCTCTCCCGGGAGTACAAGCTGGTGATGCTGGGCGCCGGCGGCGTGGGGAAAAGCGGTAGGTGCCCGGTGCTTGCATTTCCCAAGAAGTGCTCATCCGCACCCACACCAGATGGGAGGCTGACGCTTGTTCTTTCCGTGGGTCGCGTCTGTGGATTTTAACTTTCGTTTCTTGTTTTGAAGCCATGACCATGCAGTTCATCAGCCACCGATTTCCAGAAGATCACGACCCCACCATCGGTAAGTCGAGTTACCACCTAAGTTTCTAAGTAAACACTATGGACCTGTCTTGGTGTCAGTTTTTGAAACCGTCTTTAACTGCTTCTCTTTGGAGCCTTTGTGGGTGTCCTTATAAGATTTTTTAGCAAGAGTTTCATAGCACTGGGTGAACAGATACTACTTTTTTTCTCCCTTAACTTGGTAGGTCGGTAAGCCGTCTTTCGTGTCCGTCTTTTCTTGAAGGTTCCTGGAACACTTTGGTCCGTTAGGATTTCGGGGTTCCCAGGCTATATTGCCAGGTAAAAGGAGAAGTGTCCAGGCCTCGAAGCCGTTCGCTGTCACTTCTCTAAGGGTCTCTGGCTCTGTAACTATGAGTCAGCTGGTTTGAACTTCCACAAAAGGAAGCAGAAAAACAAGTCCAGCCAGCCTGCTGAAGTCTGACAACTCAGACCTGCAGCCTGGACTTCTTCCCCTGGAAGCTCTTCGTTTACTTCCTTATTCCTCAAGTTTATTACCTAGTAAGGTCTTCTTTCATGTCTTCTCTAACTCTTAGTGCTCTGTTGTTGGCAAAACACTGGTGGAGGAAAAAGAAATTTTGTCTGGCCTTTTCAAAAAAGTTGCTATTCTCTACAAAGACTAAGAATACTACTGTCATTCCTGGACTATGAGGAAGCAGGTTTGATTCTAAGGGGTTAAAGATACAAAGAAAAACGGAGGGGAGGGCACGGTGAGGGCGGGAGCCATACTGCTAGTGTTTTCAGAGTGTCAGGATCCTGGGTCTCTCGGGAGGATTTCCACTGGGTCAGGCCTCTGCCGCTCTTGTTTTCCACAAAGCCAGTGAGAGAGTTCTGTGCCAAGCCAGGTTTGGATGCAGTCGTTCTATATAGTTCATGCTTCTGTGGCTTGAGGAAAATAGAAACACTGCTTGTTTTTTTTTTAAATGTACAGCATTGCTCAGGGATTCAAACTATGTTGAGGATTCTAGAAATAAACTCAGTTTAGGGTTTAAGATAATTTACTTAGAACTTCACAAGTATTTTTTTTTTTTTCTTTAAAGCAAAACTTATATGTGTTCTCTGAAAGAGCTAATTTTTTTAATCAGTTGATTTTTTTCCCCCGGTCAGCTGCTCTCCGGACAATACCATCTGATTCAACAGCATGTACTTATGTGTCTTGAGTTCCCATCATGTGCTAAGTACTGTTGTAGGCCCTGGGAGTGCAGTGGTGAACAAAAAGATGCAGTAGTTTCTCTCGAGGAGTTTATAATTTAGGGCCTTTTCTTTAGGGGGCTTTGTGGCAAACTTTGGCTGCTAACTCTGAGAAGAACAGTTCTACATTGGAGCTAGTACGTGTGCGAGTGTGTGTGTGGTACATATTTACCCGTAACTGAAGTATCAGGAAACTGTGTATGTCACTGCATGTGGTATGCTCTTGTATTTTTTCTTGTAGATTTTTGCTTATTTATTTTAATGCTGGTCCCAACGCGTTAAATTCATTCACAACTCCCTAATCCTAGCGGATCATGGCCTGTAGTTTGAGAAACACTGGTTCGGTGGGCTCTTTATCTTTGAGGAAGAGTCATGAGCAGGGGTTCAAGAAAAAATACTGAAATACACTGGGGTGTAAGCAGCAATTGTTTGAATGATGAAAATATTGAGTGGGTTTCTCTCTTTTTAAAAAAATTTTCTTGTATTTTTCAAGGTTCGTATAATAATGCCCATAAAGAAATTTGTTTTCATGAAGGAGAGATTATGACAATATGGATTATTTAGAAAAAAGTAAATGATTTTTTTTTCTTATATAGTATGAAAATAAGGAGGAACCATAGTATTTGGTTAAGTAGATAAGGCTTTTGAATCAAGCAGCCCTTGGTTTTAATTCTGGCTGTATAATTAACTTTGTAATATGGGAAAGACATTTAATGTTTCAGAGTTTTTCTTTATCTGTAAAGTGGAGATAATACTATGGATTGGAATATTTGTCACTATTGGAATATTGCCACTATTGAATGAGTTAAGGTATATAGATTACTTAGTATAATGCCTGGCATCTAATAACTATTTAACAAATGGTAAAGTTACTTTTCGAGCCTAATTTTTGCGGGGCAGGGGGAGAGGCAGAAGGAGAGAGAGAATCTTAAGCAGGTTCTACCTCCAGCTCGGAGCCCAATGCAGGGCTCGATTCCACAACTCTGAGATCATGACCTGAGCTGAAATCAAGAGTCAGACGCTTAACTGACTGAGTCACCAAGGTGCCCCAGAGCCTAATATTTTTTAAAAAGAATTCTTTTTTAGCCTAGAGTTTTAGATGACGTCTTATAAATATAAGCAATGAATAAACCTATGTCATCACTTAGGTGAAAAACACAAAACAGCTCAGTTGAAGACCCAATTTACATATCTCAATGGATTGAGCATGCTTCCTGAGAAAATCTGGATATTTAAAGAAGTTGTGTATAATCTATTTCTCTATAAGAAGAATTTTAAAATAAGGTTGCAGGGTGCCAGGCTGGCTCAGTTGGTAGAGCATTCGACTCTTGATCTTGGCATCCTGAGTTTGAGCTCCACTTTGGGCTTAGAGATTACTCAAAAAAGAAGAAAGTTAAATAAGGTTACATAATTCCTGTGCTTATGGGTTTATAGTACACCTTTCTTCCCTCCTGTAGAAGATGCTTATAAAATCCGGATCCGTATTGATGATGAGCCTGCCAACCTGGACATTTTGGACACGGCTGGACAGGTATTAAATCTCAGAATGCTGCGTGTAAAGGTGTTTCTCACTGTAGTAGAGGGGAGGGGAAGGCTTATGCAGAGAAGATCACCAGTTCGTCTTTCTCAATTTTTCATGCTCTCTGACTCAGGATAGCAGGTAATTGATATGTGTCTTCTTTGATCTGAAATCATAGCTAATGTGTGTGCAGCCCTGGGTCTCATCACTACATTAATGATCCTGTTCCCCTCCAGGCAGAGTTTACAGCCATGCGGGATCAGTACATGAGGGCAGGAGAGGGGTTTATCATCTGTTACTCTATCACCGACCGTAGAAGTTTCCATGAAGTTCGGGAATTTAAGCAGCTCATTTACAGAGTTCGACGCACTGATGATACGCCTGTGGTTCTGGTGGGAAACAAGTCGGACCTGAAGCAGCTGAGACAGGTGAGGAGAGAGCAGAGATGCAGGCTGGTCTCAGACTGGTCGTCGTCATGTCGGGTTCCGGTGGGAAACAAGTCGGACCTGAAGCAGCTGAGACAGGTGAGGAGAGAGCAGAGATGCAGTCTGGTCTCAGACTGGTCGTCGTCATTTCACTGTATGTAGATTCTTCTGCTTTAAAGTAAAAATTTTAAATTGACTTCTCTTTACCCGTAGAAATTTCTCTAAATCTACTGATTTGCAATTAACTTGGATAAAAATCTGAATTTTAGAAATCAGTTTACAGGATAAAATCCACAGCGTGGTAATCAGATGACAAATAGAGTACGTATTACATGAAGTATCATGGAATGTTCCTAAAACCTTAGAAAGTGATCAACCAATTTGTCAGTTTATGTTGCAGCAGGACAAATGTAGGTTAGACTTCAAGATACATTTCCTGATGGTGAAGATCATTAAGGGGACCTGGAAGGGGAGAATAAGAGAAATTATAGAGGATTCTAGAGTAAGCTGGACTCCCCAGATTGGCGACAGTGTGTAGAATCTGGCTGTTTGGTGTAGAGTTGAAGGAATAGTGGACAGGCATATTGGGACCACTGGTGGAAGCAGCGGAGTAGGTACAGACTTTTCGGAAGTAGTTTGACAGTAGATAAGTTCACAGTGCTTCTCGCTTAATGCCTGTTTGAAAAATCTGTCCAGGAATATATATATGAAATGTTGGTTGCCAGGCTGCTTGTGGTAGCAAAAAGTTAGAAAAAGTCTAAATAATTCAGACCTAGGAGAAATTATGGTCTATCCCTAATTGGCTATATCAATTTTGGATTTGTTATATAGTTGGATTAGAAATCAGTCACTTCGGGGCGCCTGGGTGGCTCAGTCGTTAAGCACCTGCCTTCGGCTCGGGTCATGATCCCAGGGTCCTGGGATCGAGCCCCGCATCGGGCTCCCTGCTCCGCGGGAGGCCTGCTTCTCCCTCTCCCACTCCCCCTGCTTGTGTTCCCTCTCTCGCTGTGTCTCTCTCTGTCAAATAAATAAATAGAAAATCTTTAAAAAAAAAAAAAAAATCAGTCACTTCATAGGAAGGAGGAGTTGAGGAGCTCTCTGTTCAGATTGCCCCTTCGCTTTTCACTTCTGGAGGCAGTTGCGATTGTTTTCTGTGGTTACCACTATGCATTTTCTCATGTTTACATTTTTAAAGGTCACCAGAGAAGAAGGACTGGCTTTGGCGCGAGAATTCAGCTGTCCCTTTTTTGAGACGTCCGCTGCATACCGCTACTACATTGATGATGTATTCCACGCCCTTGTACGGGAGATACGTAGGAAAGAGAAGGAGGCAGTGCTGGCCATGGAGAAAAAATCTAAACCCAAAACCAGTGTATGGAAGCGGCTGAAATCACCATTCCGGAAGAAGAAGGACTCCGTAACTTGAAGGGAGGATGTGCGTGTTGGCCTGTGAACCGCAGGGTTTACTCCGAGCAACCCAGTGGCCTGCACGAGTGAGCATGGCGCTTGCTCTTTGTCCTGTCGTGACCGTTCCTCTAAATGTAACTGACGAAGGGTGTATGCCTAGTGGGAGTCTTCAGTGACGTGGTGTCTGGAATACTGTCTTTTTAGCTAATTCTGATTTATTAACCCAGTGGAGCACTGTCTACTTGTAAATTGTCACATTAGAATTTGATCTACCAATGTTTTGGGTTCTCTTCCTGGTATTAGTTAATTAGTGTCGATTGTTTCCACCCTGGGGGCGTCTGTATACCATGCGTGTTTTACGAAGCCCACAGGAGGAAGTTTCTGCTATGCATTACTCTGTGTCCGTTTCAACTTGGGTTCCCTGAGACCTTCCCAGGGAAGGGCCTCACTTTCTTCTGTTCACAGGTGCTTCCTGGACACACAGCGAAAACCACGGAAAACCCGGTTCAGGGCATTGCTGTGGAACTGCGTCCTGTCGCAGATGCGGGGCTGTGAGCTCGGGGACGCCAGGCCGTGGAGGGGGGCGGGCGGGACTCCACGTCAGGACCACGTTCCCAGTGCAAGCCTGGCTTTCCTAGAAAGTGCACATTCAACCCAGATGCACTGAGCTAGGTGAGGATAAGCAGAAGCGAGTGAAATGTATGCAGGTTTCTCCTATGAAGTTATTTTGTTCTTCCTTTCAGGATTTAGCCTTCCTTAGCTTCCAGGGTCTATGCTTTGGGAGTCATGACTGGATTACTGAACTCTTGCCTAGACCCGTAGTTGGGACAGCCGTGGCCTTGTGCAGGTTTATTTTTTCCCCAGGGATGTGCACACCAGTACGGTTACATTAAGTGCTTCCCTGGCTCTCTAGCAGAGCTAGGCCTGGTGGGACGTTCTCTGGGTCCTTCGTCAGACTGCATTGTCCACGTGGAAGAGATGTCGGAGTTAGAGTAAAACCGTGTATGTGCCTCCTCAACACAATCACTACGCTCCATGCTCAGAGAAGCCTGGGTGTCTCTGTGCTAACGAGCCAGGCGCGAAGCTTTAGGACTCCTGTGTGTTGAGTTTCTCGTTGAAGATTTCTTTGCAGGGACCTTGGGGAGTTCACCGCACAGGGCTGTCTGAGCCTTGACAAAACTCAGCCTAAGAGAATACCACCTTGATATTTGTGCATAGCTGGGGAGCTTGTTCTGGGAAGGCACGGCTTTACATATGGGTGGTGCATTCTCTCTTTCAGAATCAGGATTGTTTGGGTGTCTGGACTTAACTGTGTGTGGAGATTAGGTGCAGAAGTGCTAAGAATAATGTGGCGCAGATTGAACATTAAATGTCACGGACAGAGTTTGTGACCGTCTTAACCCTGAAGCACGCGACTGCAGCGCCATTTAGAAATAGCGTGCCCCTTGACTTACTGTTTTCCACTTTACTGACAGGCAGAAGGATAGGCTTGTTGTGTTTTTTTCCTCATACTCCATGCGATGTCTGTTCCAGGTTTAAAGAAAGGTGATGGTTGCACCTTTTTTAGCTAGGTCGTGGTCCCTTTTGAAACCAGATAAATCATGTTTTATGGTACTCAAGCCATCCAATAGTGGAAGACCCAGAATTTGAATCTCTGCAGGACAGAAATCTGATAGGAACCATAGCACTTTAGAGAAGCATGAAGGTAGAAAAGAAACGCAGTGCAATTCTATTTTAACAGTATTTTACCACATTTAAATTAGCTTAGAGCCTTTTACATGTAATGCCTTAGCTTCTCATTACTAATGATCTAGGGAATCGTAATTAGCGTCGAGCAAGAACTTGACAGCTGTGTAATCATTCAGAACCTTCAAGGCAGCAGAGAAGATTGCCAGAAAGATCGACAAGACAGGAGGGAATTTACATTGTATATAAGAAAAATAACAAATCTGTGTTTTTGAGACTGTCACTGTCCTGTATTTGGTCATTGGATAATTAGCACATTAGTATTGAGAATTCTATTCATGGTGCTAAGTAGTTTGAGGGGGTATAATGTGTGTAGGTAACAGCTCTAATCTTAGTGATCATAACTGTATGTAATTTTATAAGCTCTGAAGAGTCAGGTTTATCCAATTTGAGGGCATTAAAATCCATTACTCCTGGAACTTTGAAGAGAGAAACATTCAGGGACACGTGTGAAAGCACTGGGACTGTTGATGCCTGCGCCCGATTGTTAAGTTAGAAAATTTAGAGTGAGCTGTTAGAATTCAGGAGGGGATATGTTTAATTTTATTATATTTTAGCAAGAATTTGGTCTACTGTGATGTTTGGGGGCGGGAGAAGGAAGAGCAGTCTTTCACTTAACGCATGTGTATATGAAGACAGTTTACATGACACAATACAGAACTTCTAAACAACTTGTTGGGCTTCTCCTTTACTTACCTGTGCGTGGGTGGAAATGCTTAGAATCATTGCACAAAGGTCATTTTAAGAAAATACAATACCATGAGATTTTCTGTTCTGGAAAATACGGATTCAAAAGTGTGAGTGCCCGCCACGTGCAGGATACCTGCGTTGAGTGCGTTGGGGCGTGACATGGAACGCCCTTTCAGAGAGAGGACCTTGGCTCTTGGGCAGGTGGACAGGCTGCAGGGAGGTGAAGCACTGCGGTCCAGCTGCCAAAGAGTCTCCATGTGACAGTGAGTGGGGTCCCACCTCTTAAGTGACTCTGGACTCTGGTTCCCCACCGCGGGCACTGTTCCTGTCCTGGCTTCGGCAGCCAGGACGCTTAGGGGTGTTTGGTGTTTGGCCAGGTAGAGTGAACTGCCACCCCTGGGATGGGGGGGGGGGGCGGGCAGGTGCCCGAGGAAGCCTGCTGAGACCCTGTGTGCAGAGAGGTGGAGTGGTGGGGAGACAGAAAAAAAACATTGGAGACGAATGGCATGTTTGCCACCCGATGAAGGGTTCAGGCTGTTTCCAGTGTGGAACTAAACGTGAGACCGTGAGGAGTCATTGCTTTGTGTGAAGGTCATTGCTTTTGTCTCTACTAAAAATGGGCACTGGCGTTTGTGGAGAGGACTTGGTTTGGACCTTAAAGGAATGTGTTTCTGTGTTCTCATTACTTGTGTTGAGCAGGTCAGCAACGGTCAGGAGGGTCCACTCTTGAACCGGGTAGTGAAGGAGCGGCGTTCCCTTTCTAAGCTGGCCTCCGTTAGGCGAGGCGCGGGGGTTCCATCAAAGCGTTCGTGGGCCTCCTCTGTGCACTGAGCACCGTGTGAGACTGGGATTCGAAGGGATAGACAGTATCCCTGCTCTTGAACTTTGACAAAATCAGCATATCCGGCTGGAGATGGATTGTGAAGTAGGAGATGACCTGCTTCCAACTGGGAATGTTTCAGAAATTCAGAGGAGGAAGGCCCCTGTAGGGCTGGGTCCAGCGGGGCACTGAGCGCTAACGGTAGAGCAGGCAAGTCGAGGAGAGGCTGAATTTAACCCGCGTGGGATAATAGAGAAGATCAAAGCGAGGTGATTTCTGAAGTTTCTCCTCATTTCTAGTGTTTATTGCTTATTTTCTTTAAAAAATCATATAAATTTAGGAAGCTCCTGACAGTTGGTAGTGTTTCTCCTTTTCCAAACTTACTGAGAAGGATGACAAAGAAATTGAAAGTCTTACTTTTTAGGAGTCTGTGTTAACACGGACAAGCACTTGGCTTTAAGAGATGGTTCAGTACTGAAAACGGATTTGCAGTCATCCTGGATTTGCTCAGCTTCAAATTAAAGTTTGTAATCAGGGGCTCCTGGCTGGCTCAGTCCGTTGAGCATCCAACTCTTGATTTAGGCTCAGGTCATGATCTCAGGGTTGTGAGATTGAGCCTCAGTCGCGCTCTGCGCTCAGTGGGGAGTGTCCTTGGGGTTCCTCCCTCTCTCCCTCTGCCCCTCCCCCGCTGCTGCCCAAGCACCCGCGTGCTCACCCTCTAAGATAAATAAAATCTTTAAAAGTTCGGTTCAAACTATGTTCATACATTTATCAGCTCAGCTGGAACTGAAACTTGTGGCCTCGCCTCACAGGGAAGTAGTTGGAGGCCTGAGTTCTCTGATGATGATTCGCCCTGTCCTCACATATCTCTAAATGCTTTTGCTGCACAAATTAATTTTGTCTTTCTCTTTTTTTTTTTTTTAAAGATTTTATTTATTTATTTTAGAGAGAGAGTGAGAGAAAGCGCACAAGAGGGGGGAGCGGGAGAGGGAGAAGCAGACTCCCTGCCCAGCAGAGAGCCCGATGCGGGACTCGATCCCGGAACTCCAGGATCATGACCCGAGCCGAAGGCAGTCGCTTAACCAACTGAGCCACCCAGGCGCCCAATTTTGTCTTTCTCTTTTTCCCACTAAGAATTGTGTTAAATAATTAGGTATAACATAAATTAGAATAATTAAGAAAATAGTGTATTTGTATTTTACTCAGTTTTTGACAAGTTTTTTTCAGTGGAAGTTGGAAGCGGAGCCTTGCTGTTCTTCTTGGTTTGCTGGTTATCTCTGGTTCAGTGCTGTGCTCTTCCCATGTGGCCGGATTGCACCCACGTCCGTGAAGAAAGCGAGAGCCGCCTCAGCTCCTGTCTGCAGAAAGCGCCTTGTCTTCTGATGAGTGGAGTTGGTTTGCGGCTTGTCTGGTGCACAGGACCAAGCATGGTCTGGAAGGCAGGATGGATTTTAGATTTTAGGAAAATGCAGCCAGACAGCATAATTGAGTCAACCCGTACTTAGAGCCTTACAGACCTATTTCCGTGAAGAGCCTTGCAGACCTATTTCCCTTCACTGTCCAGATGGTTGGAGCTGGGGCAAGGGTAGCTTCTTTGGGCTACCACGAGTTAGTGGACGTAACCAAAGACTCCTAGCACGTGGTTTCTGCTCCCAGGGGTGTACAACGGATTGAGAAGGCAGGGCAATTCATAGGCAACCTAAAACCATGTTACATCGACTAATTAAAAAAAAACATAGGAAGATTTGGATTAAATTGGTAGGTAGAATTAGGCCATGAAGATTTCTCAAAAAGTGAAGATGCATGACTTGGAACCACAGAAAAGTCAAGCATCCTGTATGTAGGACGGCTCCAGCGCAGGATCGGAGAGTGGGTGAGTCAAGACTACCCTGGGGTAGGTGGGATGAGCATGGAGAAGCCCACTGTGGCTCAGAGTACACAGCAGGACACCCACGGGGCGGGGCTGAGTGCGTGGGAAGCCGTGAGGCAGGTCTGAAGTGGGCGTGGCTCCCAAGTACCTGTCTGCTCTGGATCAGAAACAGGCAAGAGCAGTTCTGGGTTTTCTCTCTCATTTTCTTAGCTTAACCTCTGGAGATTCTGATCTGATGAATTCTGACAGGATCCGGGAATGTCTGTTGAATCCCAGGAGATTGTGATGGCAGCCATGCTGCCTTTCCTGAGCCAGATGGTGTCGAGTGCCCTGGGCGGGCATCGGAGGGCGGTGTGGAGCGGTGACGGCTGGCTGTCACCAGGTGCGGAGAACGTTAGCGGCTCTCGTCCGGGTGGCGTGGGGTGGGGAGCACGGAGAGTAAGCAGTAAGAAGATGCAGGACGAAACAAGGGCCGTGGCTGGGGGACTAGCAGGAAAAGTAAACTCATACCTTATTATGAAGGAAACCCCTGGATAGAACAAAGACCTGTTCAGTCTTAATGTTTGGGGTATGCTGAAATTTCCAATCAACTTTTAAACATGAGTTGGCCTTAAGACAAAATTACTGAAATGTTTTAGTTTTGTCTAGTAGCCCTTGCTTAAAAAAATTCAGCACATGCGATCATATCATTAAGTCACCCAGTTTTTTGAACAAAAGCTGCTGGGGTGGGGACGTGTCATTTCCTGCCCTTCCCAGAGCTGGTTATTGCTAGTTTATTGCAGTTTGTTCTGAGCCAGGAGAAAATCTCTAGGTTCAGAACTCTCCCCCCATCAGATGTTTGCCCTAGTTTCCTTGCACACCAGTGCTTGATAGGAAGGTGAGTTCAAGCAGGCGCTCCAGTACGGTATAATCCAATATAAAATCTCTGCTGGCCGGGAGGGCGTCCCTGCACTTCTAGGTTAGTCCCACCCAAAACACTGTGGCCACTCTTCCTGTCAGATCCCCAGGCAGCCTCAAGAGCACATGTGGGTCTGCTTGCAGCTAAGACACACCCACCACTGCTACCACCCAAAAAACTGACAAAAACAAGACTCTGCTCTAGACCAGACTTCTTTGGAAACTCCAACTCAGTAGTAAGTGGGAAGAGGCACAGATTTTTTTGTGTTTACTTTAGGTCTGCTTCCGAGACAATATTGTGTCCCCTGCCTGTCTTCCTGCATTCCACAAGCCTTTACTGAGCACCTGCTGGATGCCAGGCATGGTGTTGGATTTTGGGAATTCAGCCGTGTGAATAACAAGAGCGCAGGTCTTGGTGGCTCAGTTCTGTTCTTCAGGGACCTCTGATTTTTTTTTTTTTTTTTTTTTTAAGTAGGCTCCACACCCAGTGTGGGGACTTGAACTGCCCACCCTGAGATCAAGAGTCAACATGCCTGCCGAGCCAGCCGGGTCCCCAGGCACCTCTGCTTCTGATGTGCACAATCTCATGTCAGAGATGCGGACTGAGTGGTAGAGAATGGGGGTGGGGGGTAAGGGGACGAATTAATGAAAGATTGCTCCTGCTCCTTGGTGAAAAATTCAGTGTCAACTTGGAAAAATGCCAGACGGGGGACTGATTTGGTGTGAGTGAATGTCAGTCATGAAAATGTCCAGTTTCGGGAGCCTGCGACTCTTGATCTCGGGGTTGTGAGTTCCAGCCCTGCATTCGGTGGAGTTATGACTTAAATAAAAGTTAAAAAAAAAAGGAACAGAGATGTTCTCAGGTTTCTGAAAAATTATGCTCTGTGGCTAAACTGATTTGCTCTTGAATCATTTATTTTTTTTAAGCTTTTATTTATTTGACACACAGAGCACAAGTAGTCCCGGGAAGTGGCAGAAGGAGAGGGAGAAGTAGACTCCCTGCTGAGCAGGGAGCCTGATGCGGGACTTGATCCCAGGACCCTGGGATCATGATCTGAGCTGGAGGCAGATGCCCAAGCAACTGAGCCACCCAGGTGCCCCACTCTGGAATCATTTAAAGAGGACCCCAAGTGCTAGGCTGTTTGTCTCGTCAAACCACAAGGTACGGGAGGTGGATGAGGTTGACGGCTCTTCTCAGAGTTTGTTATAAGAAGATCATAGGAGAAAACGCTGTGGGCGGACAGATGCTGGAGGAGGGAAAACAATGTGGTCCCCATTCACTTCCAGCCCGGCACCCATTCCTCCTTCCAAAGGAAATGACATCTTATTCAAGAAGCCACCCATTTCCCACACCCAGGTCCAGGGCAGGCCAAAAGACACTCCCATCCTTCTTGCCCGATAGACTCAGCAATGACCACGTGGCCCGTTTTGGGCCAGAGATTAGAGGAGAGAAAAGCTAACAGTTTCTGGGGGATGCTTTACCTTATTTTTTCTGGGAGTGGCCCTGAAGCAGTCTCTTTTCCCCTGGAACCGTTAGGGTTAAGCGGACATTGCATGTCCGTGTGGGCCCCCAGGAAGCACCCGGGACCCTCGGTGTTAGTGACATTTTGCCAGAGTGCCCCGAAGCAGGCCCTGCCTGTGGACTTACACTTGGGTGAACCAGTACATGTTCTTGGTGTT
>NC_138374.1:136895075-136905068 GCF_054177405.1 Leptonychotes weddellii
TTTTGTATAATATGCTTATTGTATTGTCATTTAAAAAACTTTTTTATTTTTATGATTATTTTATTATTATTTTTTTAAGATTTATTTAACAGAACACACATGAGCGGGACGGGGGAGGGGGGAGGGGAGGAGGGGCAGAGGGACAAGCAGACTCCCTGCAGAGCAGGGAGCCCAGTGTGGGGCTCGATCCCAGGACCCTGGGACCACGACCCGAGCTGAAGGCAGACACTCAATGACTGAGCCACCCAGGTGCCCCTAAAAAACTTTTAGTTCCTTCACTGAAACCTTAAGAGTGGGGGCTTCCTTTCCTGCTTCCAGAAAGGAAACACGTGCACACAGCGAGGGCAATTTCCACAGGATAGAAGGTAGGAAGAGTCATTGTTCCAGACTTCAGGGCATGCAGGGGTCCTCGGAGCACCCCGGGGCATAACCCCCGAGGGGTGCGTTAGCCTGCATTCCTTCTCTTTCAGAGCCTTTCTCAGTCTGTGATTGCATATTTACTGGTGGGATCATCTGATCGTGGCTGGTCCTTGTGTGCCTCGGGATCAGTGTTGTGTCCCTGGCACCTGGCATATGGTATGCTCTCAATGACAAATCTTTGTTAGGAATGAATGAATGAGAGAACAGAATCAGCCCTCTTGGAATTGCTTTGGGGTATAAATATTTCCAATTACATGGACAGGCTAACGAGCACTGAAGCCATCTTCTCTCTCCTGGTGGTTATGGTCTGAGGAATGACATTTTGAGAGGAAAACAGAAGGACTAGAGAAAGGATTCTAAGTCTGGAGCCTGGAATCTGCATTTTTTTTTCCAGTAATCTCTACACCCAACGGGGGGCTTGATCTCACAGCCCTGAGACCAAGAGTCGCAGGCCCCCTGGACCGAGCAGGCCAGGTGCCCCTGGGATCTGGATTTTTGGGGGACGTGGGGATCGCACTGGAAGCGTGCGCCGGATCACCCTGTTGGAGTCTGAGTGCTGACCTCGCTCACGGCCACCCAGCTCCCAAGAAAACTGCTGCAGCGCGCCTGTGTGTAATGTGAGTCAGTCTTTATTTTGCACTTGTGTGGTGCATTAACAAACTCCACATACAATATAGCATTACATATTGTAGCTTAGCATTACAGCGTTATGAAGTTTCACACAATTCATGTTTGCTTTTCCGGGTTTTTCTTTTTTTTTCTTTTTCTTTTTTTTTAATTTGACACATTTATTTTGAGTTTCTTTTTTTACAAGAGAAGACACAAGGTAAAGAAAGACGACCACATCGGAGAAGGATCCTGGTGAGGGCAATGGGCAACGTCACAATCGCGGCCACAGTAAAAGCCTTCCAAGAAAAGACCTGCATCGTTCCCTCTCCTGAGCAAGCCGCTCCTGTCCCACAAGCCAGTCCTCTCTGCTTTCCTAGCGAGAGCATGTTCCTGGACACGTACATCTTGGCTGTCCTCCACTGAGAAGAACTGAAAGGAGGGATAACTCCTAAAGGGACTTTTGTTATTAAGGAAAACTCTTGTCTTCCCAAAGGAATCAAGATACCAGCAGAGAAGGCCTGACTCTTGGAAAATCCGAAGTGGTCGCTCCCTAACCCATTCCTGACCGTGATGCCTTGTGCAAAAGCTTGGGTGCGACTCTCGTCTTTCAACTGACTCGGGAGGAGGCGCTGCTCCTCGGCGGGATCGGCTAGCTCTGGGAGGGCACGTGTGAAAGCCAAAGGCAGCTAAGAGACTTGGGGACAGCAAAGCCAAGGGCATGATGGATCAGGCGTGAGGTAGGAGGGAGGAGCCCTGTGCTGTCTGCTGGTTCCCGCCCTGTCACCTCACCACCCGCTGCTCCACAGACCCGAAGAGTGGGAGCGAGAAAGCTACCAGGGATGGGGAGGAGAGGAGCGGGGCGAGGCGGCCTTCCCAGACCTGTGGCGGGAGGGGCTGAGGTCACACTCAGCAGGGCAGAGACCAGACTCTCCACGGCTGTTGCTCTGCATTGTTTCTGGGAAGGAAACAAAAGCGGGTTGCTCAGCAATTTCTGATCTTCAGACATTAAGGCGATGAAGAGGAAGCATTTAAGATTTTTTTCCTAATGGGGCTTCAGAATGCTCCTGTCAGATTTACATTAAACTATCTCAAAATGCATTTTTAGAAAACAAAAATTATTTTCTTCTACGTATGATACAGTATTTACATTCTATGGAGTTTGGGCTAGAGACGGGTGGTGTGGACACACTGATGGGATAGTGAGTCAGATGAAGGGGGTGGGGGCGGGGGGGGGCAGGGACAAGAACAGAGTGGGCTTTGTGCCTGCTCAGAACTGCTCAGAATCCAGGCTTTAAAAAGGACAACGAAAAGATTCAGGGAGCAGACTGGTCTTAAATCCATAAGAGCTAAAAGAATATCACACGCACTGTTGCCGCTCTGTCCACGGACACCCAGCCGCCTCGGGAGCAGGTCGGAGGGGGTGGACCTGCTCTTTGAGGCCTCGGCTCCGGCGGCTGCTAACCTGAGCTCTGCTGGCCGGACAAGTTCACGGCCTGTGGCCTGGGCTCTGCCCTCCGACAGGTCTCGACGCCAGAGCTGCGGCTGACCGGGAGCCCGGAGCCCCAATCTCAGCGAGACAGCAGCCCCCTCGCCGCCAGGCTGCCCACCGGCGGGGCGGTGGGTCGGGACCCCATGCCTCCCCCAGCCCTTCACCTTGTCTGGATGCTCAGTGAAACCCAAGAACTAAGCACTCTTATGAGGGACAGGATGGTAGAAAAGAACCCAGGTTATCTTGACTACCCATTAACTCCCATTTACTCATTTCACTCATTTCCTTAGTTTTAAGAGCCACAGTTGAAAAATTTAAGGATAAAGAATAATTTCTGAAGGCCCTTTTCCTTAGGAAGCAAAACCAATCTCATCTAAGCTACCTGAGAAAACTCTAAAGCTTCTCATGGGTCAGCATTTCTGGAAAAACAGGCCAGTTTCATCCTTCACACCAACAGATGGCTGTCATTTGGCCATGGGGCTGCTAGGGGGTGGCGGACGCACCATTCTGCCCACACCCACGAACAACGAACGCCCCAGCTCCCTGGAGCCACCCTGGCCGGACTGGAAGGCTTCGAAGCTCTCTCCAGAGAAGACCTCTAGTTTCCTAGACCCGAACTCTACCTCGAAGTCTGCCGTGTTCATGTACTTCATCGCAAGTTAACCCCGGACAGCCCCTGAGCCCTCCCCGCAGCAGTGTGGCAGCAAGAACCAAATCCTCTTTCCCCTGCACACCCGGCCTCATCGGCCTCATCCACCCCAACTTCGTTTCTTGGCTCATGACAGACCTCTGGACCCTGAGCTCAGTTAAAGAGCAGAGCTGTCCGAGGTGGGAAGGAGACAAGACGGGGATGACGACACTGTGAGGTTTTACATGAGCAAAACAACATCCTTCTGCTGAGCTGGGGGGCGGGAGTCTCTCTCCAGAGAAGCCCAGTAAAAAGAGGCCAATTTCAGGTAATCAGCAAATACAATTCGGCACAAAACACGATTTTCATGGATCAAAATCTGTAACTTGATATTGGCAGTTAGGCTAATTTCAGTTTGTATTAGACATGCAAGTATAAGGTTACATTGTTATATATAGACTTGTGAGGCCCTTCCCTCTCTTTTTCCCCATTAAAAAAAAAGGATTTCTAGTGCCTTGCAAAGGAGAAAAATCGTCATCGCTAAGAACTGATCTGCAGCTGTGGTCATGTGGGGTGTTCTTTGTGGGGTGTGTTTTGTAAGAAATCTTCTACAACTAAAAGGAGGTTCCAAGTCTGCTCCTGTCTGGCATCTCTGTCCCCACCGGGGGACTAGTACTCGCTCAGACTGTGCCACTTGGCCACGGACTTGCGGGGGCTCTCGCAGACCTCCCTCCAGTGCTCGGCACCGCCGCTGGTGACGCTGTGTGCCCCCAGGATCAGCCTCCCCACCGCCTCGTTCTTGGTGGTGCGGTCGAAGTCGATGACCAGGAACTCAATGCTGACGTCGGGCAGGAGGTCAGGGGGGATGTCGTAGACGAAAGACTCGTTGAAGACTGGGTTCAAAGTGCACTTCTTCACGTGGGTTTTCTTCTTGGCAATGCGCTTTCTGCCGTAGTAGACGTTCACCTTGACATAAGGATCTGGGGCCACCAAAGAGACAAGAGAAAAGGGAGACAGGCCCATGACACGGTCCTCCTCTCAAATGGCTTCATGGGGGCTGGTTTGCTCAACTCTGTGGTGGCCACTCACACATGGTCTCCAGGGACGGCACACCAGATGCACTGTGACTTTAGGTGGGTCTGCCTGCCCAGGCGAGGGGCCAAGGGAACCAAGCAGGAACGTAACAGAACAACTTCCCCAAGTCAGGAGTGAAGAAAGCCCATGACACTGGGAAGCATTTTCCAGGGCGCAGGGACTCACAGATGCCTGCTGTGTTTTGGAGAGGTCAGGACACCCCTCAGGACACCTCACCAAACGTCGAACCCTGTCCACTCACCCGGGGCCCCTCCTGCGCTAGGGACATCTAGAGCCTAGGTAGTCACCGGGGAGAGAACATGCGCAGAGGAACAGGTGGGGACCGAAGGACGTCGGGGGTGCAGGCGGGGCGGCGTGGGGCCAGGGGGCCCGAGGCAGGTCGAGGTAAATAGCTGCTACCTGAGAGACCGGTGATGTCCATTTTCGGCAGGTGTCGGGCTTTGAGGACCACCACGGTCAGCCTCTGTGCCACGGGCTGGTAGGACAGAGACACCTGGAGCTCCCCTCTGCTAATGCACTTCTGCGAAGAGGAAACAGCACATGAGAGTCCTGGCCGGGGCGGGGGCAGGGCAGGGACAGCGGGTGTGCAGAGGCTGGGGCGGGGGGGCTGCGGAGGGCCACGGAAGCTGCGCATCCCGCCCGTGTGTTTCTACCATGTTTAACAGGGAGGGGAAACGGACACATTCTCATTACAGTCCTGATACTAAATGAAACCGACGGCATGGAGAGGTGGCCTCGCCTCGTATTCATGAGCGCGAGTCTCAGGACAGACTGGTCTGGATTCAAGTCCTCTGCCCCCCCCGCCTGTGTGACCTGGACAAGAACTTGACGGCTCTGTGCCCCAGTTTCCTCGTCTGAAGGTGCAGATAAAAACAGCACTGACCTCACAGCATCAGCAAGAAGATTAAATACATTAAAACAGGTAAACGTTTACCTGTGCCAACGCCTAGAGAAGCGCATTCTCTCCCATTCCCTCATTCGGTTCTTGCGATAACAGTTTTAGAGCCTGGATGCCACGTGGAAGGCAGGAGACCTGGGGCTGAGCCTTCACTTCGCTGTTCTCTCACCCCCTGGCTTTGGGCAGGTTCCTGAACTTCCCCCCATTCCGCACGGTGAGTACGCACGCCTGCTCTGTCCGCCTCCCAGTGTCTTCTCCAGCCAAGCTGGCCTCCTCCCCGGTGCCCACAGCTTGGGCTTCCCCTCTTTGAATTTTATTCTAGGCTCTGCTTGGAAAATGAAAAAATGCTCTGGCCCCCAAAGGACATTTTAAACAATACTTGGATACATTGCTATGTGCTGGGGGTCCAGAGCCGATAGGACCTGGTTCTTTCTTGTTTTTCTTTCTCTTTTTCATTTTTCCCATTTTTTCTTTTCTTTTTTTTTTTAATTTTAAGTTGTCTCTATACCCAATGTAGAGCTTGAACTCACAACCTTGAGATCAAGAGTTGCGTGTTCCAGTGACTGAGCTGGCCAGGCGCCCAGGATCTCGTTCTTGCTCCCAAGGAGCTTACCATGCCCAGAAGAGACAGACAAACACACCTGCCCTCATCAGAGTAGTAAGGAGCCCGTCTGAGTGCTGCTGGGGGACCCAGGGGAGGGCTTGCTGGCTGACCTCCGGGCTGAGTTCAGGAAGGTGAGGAGGAGTAGGAGAGGCGACGTACAGAGGGAGGACCGGTCAGGACAGGCGGCAGAATGCGGACTCTGAGGGCATTGGGTCCACTGTGTTCCAAGAATGGTGGGAGGGGAGGTGCTGCCCTTGGATGCTGGTGGGAGGTGGGGCGGGCGACAGAGAGGGAGACTGGGGCGGGGCGGGGGGGCTTCTAACCAAACAGCAGAGCCAGCCAGAGCTCACAGGTGGGGGGTGCGGCTGCCGGCCCCGGAGGGACACACTTGTTGCTGTGTTACTGTTCACGAAGACTAGTATTGTTCTGGTGAGGCTGGAGCACGAACTGAAGGGAGACGGGCCCCAAGGCTGGTGCGTCAGGCTGCGGAGGAGGCGCCCGCAGCGGAGGTGAGCACGGGGCAGGACGCGTCTCAAGAAGAGCTCACCGAAGTGGAGGGCAATTTCTTGTGTTTCTCGCTTATTGTTTTTGTTTTATTTATTTATTATTTATTTATGTTTCTTTTGTTTTCTCATTTTTTTTTTTAATTTTTGAAAAAATCGGGGCACCTGGGTGGCTCAGTCGTTAAGCGTCTGCCTTCGGCTCAGGTCATGTTCCTGGGGTCCTGGGATCGAGCCCCGCATTGGGCTCCCTGCTCAGTGGGGAGTCTGCTTTTCTCTCTGCCGCTCCCCCTGCTTGTGTTCACTCTCTCGCTGTCGAATAAATAAGTAAAATCTTTTATAAATAAATAAATAATTTTTAAAAATTTTGTGTGTTTCTGGTTTATAAATTAGGGATGAGGCTGGAAGAAGGAAAACAAAAGGAGGTGGGGTTCCAGGAATATTGGGCAAAATAAGGAAATTTGGGACAAAACCCCCCTACTACCCAACTCTTACTCCTTGTAGTCTACAAAGCCCCAAAGAAATGGCACCTACCCCAGGAAGTGTTCTCTGATTGAGCAAGAACAGACTGTACCCACCACCGGCCTTCCATATGCCACAGACACACAAAATGACTTATCGTGCGTCTACTCAGGGTCGGCTGGAAAGGGGGAGGGAAAGGGGGATGGAAAGGGGTTCGAGGGGGAAGCCTACTCTCAGCAAGCACTCCCTACTGGGGGGGGTGCAATCTGTGCGGGAACAACAGAAAATCACAGAATTAGCTCATCAGTGAAAAACAAGGAGAGAAACCTCAACGTCTGTGCTTTGATTAGAGGCCCAACTCGTCTCAAGGAATGAAACTGTACTAACACTTCACATGGTTCAGAAACTGTCCTGAGGCTCTATGTCATTCCAGGAACGTAGGGAAATGTCTCTCCCAGGGCATAAGATGACTAAAATGTAAACTTAGACTTTAGCTTTTGAAATTGAAGTCCCAAAGAGAACAGACTTGAAAAAGGATTTTCATGGCTTTTCTCTGCTAGATTGAAGGCCCACATTTTTTCCTTACCCATAACATAGATGTTGTCAGCTCTTGATTACGTCCCCGGGAAGTACCCTCAGCCAGTTTAAAATCCCAGTTTAAAAACCCTTGCCAACCGGTGTTATTCTGGCCTGTTTCCTTTTGACATGAGTCACACCCCAATTAGAGAATGTAAACTCATTTTTACTATTAGCTACAGCCAAATGACATCAGGAGAGGAATCACACATGAAAAAGAGAATTAAATGCCATCCAGAAGAACATTCAGAACGGAGCTGTCCAAAACAGGGGCACTAGCTCCATGTGTCCACTTACATTTAAGTTTTAATTCATTAAAATTAAATAGAATGACAATTTCAGCTCCTCAGTCACACAAGCCGTATTTCGTGTGTCCTCGGGCAGACAGAGTGCATTTCCACCACCACGGAGAGCTCCGGTGCACTGATCCTGAAAGAACTTTGGGCTGGTCTGTGCCGCACTCCCCTCCCAGTCCACGAATAAGGAAATGTGAGCTTGATTTGAGGTCTGTGCCTGGACCACCCTTGAATATGCACATACAGTCTTTAAATACAATTTGAGGGGCGCCTGGGTGGCTCAGTCGGTTAAGCGTCTGCCTTCGGCTCAGGTCATGATCCCGGGGTCCTGGCATCGAGCCCTGCGTCAGGCTCCCTGCTGGGCGGGAAGCCTGCTTCTCCCTCACCCATTCCCCTTGCTTGTGTTCCCTCTCTCGCTGTCTCTGTCAAATAAATAAATAAAATCTTAAAAAAAAATACAATTTGAACTATACAGAAGAAGGGGAAAAGAGAAACTTGATTTTGGGGCGCCTGGGTGGCTCAGTTGGTTAAGCAACTGCCTTCGGCTCAGGTCATGATCCTGGAGTCCCGGGATCGAGTCCCGCATCGGGCTCCCTGCTCGGCAGGGAGTCTGCTTCTCCCTCTGACCCTCCTCCCTCTCATGCTCTCTGTCTCTCATTCTCTCTCTCTCAAATAAATAAATAAAATCTTAAAAAAAAAAAAAAAGGAGAAACTTGATTTGAAAAACAAAGAGTTTCTGAGGGGCGCCTGGCTGGCTCAGTCATGGAACATGCAAGTCTTGATGGCGGGGCATGAGTTCAAGCCCCACGTTGGGGGTGGAGCCTACTTAAAAATGAATAAGTAAATAAAATAAACCCGATGATTAAAAAAAACCAAAAAACAAAGAGTTTTATTTGTAAAAAAAAAAAGCCTTGACTATAAAATTATAGCTTGGATTTCCTAATTATTTGGTTAAAACTGTGTTTTGTAAATCACCCACTAGAGCGAAATGTTTGTAAAATCTAAATCCCCAAGCTCCTTCCCTAGCTTTGGGAAAGTGGACAACTTCTGGTTGCCCTTCTAATAATTTTCTCCCCTAAAATCACCCCTCAGGCAGTTGTTCTCCATCTAACCTCCCCCCACCTCTGGCCATTTTACACGGCAGAACGCCTGTCCCGCTCTCACTCTGCACCAAAGGCCAGATCTCACGTCCCTCCCCCCCTTCTCTTTCCACCCAATTCCCACTGCAAGTAGCATCGTCAATGGTTCTTTCTCAAGGGCTCTTTGTCAGGGGCTGGGAGCGAGCTCCGTTTCCCAGCCCCCCGGCCTAGTGAGGCAGGCGGAAGCACAGGGGCAGAAAGGGTCTTATCCACGCCTGAAAGAGCTGGGAGGCTTTGCTCTCAGACAGCGGGCTCCGGTCGCCCTCAGTGGACTAGAGGTCTTGAAGAAGACACGCAGATGAAGGAAGTGCTCAGGTGAGGCTCTGTTCCCTGTAATCAGCAGAGCCCCTCCCAGAGTGACCGTCCAGCCACAGGGCCTTTGCACTAGGTGGACCCGCACATCCTCAGCACACCTTCAATGGGGCTAGAAGTCCCAAGGGCCACCTCCACACAACTCATAGTCATGGGAAAACAAGAGAAACAAGAACATCCCTCATCTTCTCCCCGATATGAAAGCACAGCTACCCTCTTCCTGGCTCGTTTCTTTCTTTTCAGTCCCTTCTGGCTCCACTGTGGGACCTCTCAGGGTCCTTCCAAATCTGAGATTTTAATAATCCTGTCATTCCCATGACCATTGTCACAGGCCATCAACACCAGATGCGGCCCAGGAAAGACAGGAAGTGATTTGGAAAACAATGACCTGAAGAGACTGGGGGAGTCCAACAACTTTGCCTGACCCACTGGCCAGTTACTTCTGTTCTTTATCCCCTCGCCCTCTCTGGACCACCTCCTTCTCCCTGTGGGAGATTTATTACGGGAATGTAAATTCAGGTTAATTTTTATCCGAGGGGTGTCTGGCTCGCTCAGTCGGAAGAGAGGAGACTCTTGATCTCAGGGTTGTGAGTTCAAGCTCCACGTTGGGTGGAGAGCCTACTTTAAAAAAATGTCCTGAATAAAATATTAGAAAAAAAGCTGCCCCTCAAAAAAAAAAAAAAAAAAAAGCTAGAGGGTGCCTGGGTGGCTCAGTTGTTAAGCGTCTGCCTTCGGCCCAGGCCATGATCCCAGGGTCCTGGGATCGAGCCCCGCACTGGGCTCCCTGCCTCTCCCACTCCACCTGCTTGTGTTCCCTCTCTCGCTGTCTCTCTCTCTGTCAAATAAATAAATTAAATCTTAAAAAAAAAGTTAACCCTTGATTATTAGTGAAAAATCACAGTATACATAATGCCCCAAATCTCTGATCTCTGAGTTAGACTCAAGAATTAGCTTTTTTTTTTTTT
>NC_138374.1:136905568-136965272 GCF_054177405.1 Leptonychotes weddellii
AGCGAGGGAACACAAGCAGGGGGAGTGGGAGAGGTAGAAGCAGGCTTCCTGCCGAGCAGGGAGCCCGATGTGGGGCTCGATCCCAGGACTCTGGGATCATGACCTGAGCTGAAGGCAGACGCTTAACGACTGAGCCACCCAGGCACCCCATCAAGGGTTAATTTTTAATGCTTCCTACGTCTTATATATTCATAAGAGCTGAGAGTGCTCTCAGTGATCCCATTAGCCTTCCTGGTCCAGCCTAGATGAGACCTAGAGAGACGGTGATTGCTGGCCCAGAGAAAGGAGTGAGATGGAAGGGTCAGAGAGGATGACCAGTCCTGGGCTGACTTAGGGCAGACTGTTGGCCACGGCATCTTTCTGCAAGATGTGCGGTTGTTTTCAGTGGCTCTGACATCCTTTCTGAACCCCCCACCTCCTTCTGCACTGACTCAGGCTCCCTTGCCTTCCTTTACTTTGTCAAAACAGAACAGAAACGTCTGCGAACCACATACATCTCCGGCGACCAAGCCTCACTAATAGTAGAAACGGTGGCAACAGTAAGGATGCTGACCAGTCCTCAGTTGGACTGCAGTGGATAATGGAAAGGACAAGAGGCAATTTTTCTGCTAAGGAGGGGAAATGCAGTTTCTGCTAAGGAAATGCAGTTGCGGGGGGGAAAGTGCAATTCTCACCAGTCCCCACCGAGGCCTCTGGGTGGGAGAAGATAATTTGGCCCCGTATTCTAAAGGGATGCCTTCCACAGACCAGAAAAAGCTCTTTACAGAGTGTGGAATGGTTCAGAGCAGCTCTAACTGGTGAGCCAAGGGGAGATCCAGAAAGGGCAGACTGTTGGCCACGGCAGGGAGGACTGGGAGACACGCGGAGGCTGCACTGCAGGGAGGCTTGGGGACTAGCGGCCAGGCCGGCACGGTGACAGCCATGGCTCAGGACGGAACACAGCCCTGCCCACAGGCGCCGGCTCGGGAAACACGCTCAGGATGTCCAGGAGGCTGGAAAGCTCTGGTGCAGGGGCGCACAGCCTCTGTGTGTCCTGTCTGGGCCTCTCCCAGGGGACGTGTTGCTCAGGATCCTAGCCCTGGCTTGTCCCTCCTGAAGGGAGTTAATAAAGTGGAAAGAAACCTGGCTCTTGCCAAGAGCCCCTGGCACTTTGGCAAACGCCATTGTCTGTCCTGGCCAGTGTCCTGGATTTGAGGCTGTTTTGTTCCCAGCCCACACCAGTCCCTTTCCTGGCCAGTCTCTTCCCAGCTGCAGCTTGGCACAGAGCCATTGGCTGCCCTCGGCTGTGGGCTATGAGAGCATGAGCCGTCTGGGGGTGTCCAGCCAGCGAGATGGCTCTACCAAGCTGGGGCTACAGGGAAGGACGGCTTGGGCAGCTGGAGGAAGGCAGGCAGCGGGGCACTGGGGCTGCAGGAAAGGGGTGTCAGCCAGCCCGAGCCCCGAGGGCTTGGCAGAACCCTGAGGAAAAGAGATGACAGGCAAGGGGGAGGGGAGGGAGCAGGATGAAAGCAGGTCACAGCCCCAGTGTCTATCGGTGCTTCTGACTCCAACCCCAGAGGATACAAGAGCCCTTGCTGTGGTGGACTCTAGGACATCTCCTTGTGTCTTGGCCTTGGACCTGTGTTGATGCCCTGATCAAACCCCTCTAATACTCTGAAAACGCCTGGGCTTCCTGGCCGCTGCGAGGCCGAGCGGTTCTCTGGGCAAGGGCACGGCTGGGCCAGTGGCAGGGGGACAGGTGCCTGGGACACGCTCCGAGGGGCAGTGCCCCCTGGTAGAGGATACACCTTGTGCCTGGAGCTCACTGCACATGCAGCCCCTACTGGCCCGGAAGCCTCTCTTGTCCAGTCCCGAGCCCCCTGCCTCCCCAGTGAGTCCAGTGTGGGCTTGTAGGTGGGCATCAGGAGATAAGCATGGCCTCTAAGCCGTGCATCTTTCTGCAAGATGTGCGGTTGTTTTCAGTGGCTCTGACATCCTTTCTGAACCCCCCACCTCCTTCTGCACTGACTCAGGCTCCCTTGCCTTCCTTTACTTTGTCAAAACAGAACAGAAACGTCTGCGAACCACATACATCTCCGGCGACCAAGCGTCACTAATAGTAGAAACGGTGGCAACAGTAAGGATAGTGGGTCCGATTTCTTGGAGGGTCACTGCGCGCGAGGGGCTGTGCAAAGGCATCCTCTTGCTTCATTCCTGTGGGAACCTGAGATCAGAGTTGCTAAGCCGAGCTAAGGGAGCGGGCGAGATTTGGATTCAAACTCAGCTTCGACTTCAAAGCCCTTGTTATCAGGTTGTACCTTGAAACAGGAATGAAAGTCTAAATTTAAAATGCCAACAACCTCTTTCAAGGCACCTACTCACTATGGGGCAGTTGCCAAGATGGTCTCTCTCCCCCAGGGAACAGTGTGCCAGACACATCATCTCCTCTAATCCTCAAGCCCTCTGAGGAGGATGGTGTTATCAGCTCCATTTTACAGATGGGGAAACAGAAGCCTAGGAGGGTGCAGTGATCCAGCTGTGCCCCTGGGCCGGGAAGCGGTGAGCTGGGGCGTGATGTCAGCCTGTGTGGACAGAGCGCTCAGTGGACAACCACACTGCCCCCCCCAGTTAAGAAACGCGTGAACCAGGGGGCGTGGGGGCATGGTTCTGACAGCCCTGAAATTACAACTCAAGAGCCAATGCCGGCCCAGTGGGGAGAAGGCAGGAGGGTGCGCTCTCATTCCCAGGGCTCAGAGGAGGAGGGTCTGCAGCAGGGGCTCGGCCTGGAGTGGGGCTCGGAGGTGAAGCAGCTCACGAACCTGCACTGGGGTGGACCCTAACCTGACCTGGTTGGGGCTGGACAGGGAAGCTGAGGGCAGAATTACTGAAGCCCCGTCATGGTTCACTGGTAGAAGATCACACAGGACTTTGGAGAAGAAACCAGCCCCACGTCCTTGATAGGATGAGGGTCTAGGACTGGTGGGGACGAGCCTGCTCCAAGTAAGCTGGACTTAGTGTCAGGATGCCACCCACGAAGTGAAATTTCAGCAGCTACCTACCTGTCCCTCTCTCCTCGCGAAGTTCCTTTTGGAGCAGGCCCTCCGTCTTACTTTGGTCCCTGCGGATTCTTGATCCTACAGCCGCTCCCCGCCGTTCATACAGGCCCCGCCCTTCCATTTGTTCCCTGAGATCTCCTCTCCCCCAACCTCCTGGCCCTCCCCGACACACTCTTGCTCCTCACCTGGATGTTCCTTTTGGTGATGTCCCTGGTCAGCTGTGCCTTGCCCGTGCTGGGGTCCACGCCGGCCAGCGGCACCATGACCTCCCCAATGACGTCGTCCCGGGAGAAGCGGTCGAAGCTGAGCACAAGGAAGTGCAGCACCAGGTCCTGCAGCTGGCTGTATGGGACGCCGTAGAAGGTGAAGGTCTCGTCAAACACGGGGTCCAGCGTCTTCCGCAGCACTCTGGTCTTCACCCGATGCCGCTTGTCGGGAAGGATGGTCATTTTGATGTAGGGGTCAGAACCCTGGGTCTGCTCATCCATCACCGGCAGCCCGTGGGCCTCCTGGATCGTCACCACTAGGGCTTTTTTCGGGAAGTTATAGTCCACGGAGAACGTGAGGGTTCCTAGCATGACATCCTCCTCTGGAGATGATGGAGACGTGCTTTTGCTCTCCCCGGGGGTCAGGCTCGCGACGGGGCTCCTCAGTCCTTCCCCATAGTCCACCTTGATGGGTGACTGGTCTATACAGGAGCCAGAGCTGGGTCCCTTGGGCCCTTTGTCGGGGCCCAGCAGGCCAGCCTCTGCCGCATCCACCAGCACATTCGCACGCCCTCCTTCCCTCCCAGGGCCACCTCTGTCTCTCCGCACTTTGACGATTTTCTTCTTGCTGCTGAGGGTCTCTGGATATATGCTAATGCCTTTGAGCATGTGGATAAACTTGTACGGTGGGGTCTTGTGCTGCTTCTCGGCACGCTGGCGGCAGCATGTCCACACAAAGACGGTCACCGAGACACACACTATCAGCACAGATGCCCCGACGAGGCCAGCCACCACCGGGGACACATCTGAAGGTGGAGACCAGAGGGTGTCAAGGCAGGTGGACCTCAGCCCCCTGTGCAGACCGACCTCCCTGCAGAGCCAAGGGACCTGCAACCAAGCCTGCACAGCAACAGGCGCTCGTCCAGGCTTAGAAGACCCCCCCTCTGCGAGAGGCCCCCAGCCATCCTGTCCCACCGATCCAGGGCTGTTCCTTCCCACCAGACCCGCGTGGAATCCTCCGCTTCTCCAGGAAGCCTTCCCTAAAGGGCCCCAACCCGACTGCCTGTTCTTTTCTTGGCCTTCTCTTAGCACTTAAGGACTTGGTTCCCTCTTACCGATTTGTGTTTCACATAAAGCTGCCTCGTGTTATAATAAAGTCACCTTTTACCTGAGCCATTACACAGCACACAGGGCATGGGCCATGTCTGGCTTCAGCAGAATATTCCACGGCATCCCGTACAGGGTTTGCAGTGGGCTCGTGTCGACGGAATGGCCACTGGGGTGGAAGGATGTAGGGCTGACTCTGGGTGGTCCGGGTAGGGTGTTCAGGGGCGGTAAAAGTGGGTAGGTGGTAAAAAGAAAGCTGGATCTGAGTACTTTAAAACTATGTTCCAAATTTCAGCTCCTAGCTCCAAATACTTGTTTTATTTTGTTTCACTTATTTTTTTCCCCAAATACTTGTATTTTAAATAGGAAGAAATAAGGACCGTGGAAAATGTCGGGCCTTTGCTCAAGTATCACCTTCCCTGACCGCCGTACAATAAAAGTTCAACCTTCTTCCGGCTGAGACCCACGAGTCCTCGCCCTGCGTAACTTTCTCCTTACATCTTACCTTTCTCAAACGCAGCGACACGCACACCCATGTGCACACACATAATACATACAGGCGTACACACACGTACATGATTTTACTACAAGAAACATATCTTCACTAGAGAATAAGTTTCACCAGAACTGGGATTTTTTCTATTTTGTTCATTTCTGTCTCACCAGCACCAAAAATGCAGAGCTGGTACTTGGTACATATTTGCCAAATGAACAAATACCGACAGAGAAACATTGTTTCCTTCTTTACTCTTGTCCTTTCCCATACAAGTGGGGCCCCTTAACCAGTTTGGGGTTTCTTTTCCGCCTTAAGTCCACTGAAGCCAAGCTGGGTTTAGGCCTTAAAGGTCTCCATAAAAGACCTCTATTTTTCCGTGTTACCTTTTAGGGGAAGACTTGGGTAGGGCAGGGAGAACTAAGGAAATGAACATGACTTTAACACATTCCAGAATCTTCTTGAAACATCCTTCCACCACGTATCTGCCCGGCTCACTGCCTCACTCACTACAGGCCTCTGCTCAAACCTTACCTCACCAGAAAAGTATCTCCTGGCTGCCCCCAGTGAGATATTATCTCCGTTGCTCTGCTTTATTTTTCTACATAGCACTTATTACTCCTGACATATTTTGTCTGTCCTCCCTTACTAGAGAAGATTGGTAAGAATAGTGACTGTCTTTTTTTTTTTTTTTTTATTTGACAGAGAGAGACACAGCGAGAGAGGGAACACAAGCAGGGGGAGTGGGAGAGGGAGATGCAGGCTTCCCACCGAGCAGGGAGCCCAATGCAGGGCTCGATCCCAGGACCCCGAGATCATGACCTGAGCCAAAGACAGACTCTCAATGACTGAGCCACCCAGGTGCCCCCTGACTGTCTGTTTTGTTCACTGCTATATCCCCACGTCCTAGAATCACGTGGCACCTAGTAAAGTATTCAGAGAACAAATGAATCAGTGAATTCAAAACAGCCCCCACACATTGGAAAAGTGAGTCAATATGATTACATATATCAAAGACAAATGTAAAATTCTATATTGGTCTTCAAAACCTATCGATACACAACGGGAGACCTTACTTGACAAGTCTGAGCAAAAACAATCTAGTAGTGGGACGCCCAGGTGGCTCAGTTGGTTGAGCACATGACTGTTTATTTTGGCTCAGGTCCTGACCTCAGGGTTGTGCGATTGAGCCCCGCATCGGGCTCGGTGCTAGGCGTGGAACCTGCCTAAGATTCTCTCTCTCCCTCTGCCCCTCCCCACCATGTGCACACGTGTGCGCGCGCTCTCTCTCTCTCTCTCAAGAAAAAAAAAAAGTAGTTGTTCAGGTGACCACAAGTCTGATGCCAACCCATACTATGAATACTGTGAATATGGCCAGATGATGGGGGGTGGGGGTAGTATGATTTAATCTGCGCCGGTCATGACATATATCCTGTTCTGCCTAGCACGGACAAGAATAACAACTGCTCTTTTCTTGTGCATGTTTATTGTGTCCCTGCCAGACCCTGCGCCAGAGCTCCCTCTGAACCAAAGAACTCGTTGACTAGGTACCACCGATATCCCCACTTTATAACTGAGGAGCCTGGGTACTCAAATCTGCCTTAGGCCACGTAGTTGCAAATGTTCCAGTGATGGAATCCAAACCCTGGTCTGCCTGACACCAGAGCGTCTCTACATGATGGATAATCAGGGTCATAAAAGACCAGGAAACCATACCAAATGAGGAAAAGTTGAAGGAATTGGAGCTGAGTGTTCTGGGAATAATAACTTTCTTTAGTTATTGAAGGCCTTTGGATGGAAGAGGTCTGGTTGGACTGTACGTTGGAGGGCAGGAGGCTATAAGAAGACAGACTCTGACTCAGTGAAAAGAGTCAAATTATTATTAGAACTGCCTCACAATGGCTCAGATTGCTTCATGAGGCAATGACTCTCCAACTGGAAACTTTCAGAGGTTGGATCTCCGTTGGTGAGGCATATTCTAAAAGAGATTTCTTCAGTAGGGATTGGACTAAATGTCTCTGAAGTTCTTTCCCCAACCTTCCATGATTCTATGAAGGTTGGGGTCAGGCAGGAAAAGAAGGAGTTACATCCTTTAATAATACAGTACAGAGAAGGAGTAAAGCCATTAAGAAAATAAATGAAGGTGACCATGTCCACGGCCATACTAAATAATAATACTGTTTCTCAAATATCAAGTGGAATAAGAGTTGTTAGGGACAGGCTTCACAAAATGCGAGCAGCCTTGGTAGGAAGCTCCTTGAAAGCTGGCGGAAATAACATCCTGTCCATCTCTGAGTCCTTGAGTCTTTGCATCTAAAGGGAGCTCAGTAAACAGCTGAAAAACTGACTGGATTCCATGGTCAATGAAAATGGGCACAATCTGAGAAAGTGTCTCTCCACTCACCAATCAGGGACTTTCTTGAAAACTGCTTGCTACTGATTAATGACAGTGAAGAGCTTACCTCCATGAGACGAGGAAAGCTGGAAACCAACCAGACAGGTACATTTTTGAGAATGATTTAAAAGAGAGATATAAAGGCCCAGGCTGGGAGACATCTGAGTGATCCTTTTGGCTCCACCATAGATTTACTCTGTGGTCTGGAGAGTGCCCACTGATGCCTCCACATTTGCTGTTAGAAAATGGAGGCGGGATGGGGAGAGAAGAGGAGGGATTCCCATGTTTCAGGACAGGGAAGGAAAAGAAGACAAACCTGTGAAGCCATCTGTAGACTCTTCCAGGCACTCTCCTCCACCTGCTTTCCCACTTCTCCCCCTCTTTCTTCTTTGTTTTAGTATCTGTTAACCCCTGCCTCTCTCCTCCACACCCAAGGCAGTGAACTAGAAAATCAGAGATGCTGAAACTAGGAACCCTCTGTCTTGCTTTCATCAAAAGCTTGGTGGGAAAAGGAAGTTGGAACTAATGGCTGAAGTCGGGGTTTTAAAGTAGTCATAAATTGCAGTGACTGTGCTGCTTGCTCCTTTTGTCCTCCAAGGTCACGGCTAATTGAGTGTTGGCTGGGTGCACCTCCCAAGGGCTAAGGCATTTGAAATGAAGTACTCTATGGGATGTGAGAACATCGGAAGTGGCAGCTCTCTATGTAGGACCCCTGTATACGTCCAAGACGTCTCTGGGCTGGGCCCCGCCTCTCAGCCTTGGACCAGACCTGCTGTTGACACTCCCTTTACTAAAACAGCTTTTCCCTGTCAAGTGGGCCAGGGTGATACAGTGAAATGACAATGGACTTTGGAATCAGCGGGACATTGGTTTAAGTCCTAGCACTACCTTTGCTGTTTGTTTGACTTGACCCAAGTTATTTTGTATCACTGAACCTCAGTTTCCTCATCTGGCAAATATATATAATAATGCCTACACCGGAGAATGCTGTAAGGATTAAATAAAATGAGAGTATGTAAAAGTTGAAGTAATTTCTTTTCTCTTTCCCACTAATATTCCTTCTAAAGGAAACCACTATATTATGCTCCACGTGCTCTAACTTTCCAAGGAATCTGGAACTGCAATTAGAGAAAAGAATATGTTGGAAGGAAGGCATAAGACAAAAGAGAAAGAGCAGGAAGAAAAATCATGGAGTGCTCATGTGACTACAAAAGGGACAACTGTGTTGTAAATTTAGGACTCAGAGATAGAGATGCAGAAGGTGGAGTGGAAGAAAGAAACACAGCTAAGCCTTGGGGAATCAGTGGGAACCAGTAGCTAATGGGTGTGATTTGCTCTCTGGATACTTCCCCTGATCTGATGTCTTCTTCCTGATATTGAAGTGGGAGAGCTCATTTCCATGAACCTCTTACTGGGGAATGAGAAAAGCCATTTCCTAGTTGGATTGTGGCCCCACCCTAAAAATTGTTGTCTGGATGCTCAAACCTTCTGGATTGTCTGAAAGATAGACTCTCTTAGGGGATATGAAGGAATCCTCGGCTGACAGCAACTCTCATCCAAGCTGGGGTGGAAGGGAGGGAGAAGCAGGGCAACTCCTTTATTTTTCAACCAGGAAAGCATAACCCAGGAAGTTTGCAACCCTAGCACATTTTGGAGGAAGCCCCAAAAAGGAAAAAACTTGCTTATCCAGCTTTTCTTTCCCGTCTTCCTCCCTATTTTCCACTCCACTCTCTGCCCCTGGGAGTGCAGCCGAGCTTGGAGCCTGGAGGCCCGGGTCGGGGACCAGCCGCTCCGCGATGACGTAATGCCTTGCCGGGTACACAAAGCGGCCTCCCCCGGGCCCGGCCTCTCTGCCCCTCCCCCCGGCCGGGCCCGCGCCCCCGCCAGCACCAGCGCGGTGAGTCCCCCTTTCGAAAAGGCCAGCCAGGGAAACAGGGAACAAAGGCCCGGGAAGAGGGGCCTGGGCGCTGCCAGGAGGCCCAGAATAGACATCACGTCATCCCCGGCTCGGCAGCGCCAAGCGCCATTTGGTAGCATCGGACGGACCCACCATTACGGTGCAGAACCGCACTTGGGGGTCCTCGGCGGCCGCCGGCCCTGCGCCCCGCGCCCCACCGCCGGCTGGGCAGGGCTCCCCGCGCCCGCGCCCCCGCAGCCCTGGCTGCTCCGCGGCCGTCCCCCAGCCCACGTACCCCCAGCCCCCCAGCTGCCATCTTGTCGCCCATCCCCCGCCGCCGCCCTCCCCCGCAGCCCGAGGAGTGGGAGGGGGAGCACGGGGCACCGCCCTGCGCGCCCTGAGGGGGGGGCCTGCGTCCTGCCCCCCCACTCCCACCCCGCAGAGCGCTGACGCGGCCCACACAGGTTGGCGCGTCCGTCGGGACCCACGACCCCCAGCGAGCCCCCGGCCGGGCCGGCCCCTGCAGCCCGCAGCTCCAGTTCAGGCGCCGCCGGCCGCCGTGGCAGGCCCCATCCTAGCGGGGCCGGCGCTGGAAGGCCCTGATGTGGGCTTCGCCCCCTCCCAGCACTGGGCCCCTCTGGCTTTGCGGCGGTGCCCACTGCCCCAGGCTTAGTTTTCCCGACTCCACTTACCAAAGCTAGGTCGGATATTGGTGATCTCAGCCATGTCGTAACCAGAGGCTATTGCTATAAACGCTTTTTCAAGGGTCGGACGAGTCTGGGGGCGCCCGGTCAGCACCGAGGCCGCCGCTGTAGAGCGCTAGCTCAGGGGAGGGGGAAGGTGTCTGGCGGACGCCTCCTGCGACGGTCGGGCCCCTGGTTGCCAGCTGCGGCCGCCTCCTAAGATGCTCCAGGGATGCTCTGAGCGAAGGATGCAGGTGCAGCCAGACTGGTCCTGATGCGAGGTAGGCCCCGCCTTCTTCCGAACGGCCCTCGGCAGAAGACTCCGCCTCCGTCCGAAAAGTTCCGGAGGCCAGGCCCCGCCCCTTTCCGGAAGCTCTCGGCGAGAGGACCCCTGCGGTTGCCGAGACTGCTTGAGAATAAGACCCCGCCCACTGGCGCGCTGTGGGTCTGTAAGGCGAAAGCCCAGCGGCCCAAGAGGTGTAGGTACTTTTTTATATGAGGTCCAGTAGATCCTGTGATTCCCTTCCCCGGGCTAAATACAGCAGCAGAATGTTCTGGGTGACAGGGAGCCCAGGATTGTGGAAAAAGAAAATTCTATACTGCCTGCATTTCAGTATCATTTGCCATTATAGTTACGCATTTCTGAGACCACTAAGGGTTATTACAGAGACTTCGTAAACTTCAGGTCTGATTAAAGACTAAACCAGGTGATGGTTGCACAACTCTGAAAATTTACTGGGAATAATTATAGAAGTAAAATGCTACAATCCATCTACGGATGGGTTTTGTGGTGTGTACATTAAAGCTGTTAAAAAAAAAAAAGACTAGTGAGGTGTGTCAAAGTTCACCTGTGTTGGGTATTTCCCTTCCAAAACTTTCAACACACACACACAATGGGAGAGAGAAGGGCAGAGCGAGCGAGCAAACCAACAGATCTGTGTATTCTGTAGGTTGAAGAACAGGACACGGACGAAACTCCAAGCTTCTAGAGACTTCCTTGGCATTTGGGAGAGGTAGGGTGATTCAGTTTGTAGAATCCTGGCAGTAATCTCCATGATTACTGCAATTTCACCCTTCTTTTTGACTGTGGATGCTTTCATCTTGTTTACAGACAGGATCAGGTCAAATTATTTAAATGCATAAATATTTTTGGTGATTCACCTGTAAACGGTGACAGCTGAATGTGTTTTTTTTCAGCTTCGACATTCTGTCCTTCTAGAAAAGTGGAAAGAACATGGTTCTAGAAATCATTTATTCACTCAAAATCCATGTATTGAATGAACATCCACTCTGCCCCCGGCACCCTCCCGAGCACTGGATCAGTGTGCATTAGAAGCCAGAGTTAGGATACCTGATTTCCCCTGATAGCTGTGTGTTTGCGAAATCACCCTCCCAGCTGAGCCCGAAATTTGTTCTGTGTAAATTGGAAGGTGTAATAGCCATTGTCCCCCAGGGTTCATTGTGAAGATCAGATCACCTATGATAACGTAAGTGAAAGCATTTTGTGGAATGAAGAGTATTATACAGACAGGAGTAATCACTGTGGGATGAGTCCCAGACTGCCTTCGTTTTATTCGGGAAACTGCACTGTTTGTACAAACCAGGGAGTCCTCTTTCTGCAATCTTATGAATTCGCCATTTCCTCGGTCCCGTATTCCAGGTATCTTGCGGCGGGAAGGACTGGTTGTCAAACTACAGCACTGCATCGCAACCCCCAGCTTTTAGAGTAGGGCAGCTCCACGGACAGAAAAAAGCCAGGGATCGCACTTAAATTCTTGGGCCGACAGCTGACACCAGGGTTTCAGTCCGCCCCCAGCTAGCATGGCGCCCGGAGGCTGGCGCATGCTCATTGGCGGCCCGGCGGCGCGCACCGCGGCTCGGGGGCGCGCACGTTCGTCGTTGCCGTTGGCCGACTTCCGGCGGTAGCGAAGCTGGGTTTCCGCGGGATCTGGCCGGCTGGTGAGGGCGGCGGGGCGCGTGCGGTGGGGCGGGAAGAGGGGTCGGGTCAGCGCGGGGTGCGTGACGGTGCCGGGCTGGGCGTGGGGAGCTGGGCCGCCGCTCGGCGCCGAAGTGGGGAGCGCAGTGAGGACCCCCTTTTGGAACCTGTGCCCGGGAGGGGCCCGCGCTGGCGCTGCCCGGGGTCGCATTCATTCCCCCCGTTGGTGTGACTCCAGTTCCCGGAGCCGGGGCCTAAGAGAGCTGCTGCGTTTGAAGTGCCTGGGGCCCATCTCTGCACGCTGCTGCCTCTGAACGGTAGCTGCCTGCCTCCGTCCTTCTTTTTCTTTTCTCAACTTGTCATCTCTGAAATGTAGGACCCGTGCAGGCTGCTCCCACCCCACCTCTTACCTGCTCTCCACCATCCCTCACCGGGATCAGCAGAACCTTCACGTGTTTACTGAGCTTTAATAACCAATCAGTGTGCATTAGAAGCCAGAGTTAGGATACCTGATTTCCCCTGATAGGTGTGTGTGTTTGTGAAACAAACTGGTTTGGAGCCAGGGGTGGGGTTCTCTTGCTGCCTGGAGAGACTGAATTAGGGAGGTTTATTTTATTTTAAAAAATTATCTATTTATTTAAGTAATCTCTGTCCCCAACGTGGGGCTCGAACTCACAACCCTGAGAGCAAGAGTTGTACCTGCGCTCTTCTGACTGAGCCAGCCAGGCGCCCCTGAATTGGGGAGTTTTAAAATAACCTTATAGTTCAGACTCTGAGAGAGAACTTTCTTAGTCCTCTAGTCCAAGCTTTCGTGTAGTACCCTGGTAGATGGGCATTGTCAGTGAGGAAGAACTCAGTGTTGTACAAGGCAACTTACTTTATTCTTGAACCTATTTTATAAGAGTAAAGTTTTTCTGGGTAGAAAGATGCGATCAGCTTCCATCCAATGCTTAACTCATGGTCCAAATGCTGCATAGAATAAGCACCAAATGGGAAGTTCATGCCCTCTTTCATTTGTTCGTTTCTTCAGAAACATTCATTGAGTATACCATAGGCAGATCCTGCCAAGTACTGGGGGTACCAGTTGGAAGAGTCCTTTTCCTCAGAAAGCATGTAGTTTTGGGGGAAGGAGATGGGAAGGAGACAGACAAGAGAATGACAAAAGTGATAAATACTGTAAAAGAGGGGTGCCTGGGCGGCTCAGTTGGTTAAGCGACTGCCTTCGGCTCAGGTCATGATCCTGGAGTCCCGGGATCGAGTCCCGCATCATGCTCCCTGCTCGGCGGGGAGTCTGCTTCTCCCTCTGACCCTCCCCCCTCTCATGTGTTCTCTCTCTCAAATAAATAAATAAAATCTTAAAAAAAAAAATACTGTAAAAGAGCCTTGCAAACAGGTGCTATAAGAACATAAAAGATACCCTCCAGCTTAGGTTAGTGTTGCCCTTAAATTGTGAAAAACCGGAATAGAAGCCAAGAGTCAAGAAGTAACATAGCATAAAGAATAGTAGAACTCTTGTTTTCAACACACAATTTCTGTTAATATAGCTTAACGTTTTTAAACAACCACACTTTGCTTTTGGATTGTTTCTGTTAATGGAACTACCTGTTCGTGAAAACAGCAATAGCAAACATTGATCTAATAAATTGCTGTCTAATGACGTAGATGCTATTTTTATTTCATTTTTAAAAACATTTTTAAAAAAGATTTTATTTATTGGGACGCCTGGGTGGCTCAGTCAGTTAAACGTCTGCCTTCAGCTCAGGTCATGATCCTGAGGTCTTGGGATCGAGTCCTGCATTGGGCTCCTTGCTTGGCGGGAAGCCTGCTTCTCCCTCTGCCTGCCGCTCCCCCCTGCTTGTGTGCTCTCTCTCTCTGGCAAACAAACAAACAAATAAATAAAATGGTTGATCTTAAAAAAAAAAAAAGATTTATTTATTTATTTGAGAGAGAGAGATCGAGGGTGAGAGAACACAAGCAGAGGGAAGGGCAGAGGGAGAAGCAGGCTCCCGACTGAGCAGGGAGCTGGAGTCAGGGCTCAATCCCAGAACTCTGGGGTCATGACCTGAGAGCCGAAGGCAGACACTTAACTGACTGAGCCACCCAGGTGTCCCCATTTCATTTTATAGCTGAAGAAACTGAGGTTCAGTTTAAGTTATGCAGGGTCACAAAGCTGGAGAGAAGGTGATTTGGGAAACAAATGGAGTTTGACTCCACAGTTTGCTCTCAGCATCATGCTTTTCTACCTCCCTGATGGTAGTAATGGTAACCAACATTTGCTAATCACTTACTGTTTAATTTTTACAACAACTCTATGAGGTAAGCCCAGTTAATATCCTTTACAGTGGAGGAAACTCAAGATCAGAGAGGTTAAATCACTCAGCCAAGATAGTGTACTAAGCGCTATTGCTTAGTACGCTGAAGTTAGGGTTTGAGCACCACACTCTAACCACAGTCTCTCACCTCCCACCCATCGGGACATTGTGTATTTGGTGTACTGTGTCCATGACTGAACATGAATAAGTGGAAAGATACTTGAAGAAATGCTCTTATCATTAATTAATATGAGGGTGATGAGAACTTGCTTTTCTCCTTTCAGGATGGAAGAGGAGTGGGACTTGTACAATGTTGCCCTGTAAGAAGAGAAGGACTATGGTGACAGAGTCCCCACAGCACCAGGGCAACCGGGAGGAAGAGGACCTAGACCTGGAGTCAGCCGTTAAATCGTCGTCCGACCAGGTGAAAGACTTGGGGTCAGCGTCACTCTCTGGGGGTCCGAGTCATGGCAGAGCAGCTGGCCTCCAAATAGAGTCCGTGCAGGATGCTGGAAATCAGCTTGGTGTGGAGGATCCGTCTTTGAGTTCTAGGGTGCTCGCCCAGGACACAAATGCACCAGTTTTAGAAGCTGCTGATGTGGCCATCTCTCAGGGAATCACCCTACCTTCCTTGGAGTCTTCCCAGCCCCTTAATGTACACATTGGTAAAGGAAAAGTCCAGGCCACTGGCTCAAGGAGAGGGAAGAAGATGACACTCAGGCCTGGGCTTGTTCCCCAAGAAGACAGAGGTGATCATCCTATTACAAAGGAGCCTTTTTCAGGAGAGCCTAGTGAAGAAGTCAAGGAAGAAGGAGGTAAGATATGAACGGTTGTTAGGCCATGTTTGCCTTGACGCACCAGTTTGCCACTGTGCTCTCTGCAGTTCAGTTATGAAGCGGTGTTTCTGACGGGGATACTGATTCACTATGGAATCGGAACTGCACTGCTCATAAGGGTCAGCAGTCAGGTTTATGAATGGGTGGAGACTTTCTTCTCCCTCCCGTTCTGAGATCCTCTTCTGTATCCTTTTCTTTCTCTTACTCTCTCATGTCTGGAGTGGTGAACTATGTATGGCCTTTTGTGATTTGGTGGATGGACATGAAGTGGGGCTTGTGGAGGAGGGGCAGCAGTGTAAAGGGACATTGGGTGGGGCTCTACAGAGATGACATAACCCTTAGGACTTGAGGGATAAGAGTTTGACAGTTGGTGGCGTGGGGTATCGTAGGCCAAGAGCAGTAGGCACCGAGGCAGAGGCCGAAGGGGATGGTGACATGGTTGGTTGGAAGAAGTGAGAGATGTCTTCAGAGCGGTTGATTATATTTAGATTGTGAAGGGCTTTGTTTTTCATGCTCAAGCGTTTGAACTTTTCCTGTAGGTGATAGCCAGTTAATAAATAAAAGAAGCAGAAGGCACAGTTCTCACCTCAGAAAGCTTGTAGTCTAGTTGGGAAGACAAGATAAGCACATAATTCATTTGGGGCAGCTGGAGGCAAGCAGACGCCACAGAGCCTTGCCCTTCTCCCCTTGAGACCTTACAAAGGCTTGGACTGGGATATTGGCAGTGGGGAGAGAAGAAAGGGTGTGTCTTAGAGACATTACGAAGGAAGAACTAATCTTACTCGGAGCCTCACACCATTTAAGAGATCTGTCCTGGGGGTGGTGGCGCAGGCGTTGGGGGGGTTGGAAAGGAGTTGGGCTTTAGGTATGAGGAGTGTGAGGTGTGATGTGGGGGCCATCAAAATAAAATAGAGCTCTGAGATTGAAGTTGGGTAAGAGGTAGGAGTAGAAACAGAGTGTTCGTTGTACTTCTTCATGGAGAGGAATGTGGAGGAAGGGGACCAGCTTAGGCTGAGGAAGATGACAGAGAAGGGAAAACTGGAGAAATGATAGGAGAAATCAGGAAGGAGGACAGCTCTGAGAACAAGGCCCATCATTTATTTATTTGTCTGTTTGTTTAAAAAGATTTTATTTATTTGACAGAGAAAGACACAGCAAGAGAGGGAACACAAGCAGGGGGAGTGGGAGAGGGAGAAGCAGGTTCCCCACTGAGCAGGGAGCCCGATGTGGGGCTCAATCCCAGGACCCTGGCATCATGACCTGAGCCGAAGGCAGACGCTTCACTGACTGAGCCACCCAGGTGCCCCAAGGCACATGATTTAAAAGTTAGTGACAAAGGGGGCGCCTGGGTGGCTCAGTCGTTGAGCGTCCGCCTTCGGCTCAGGTCATGATCGCGGGGTCCTCGGATCGAGCCCCGCATCGGGCTCTCTGCTCTGCAGGAAGCCTGCTTCTCCCTCTCCCCCTCCCCCTGCTTGTGTTCCCTCTCTCGCTGTGTCTCTCTGTCAAATAAATAAAATCTTTAAAAAGAAAGAAAAAAAAAAAGTTAGTGACAAAGGAGAGAGAAGGATGATGGGGCGCGACAGAAGGCTGTGCTTGCAGCTTGGAGGTGGTTGAGAGGGGGCGCCGGAGAGTTTCTGGGACGAGGAGAGCAGATGATGGAACTCTGGAGGGAGAATGACAGCAGCACTGGCTGTTTTGCAGCAGGAGGACGGAGATGTGGCCAGAAGGGCAGTGGGATCCCTGACAGGTCTTCTTCAAGCTTGGCTTTGTCTGTGACATGAAGGTGGGGGACCTGGAGAGGATACAGGATTCCAGTGCTCGTAGGGAAGGAACGGGTAATTCACTAGGGGTTCAAAGTCACTCAGCTGTTGAGGAGTGGAATCTAGAGATGTTTTCAATGGTTAGTTTACAGATGTCCAAGTGTAGGTGAATAAAATAAACATTTGTTTAGGATTATCTGTAATACAACTCCCCTTCTTTAAGCTAGATAATTGAAAGTGGATTCTACCACCTTGCACTTTTAATGAGCTGTAATACCAGTAAAAGAAGGACCTTATGAGTGTCTATCCAGAATCCTTTTTTCCCCCCCAGTACCTTTTTTTTTTGCGGGCTAGAAATGTAACATACAAAACAGAAAGGAAGAAAGAAGATTGAAAATTCATATATATGCATTTTTTAAAAAGATTTTATTTATTTATTTGACAGAGAGAGACACAGGGAGAGAGGGAACACAAGCAGGGGGAGTGGGAGAGGGAGAAGCAGGCTTCCCACCAATCAGGGAGCCTGATGCGGGGCTCAATCCTAGGACCCCGGGATCATGACCTGAGCCGAAGGCAGACGCTTAACAGAGCCACCCAGGCGCCCCATATGTATGCATTTTGAATAATGAAAAGTTTAAGGAAGAAAATAAAGAAATCTTACTATGCACAGTAATCATTAAAATGTAGTGTAGGGGCGTCTGGCCAACTCATTCTTTGGAGTGTGCAACTCTTGATCTCCGGGTTGTAAGTTTGAGTCCTGTGTTTGGTGTAGAGACTACTTAAAAGTAAAATCTTAAAAAAAAAAAAAAAAAGAAAATTAGTGTGTATTTGTTTTGTTTTAAAGATTTTATTATTTATTTATTTGTCAGAGACAGAGAGAGAGCACAAGCAGGGGGAGCAGCAGAGAGAGAAGCAGGCTCCCCGCTGAGCAGGGAGCCCGATGCGGGGCTCGATCTCAGGACCCTGGGATCATGACCTGAGCTGAAGGCAGACGCTTAACGACTGAGCCACCCAGGCGCCCCTGTTTTGCTTTCTTTTAAGTAACGTGTAGTATTACAGTTTTGTAGAAAAAAAACAAAACCAAAAAACTCTGGGTTATTTTGAAGTGTGGTAATGCCCCCTTATCCGTGGCTTCAGTTATCCGTAGTCAGCCTCAGTCTGGAAGCAGGTGATCCTGACTTCACCTCGTTATCAGGTCAGTAGTAGCCTAATGCTGTGTCACTGCGCCTACGGCCCTCCCCTCACTTCACCACCCCATGTAGGCATCACATCAGCTCACATCATCATAAGAAGAGGGGTGAGTACAGGATAGTAAGATAGTTTGAGAGAGGGAGGGACCCCATTTGTTTAACTTTTATTACAGTACACTGTTATAATTGTTCTGTTATTAGTTACTGTTAATCTCACTGCCGAATTTATAAATTAAACTATCATAGGTCCGTATAGGAAAAAAACAGTGTATATAGGGTTCAGTACTATGGGAAGTTTCAGGCATCACTGGAGCTTTTGGAACCTGTGTCCCAGGGGATAGGCAGGGGCTACTGTATCAGCATTTTGTTACAGTGGGTACTCTGAAATCATGTTTCTAGGCTGCAGGTGCTAGTGATTAAACCTTCCTTGTGTTGGTGTGTATTCTAACAGAATTTTAACCCCTACCGCTCCCTCTTTTTTTTGGTCAGAATTTTAATTGTTCTTTTAAAATTGATTTATATACCCTAATTTCTACTTATGCTTCTTTTCCTTTGCCTTCTAAAATGATTAAGTTAGGGGGCACCTGGGTGGCTCAGTCGTTAAGCGTCTGCCTTCAGCTCAGGTCATGATCCCAGGGTCCTGGGATCGAGCCTCGCATCGGGCTCCCTGCTCCGCGGGAAGCCTGCTTCTCCCTCTCCCACTCCCCCTGCTTGTGTTCCCTCTCTCGGTGTCTCTCTCTCTCTGTCAAATAAATAAAATCTTAAAAAAAATAAATAAATAAAATGATTAACTTAGGCAGATTTCAGCTTATAATTAGTTGTACAGTTCTCAGCTAATTATTTTCATGTTATCAATTCACAGTTCTTAGGCTGGCAGTAAATAAGTTACAGATGTGTTCTGTGTAAGGCTTCCCCTGCTCTGCCATACCCTTCTCAGCTTCCCTTTCTAGGGGCTCTGAGCATCTAACACATGGATACAGAAAAGGAAGAGTGGGATTCCTGCGGGGTTCTCTGAGACGGGAGTTAAATTGAGAAGCAATGTGATGTGGTCACTGAAAAGGAACATTTTTGGGGTGCCTGGCTGGCTCAGTTGGAAGAGCGTGTGACTTGATCTCAGGATCATGAGTTTGAGCCCCACGTTGGGTGTAGAGATTACTTAAATCAATAAAACTTAAAAGAAAGGAAAAACATTTTCTGAATGGCTGGTAAACTGTGCGGACAGTGTTAGAGTTGTTCCAAATACATTTTAGGTAGTAGAAGTATCAATGGAAACTACCAAAGTGAATTTCTGGCATGTTTGTTTAAAAAATCTTTTATGTTGGTTCAGTTTTGAAAATGTTGACATCATTAATTGTACAACTTGTTCAAGATTGTTGATGAAGGAGATCACTATGCTGTTTATTGAAGTTCTCTTTTCTAAGAAATTTGGCTGAGAGCAACTTTGGATTTGACCGATTTGGGATCTCTTTGTCCAGTCCCTGTGAAAGGCAAAGCCGTGGGACGTTTTGATGTTGTGGAGTACTCATGGGCTCTGGAAGTGAAGCATAGAAGATTGAGAGTACATGCAAGTCAGGATTGATTCATGGCTTCTTTAAAGCTTTTTTTTCTCTGTTGGGGGAGAGGATGGTCCAATTTAAAACCATGTTTACACTGGTTGAAAGTCCCAGTGTCGATGAGACAGCAGGTCACAGCCTAAGGGCTGCTCTGCATAGAGCTCAGTGATAAATAATTTGATCTCTTTTTGAACATGTTTTGACTGTGTAATACACAGACATGAAAACAATTCATAGATGCCGACAGCGCACCGTGAAAAGTTGGGCACCCTTTCCCTCTGCTCTTGCCCCCAGGTTCTTGTCTCAGGAGCAAGCAGTCACTGTTCAGCACGCCTGTTCTGCCTGTGTTCTCCTCCCCATGACAAGTTGGTTCTCATGTCGACTTTTGCTACAGCATGAATGTTTCCTTGCTTTTTTTTTTTTTTTAAAGATTTTATTTATTTATTTGACAGAGAGAGACACAGCGAGAGAGGGAACACAAGCAGGGGGAGTGGGAGAGGGAGAAGCAGGCTTCCCGCGGAGCAGGGAACCTGATGCGGGGCTCGATCCCAGGACTCTGGGATCATAACCCGAGTGGAAGGCAGACGCTTAATGACTGAGCCACCCAGGCACCCCATCCTTGCTTTTTAAATGCCCCATCTTCCCCAGAAGAAAGTAGCACTCCTTAAGAGTAGAGGTGAAGAGGGGAAAGTTGTCTGAGGAACTGTAGAACCGTGTATTGATAATTTTACGGTGATTTTTACTCTAATGCTCTGTAGAATTTATAGAGTCAGAAAGTTCAGGACATTTATAATGGATATCACTTATAGTGGGTTAAATGCGGTATTAATGGTTGTCTGTATAAAATGTCCCTTTGTCATCAGGACTATAACAGACCCCACCCCACAATTATGGTTCTCATTTCTCCATAGGAAAAAAATGCATAACTCAAAGCATATTAGAAGTAGAAAGACCTTGGGGTGCCTGGCTGGCTCAGTCGGTAGAGTGTGTGACTCCTAATCTCAGGGTCATGAGTTCAAGCCCCATATTGGGAGTGGAGCCTGCTTAAAATTAAGAGGAAAAAAAAAAAAAAAAAGTAGGAGACCATAGCCATTATGTAGTTCAACACCCTGACATAGGTGAGTACGTTGGAACTGAGCTTTTGATTTCTTAGGACCCTGTAAGTGAGAGGAGAATGCCTATATGGTGTATGCATCATTAATGAAGTTACCCATCTATAAAGGACTTTATAACTAAATGCTGATTTTTATAACCTGGTATGATTGATAATGGGCAAAGTGTGGAGCAATACTTGTGATTCTTCCAGGAAAACCTCAGTTGCACTCTGGAGGGGCGATACCTTCGCTGCCGTTAGGCAGCCACTCTGCAAAACCAGGAGCCCAGCCTGGGAAGTCCCCTCAGCCAGGTATCTGTGCCTGTCCTCAGGAAAAGCCATTCGGGACTCTGGCTCCGCAAGCTGAGGATGAGACAGAGGACGGTGGACTCTTCATTCCGATGGGTAGGCTTTCTTTCTCTTTTCTTCTTTTGTAATTAAAGAAAGATCCTCTTTATTGAAATATGATATAAAGTATAATATGTAGAAAACTGCATGTGTCCTAAGATATCGTAGTTCCTTGAATTTTCGGAGACTGAAGACACCCGTGCAACCAACAACCAGATCAAGAAACAGAGTATTCCCTGTTCCCTCGGTTGTCCCTTTCAGTTATTACCAGCACCTCACCCGTGGGGGCCATTACGCTGACTTCTGGCAGCCCAGTTTGGTTCGCCTGTTTTGTACTTCATATGAGTGGAATCCTGTGTTTGTATGCCTAGTGACTGCATTTTTCCACTCATCTTGTTGCGTTTATGAAATTGGCCCACGCTGTTGATTGTAGATTGTTCATTTTCATTGCTGTCTAGTATTCTGTTGTTTGAGTATTCAACATTTTCTGTATCCGTTCAACTTTTTTTTTTTTTTAAGATTTTATTTGAGAGAGAGCTTAAGAGAGAGAGAGACCACGAGAGGGGGAGTGGGAGAGGGAGAAGCAGACTCCTCACTGAGCAGGGAGCCCGACCTGGGGCTCGATCCCAGTACCCTGGGATCATGACCTGAGCCGGAGGCAGACGCTTAACCGACTGAGCCACTCAGGTGCCCTTCATTCAACTCTTAATGGGCATTAGGATAGTTTCTAGTTGGAGGCTACTCTGAATGGTGCTGCTGTGAACATTCTACACAGATCTTTGGGTGAACATCTGCATTTGATTTTTGTTGGGTGAATTGCTAGGTCATAGGATTAGGCCTTCTGAAATTTTTTTGAAATACTGTATTTTTTATTGTGAATTATAACACATACAGACAAATGAATAAAGACTTTATTCAGCTTAAAAATTGGTTTTACAACGAGCACCTGTGATTTCAATTTTTTTAAAGATTTTATTTATTTATTTGAGAGAGAGAGAGTGAGAGCAAGTGAGCACACCAGCAGGGGGAGTGGGACAGGGAGAAGCAGGGTCCCCATGGAGCAGGGAACCTGACTCGGGGCTTGATCCCAGGACCCTGAGATCATGACCTGAGCTGAAAGCAGACGCTTAGCTGACTGAGCCACCTAGGCATCCCTTGTGATTTCTTTTTTTTCCTTCCTCCCTCCCTCCCTCCCTCCTTCCCTTCCTTCCTTCCTTCCTTCCTTCCTTCCTTCCTTCCTTCCTTCCTTCCATTCTTTCATTCTTTCTCTCTTTCTTTTTAAAATTTTATTTATTTACTTGAGAGAGAGAGAGAGCACAAGCATGATCAGGGGAGGGGCGGAGGGAGAGGGAGAAGCAGGCTCCCTGCTCAGGGAGCCCATGCAGGGCTGGATCCTAGGATCCTGAGATCTTGACCTGAGCTGAAGGCAGATGCTTAATGGACTGAGCCAGCCAGGTGCCCCTGTGATTTCTTTTTCTTATTGCAAATACTAGTGGTGATCATGCACATTTCGTCTGAACTTGGGGGAAGGCACTCCGTATTATTCTTGTTTTTTGGGGTTTTGTTTTGTTTTTAGAAGTGGGGAGGTGGAGGGGCAGAGGGGGAGAGAGAGAGAGAGAGAGTGAGATTCTAGAGCAGACTCCCTATTGGGCATGGAGCCTGACATGGGGTTCAATCTCATGATCCTGAGATCACCACCTGAGCCGAAATCAAGAGTCGGATGCTTAACAGCCAGCCAGGCGCCCCTGAATTCCTTGTTATGCATGAGAGAGTTGTAGACTTTTTGTAGATACATTTTTTTTTAAAGATTATATTTATTTATTTGACAGAGAGAGAGAGTGAGCATGAGCAGGGGGAGGGGCAGAGGGAGAGGGAGAAGCAGACTCTCTGCTGAGCAAGGAGCCCGATGTGGGACTCTATCCCAGGACCCCGGGATCATGACCTGAGCCAAAGGCAGAGGCTTAACCGACTGAGCCACCCAGGTGCCCCAACTTTTTATAGATATGTTGTATCAGATTAAGGAAGTTCTTTTCCTAATTTTCAGTTTTATCATGTATTGAATTGTGCTAGTGTTTTTCTGTCTCTATTAAGATGATCATACAGTGTTTCTTCTTTATTCTGTTAGTAATGCGGAGATTCACGTTGTTTCTTACTGTCAGATTTATTGAAATATAATTTGCATTCAATGAAACGTACCCAGTGAGTTTTGAAACATGTAATACAGTTCTGTAACTGCCGCCACCGTCAGCATATGGGACATTTCTCTCACCCCGAAAGCTCTCTCATTGCCTCTTGCAGGCTTTCGTTCTCAGCCCGGTCTCGTCTGCCACCTCACTGCATCCGTGTGGTTCTCTCTGCAGTGTCCTGCCCGTGCTCACGTACAGTATGCAGCTGTCTTTGCCTGGTACGATGCTTTGGAGACTCATTCGCATTTGTTCTTCTCATTGCTGAGTAGTGTTCCATCCCACAGACACACCACCAGTTACTGGTTCACCAGTTGATGGACGTTTGGGTTGTTTCCAGGTTTTGCCTGAAGCTGCTCCATACATTCACATATAGGCCTTTGATGGACACAAGTTTTCATTGTTCTTGGGTAAATCACTAGGAGGGACATTTCCGGAGCTTTATGAGGAACTGCTGACGCATTTTCCAAAGCAGCTGTACCATTTTACACTCCCACCAGTGGGTGTGAGATTCACAACTGATCCGCGTCCTTTCCAGTAGTTGCCAGACGCTTACATTTTCTCCATTTTAGTAGGTGTATTTCCTTGCGGTTTGAACTTGCATTTCTCTAAGGAAGAGTAATGTAGAGCATGTTTTCATGTGTTTATTGGCCACTTGTAGATAATTTTTGGTGAAATGTTTGATCATTATTTTGTTATATGCCCTTATTTCTTTTGTAATTAGTACATATCTTGCAGGAGATACCTTATTTTTTAAAAAAATATTTTACTTATTTATTTTAGAGAGGGGGTGGAGGGGCAGAGGGAAAGGGAAAGAGAATCCCAAGCGGACTCTCCACTGATCACAGAGCCAGACTCGGGGCTCTATCCCATGACCCTGAGATCGTGATCTGAGCCGAAATCAAGAGTCAGATAGATGCTTAACTGACCGGGCCACCCAGGCACTCCTTGCAGAAGATACATTAAAACTATGCATGTATCCTGTTTCTCCTCAAACTTTTCCCCACTAATTTTAGCATCCATTGGTGGATTGCCTGCAAGAATTATTACTGTGTTGTTACAATTTTTTTATTCCTTTCATTCCTTCTACATCTAATAATTGGGATTTTCTATAAAGAAGAGCTGTCCTTCTTCCTCGTTTATTTATTCAGTTTTTATGTGAGTGTGGACTCATGGGTATTTATTTTATTATTTGAGTTACAGTGCAATGGTGTCATTATTTATTTTGCTCAGATTGTTTTAGTGTTAGGTATGGGGAGATACTTCAGGTTTTACTTTTATGGAATATGGTTTTGGTGTCATATCAAGGAATGCTGCCTAATCCTGAGGCGCCCGGCTGGCTCAGTTGGTGGAGCGTGTGACTCTTGACCTTGGGGTTGGGAGTTCAAGCCCCATGTTGGGTGTAGAGCATTAAAAAAAAAAAAAAAAGGAACTCTGCCTAATCCAAGGTCACAGAGATTCTTTTGTGCAAGTTGTATGGTTTTACATACTCTGTTTAGGTATATGATCCATTTTGAGTTAATTTTTGTATCATGTGTGAGGCATATTTGAGATTCTTTTTTGCATGTGGATGTTTATTTCAGCATGATTTTTGGAAAAGATTCCTTTCTCTATTAAATTACCTTTGGGGCGCCTGGGTGGCTCAGTTGGTTAAGCGACTGCCTTCGGCTCAGGTCATGATCCCGGAGTCCCTAGATCGAGTCCCGCATCGGGCTCCCTGCTCGGGAGGGAGTCTGCTTCTTCCTCTGACCCTCCTCCCTCTCATGCTCTCTCTCTCTCAAATAAATAAATAAATAAATCTTTAAAAAAAATAAATAAATAAATTACCTTTGCACCTGTGAAAAACTCACTGGCCATATTAGTATGGGGTCTTTTCTGGACTCTGTTCTGTCCATTGATCTATGTGTCTGACCTTTCACCAAAACTACACTGGTTTGATCCGTATAACTTCACAGTAAGTGTCAAGATCAGGTAGGTCTTTACCTTTATTCTGTTTTTAAAATATATATATATGTACGTATATATATTTTATATACGTACATATATATTTAAGATTTTATTCATCTATTTGAGAGGGAGAGTGAAAGAGAGAGAGTGAACACAAGGTGGGGAGAAGCAGACTCCCCACTGAGCAGGGAGCCCGATGCTGGACTTGATCCCAGGGTCCTGGGATCATGACCTGAGTTGAAGGCAGACGCTTAACCGATTGAGCCACCCAGGTGCCCTAATATATATATTTTTAAGATTTTATTTATTAGAGACAGAGCAAGTGCATGCACACAGGTGGGGGGGAGGGTAGAGGGAGAGGGAGAGCCAGACTCCCTGCTGAGCAGAGAGCCCGACGTGGTGCCCCATGTCCTTTTTTTTTTTTTTTTTTTTAAAAACAAGGTTATTGGGTTATTATAGGTCCTTTGCATTTCCATGTAAATTTAAGAATTGGCTTGTCATTTTCTTCAAAAATACCTGCTGGGGACGCCTGGCTGGCTCAGTCGGTTAAGTGTCTGCCTTCGGCTCAGGTCATGATCTTCAGATGCTGGGATGGAGCCCCGCATATTGGGCTCCCCCTCCCTCTACCTCTGCCTGCCACTCCCCTTGTTTGTGCTCTCTCTCTCTCTCTCTTTGTGTCAATAAATAAATAAAATCTTAAAAAAAATAGCTGCTGGAATACTGATTGGTAATGAATCTGTGGATAAATTTGGGAAAGTTGCCATCTTAACAATATTGAGTCTACTAATCCATGAACAAGATCTGTCTATTTAGATCTGTTAAAATTTCTCTCAGCAATATTTTATAGCTCTTTACATATACATTTTTCACCTATTTGTTTAGATTTGTGAAACACCTAAATATTTCTTCTTTTATGCTGAGTTTTTCTTTTCAACTTCCAATTGTTCATTGGTAATCTATAGATAGGTGTACTTGGGTATATTGGTCTATCTTGTGACCTTGCTATAAGTACATTATTAGCTGTATATACTTGGTAGATCTTTAGCAATTCCTTACAGAGAGAATGATGTGATCTGCGAACAAAAGGTTTTTTTGCCTTCCTTTCCAGCTTGTAAGTCTTTGCTTTCTTACTTTCTCTTTCTTCCTCTTCTTTCCTCTTTGTCTCCCTCCGTCTTCCTCTTCCTCTCCATTTATCCATCCTGCTTCGCTCTGTGCTGGAGAGGACCTTCAGTTCAGCCTTGGGAAGTGGTGGGAGCAGGCATCTTTCCTTTGCTCTTGACCTCAGGGGAGTGTGCTGAGTCTTCCACCGTGGGGCTGGAGGTTGTCATTGGATTGAAGAAGTTCTCTACTGTTCCTGGTTGCTGAGAGTTTTTGTGGTGAATTGATGTTATATTTGGTTAAAAGCTTTTCCCGCATCTATTGAGATTATCTTTTGTTTCTGCTTTTGGTCTGTTGATGTGGTGAATTATATTGATTGATTTTCAAATTTCAAAGCACTTTTGCATTTCTGGGGTACACCACACCTTTTGATCATGATATATTACCCTTTTTATATATTGTTGGATTTGATTTGCTAGTATTTTAAGGATTCTTGTACCTGTGGCCGATAGTGTTCTTGTATTCTTTGCATGGTTTGGTATTAGGGTCATGCTGACCTCATAAAGTGAGGTGGGAAGTGTTCTCTCTTCTTTTTGTTTTGTGTTTTTCATGGTTTTATTTTTGGAAGTGTCTGTGAATTGGTGGTATTTCTTCCTTAAATGTGTTGTTGAATGCACCAGTGAAGCCATCTGGGCCTGGAGTTTTCTTTGTAGGCGTTTTTAATTATGAACTCAGTCCCTCCCTCCTTCCTTCCCTCCCTTCTTTCAGATTTTATTTATTTATTTGAGAGAGAGAGAGAATGAGTTAGAGACAGGGAGAGAGAGAAAAGGAGCAGGGGGAGGGGCAGAAGCAGACTCCCCACTGAGCAGGGAGCCTAATGTGGGACTCAATCCCAGGACTCCAGGATCATGACCTGAGCCAAAGGTAGGTGCTTAACTGACTGAGCCACACAGGCACCCCTGAACTCGGTTTCTTTAGCAGATACAGGGCTGTTCAATTATCTACTTGTTCTTGAGTGAGCTTTGACAGCAGGTGTCTTACAGGGTATTTGTTTCATCCAACTTGTGGAAACCTTGGCATAAAGGTTTTTATAATATTCCTTTAGGTTTTTTTTTTAAGATTTTATTTATTTATTTTAGAGAGAGAGTGTGCACGTGGGCACATGTGAGTTAGGGGCGGGTCAGAGGGAGAGACAGAATTTTAAGCGGGCTCTGTGCTCAGCGAAGTGCAGCTCCATCCCAGGACCTTGAGATCATGACCTGAGCTGAAGTCTGATGCTTAACTGACTGAGCCACCCAGGTGCCCCAGACTTATTAAATATTTTAATAATAGTATTTAATATATCAATTTCTCTTTAAGCACTTGTGTTAGCTTTGCCCCACAGATTATGATGTGTTGTATTTCATTGACTTCAGTTGACAACATTTTCTAATCCCTTTGGGATATCTTCTTTGGCATACAGGTTATTTAGAAGTGTGTAGTTTGGGGGCGCCTGGGTGGCTCAGTCGTTAAGCGTCTGCCTTCGGCTCAGGTCATGATCCCAGGGTCCTGGGATCGAGCCCCGCATCGGGCTCCCTGCTCAGCAGGAAGCCTGCTTCTCCCTCTCCCACTCCCCCTGCTTGTGTTCCCTCTCTTGCTGTCTCTCTCTCTGTCAAAAAAAAAAAATCTTTAGAAATCTATAGTTTGGAGAATTCCAGCTATCTTTCTGTTACTGATTTCTGGTTTAATTCCCTTGTCTTCAGATTTTACTTTGTATAATGTCATTCATTTTCTATTTATTGAGGTTTATTTCATAGCCCAGAATATAATCTTTTTTTTTTCCCTTTAGGTCTTTATTCAGATGTTGAGTATAATCTTTATGGTAGTTCTTCCATTTGTATTTGAAAAGAACATGTATTCAGTTGTTTTCAGGTGTACTGTTCTATAAATGTCAGTTAGGTCAAGTTGGTTGATAGCATTGTTCAGTTCTTCCCTTTTTACTGCTTTTGTGTGTGGGGGGGGTCTATTTGTCATTTACTGTGAAAGAAATAATGAGGTCTCCAAGTTTAATTGTGGAACTGTCTATATTTCTTTCAGTTCTATCAGTTTTAGCTCTACATATTTTTTTAAGTCTTATTTATTTATTTAAAGAAAATTTTATTTATTTATTTATTTGAGACAGAGAAAGCATGTGCACATGTGGCGGGGGAGGGGCAGAGAGAATCTTAAGCAGACCCATGCCCAGCACAGAGCCTGACGTGAGGCCTAATCTCACAACCCTGAGTTCATGACCTGAGCTGGTAGATATCAAGAGTTGGCCACTTAAGCAACTGAGCCACCCAGGTGCCCCAAGTTTTATTTATTTAGGTAATCTCTACACCCAACGTGGGGCTCAAATTCATGACCCCGAGATCAAGAGTTGCATGCTCTTCTTACTGAGTCAGTGAGGTATGCCTTTAAAGACTTTATTTTTGGTAATCTCTATACCCAGTGTGGGGCTCACCCTCACAACCCTGACATCAAGAGTCACATTCTCTACCAATTAAGCCAGTCAGCTCCACTGACTCAGACAGCCAGGCACCCCAACAATATACATCTTTTAAAAATTACTACAATCTATGGGGTGCCTGGGTGACTCATTGAGTTGAGTGTCTGACTCTTGGTTTTGGCTTGGGTCGTGATCTCAGGGTCGTGGGATGGGGCCCTGCTCAGGCTCCCCACTGAGTCCGGAGTCTGCTTGGGATTCTCTTTCTTCCTCTGCCCCTCCCTCTGCTCATGCACGTGGGCTTGTGCTCTTTCTCCCTAAAATAAATAAAAATCTTAAAAAAAATAAAATTATTAAATTTGTACTTTTACCACTTCCAAAACAATACAAGAACTTTACAGCAGTTTCACTCTATATATCTACTCCTGCCTTTTGTGCTATTGATGTTATATTTTACTTCTTCCTAAGTTTTAAATCCCTAAGATGTTATTGTTACTATTTTAGCCAGTCAGTATTCATTTATATTTATCACATAGTTAACCTTTCTGGCTCTTTGATTCATCCTGAAATTCTTTGCTTTGCCTTTATCTAGGATCTTTTTTTTTTTTTTTCATTTTGAAGATTTTCCTTTAGTATTTCTTGTGAACCTGGTCTTAGTCAGTGAATTATCTCAGATTTTGTTTGTCTGGAAACAAAATATATTTAGTTTTGCTTTTTAAAATTTTTTTATTATTTGTATCTATCTTTGTATCTATCTATGTATCTACCTATCGATTTATTTATTGTAAGTAAGCTCTACTCCCAATATGGGGCTTGAACTCAGACCCCAAGATCAAGAGTCACGTGCTCTACTGACTGAACCAGCCAGGTGCCCCTGTTTTTTTTTTTTTTTTTGCTCCTATTAAATTTGTAATGGTGTTTAGCACCAGGGATTCCATGTCTCTGATGGAAATTCTATATCTTTTCCTTTATTTTCTTGAATATATTGATCATAACTACTTTAAAACCCTTTCTCAAGTATCTGATTTACCTGTAGGTCTCTTTTTTTTTTTTTTTAAGATTTTATTTATTTATTTGACAGAGAGCACAAATAGGCAGAGCGGCAGGCAGAGGGAGAGGGAGAAGCAGGCTGTCCGCTGAGCAGGGAGCCGGACATGGGGCTCGATCCCAGGACCCCGGGTTCATGACCTGAGCCGAAGGCAGCCGCTTAACCGACTGAGCCACCCAGGCGCCCCTGTAGGTCTCTTTTATTGTCTTCTCCTACCACCTCCCTTGTGGTATTTTGGTTCTGTTTTTAGAGTTTTATAATTTTTTAGAAAAGATTTTATTTATTTATTTGACACAGAGAGAGAGCACAAGCAGGGGGGAGAGGTAGAGGAAGAAGCAGATTCCCCACTGAACAGGGAGCCTGACGTGGGGCTTCATCCCAGGACCCCAGGATCATGACCTGAGCTGAAGGCGGACACTTAACTGACTGAGCCACCCAGGCGTCCCGCGTTTTATAATTTTTGATTGTATGTTGGACATTATGGATGGAAAATTCTGGAGGCTTTGGTATTGTTACCTTCTTCCAAAGAGGGTTATTTTATCTTCTGGCAGGCAGATAATTTTGGAGGATCACCTAAATCTGCCACGGGTTAGTTTTATGCTATGTTAAGTCTAGTTTGTTTCCACTTTCTTTGTTTCTTTTTTTTTCTTTTTTAAAGATTTTATTTATTTATTTGACAGAGAGAGACACAGCGAGAGAGGGAACACAAGCAAGGGGAGCGGGAGAGGGAGAAGCAGGCTTCCCGTGTAGCAGGGAGCCCAATGCAGGGCTCGATCCCAGGGCCCTGGGACCATGACCTGAGCCGAAGGCAGACGCCTAATGACTGAGCCACCCAGGTGCCCCTTGTTTCCACTTTCTACTTACTCCTAGATTGTGGCCTGTGGGTGGCTCTTCTGAGGTTTCAGCACTGCTAAGAAATCTTGCTGTAGTGTTTTTGAAGACCTTTACCTCCTTTTCACGACTTGAACTACAACCTCTTTCTCCCCAGAGCTGTGGAGTGAGAATCTTCTGCCTCCTAGCCACTCTCCTGCTGTGTTTCTTGGGGTTCCATCCTGTTCATGCACAGCTTAAGGGTCTGCTAAGGTCTTCAGAGGAGCTTGAACAGAAACTTTTTTGGCTCATTTTTCCTTGGTTTTCTCCTCTGCAGAGGTTTTTTGTTTTTTTTTTTAGTATTTATTTGAGAGAGTGTATGCATATGCATGTGAGTGCGGTGGGGGGAGGGCCAGAGGGACAGAATCTCAAGCAGACTCCCTGCCAAGCACGGAGCTAGCCGGGGGCCTTGATCCCACAACCCCGGAGATCAGGACCTGAGCCGAAATCAAGAGTCAGACGTCTAACCTACTCTGCAGAGTTTTATCCTTCAGTGTCAGCTGCTTCGGCAGCTCCAAATGTCTGGCTTCTTATGCTAGCAAGACCACTGTGTTCAGCTTGGGTCCTCCTTAATGTGCTTCCCTTCTCTAAAAGATTCCAACTCCTTAAATCCTTTCCATGAGGGTTCTTCAGTGGCTTCAGACTGCTTTATGTATATATTTTTCCACTTTTATGTACAGTTGACCCTTTTAACAGTGTGGGGGTTGGGGCGCTGTGCCCCACATGCAGTTGGAGATCCACATATAACTTTTGACTCCCCTAAAACAGCCTACTTTCACCAGAAGCCTTACTAATAATATAGTTGATTAAGTTATGTGTAATGTATACTCTATCCTTACAGTAAAGTAAGCTGGAAAAAAGAAAATGTTATGAAAATCATAAGGAAGAGAAATGCATTCGCAGTACTGTACTGTATTTATTGAAAAAAATCTACATATAAGTGGACCTGCATAGTTCAAACCTGTGTGACCCAAGGGTCAGTTGTAGTTTTAGATAGTTTTACAGTTGTTTTTGGTGGGAAGGTTTCATCTGTTAAAAAATACATTGTTGTGGCCAGAACCTGAGATTCTGGGTGTGTGCTTGACAGGGCTGTTGAGCAACTTTGGTGATTTAGATTTTGCATAACCCACTGTATTTTTACTCACTTCATCCACTTTACAGTATATTTACAGTACATTTTACTTTCAGTTCATTGGTTACATCATTAGATCTACTTTTCAGGGAATATCTTGTTTTAGGCCACCTTCCATCTTTCTCTTGGAAGGAAAAATTAGATTTTCTTCTGTGTCTTTTCCAGCTTGATCTTTAAATAGAGTGGCTTCCTTTTTTTAATGTTTTAATTTCAGCTCTTAGAATTCATAGAGTCAGTGGTATCCCAATATTTTAGAAGATAAAGGATTAATTGTAAAACAGTATAACAAATAGTTGAATTATCTGTTCTTTTTTGGATTGTTTGTGTAGTGTGTTAGAATTTGAATGTATTAGATTTTCCTTCAGACATATATTCCCTAATAAAAACTCAGCATTAAAATCAGACATCAGCGGGGCGCCTGGGTAGCTCAGTCGTTAGGTGTCTGCCTTCCGCTCAGGTCATGATCCCAGGGTCCTGGGATCGAGCCCCGCATCGGGCTCCCTGCTCTGCAGGAAGCCTGCTTCTCCCTCTCCCACTCCCCCTGCTTGTGTTCCCTCTCTCCCTGTGTCTCTCTCTGTCAAATAAATAAATAAAATCTTTAAAAAAAAATAAAATAAAATCAGACATCAGAGGAGAAATAGGTGTGATGTAATTTAGACACTGGGATGGTTTAACCCCACTCCGATTGCATGTTTTTAAGATAGCTATTCTAAATGGAATTATGCTAACTCTAATGGTTTTTCCATGAAAAATATTTGCATTTAAATTTTATGAAAAGCTTTCTTCACAATTCATTTAAATAATTTTTATGTTTCATTTTTTTATAGTATTTTTAGTGGGGCTAAGTGTTTCTCAGTGTGTATCTTAAAGCATTGCTACTCAAAGTGTGGTCCGAGAACCAGTGCCAGTTTGAGAACTGGTTTGAAACAAAATTATTTATGGAAATTGAGTAAATGTGTAGAAATTTTATAACATTTGACATGATGGCTACATTCTTTTATTTTTTTTTTTAAAGATTTTATTTATTTGAGAGAGAGAGAGAGAGAGAGCGCACAGGCAGGGGGCCTGATGCGGGACTCCATCCCAGGACCCTGGGATCATGACCTGAGCCGAAGGCAGATGCTTAACCCACTGAGCCACCCAGGCGCCCCCTGATGGCTACATTCTTAATTTTATTTTATAAAAATGTAAGTCTAGGGCATCTGGGTGACTCAGTGGTGAGGCGAGAAGAGAGGTTTGGGGAAAAGATAATGTATACAAAGATAATGTGTATTATGCTGTGTAATTCCCCTTTTGCTGCTTTCTCAAAAAAAAAAAGTAGTAAAGAGCTTTATCATTATTTAGTACTTTGGGAGGTTTTATGTTTCTTTTGTAGGTGTCATCTTGTGGGTTGTACCTCGAAGCATTGCATTTGATTTAGGCGACATGACTGTAAGATGCGCATGTTTGAATTCTACCTATTTTTTTTCTTAAAAATCATTATCAGAAAAATTTTCCATATCATTAAAGCTCTTTGTAGTTATTTTTATTTGTTTCCCCCATTGCTTAAAAAGACCATTAAAAAAAAAAGTTTTATTTATTTCAGTAATTTCTGCACCCAACGTAGGGCTCGAACCCACAACCCCAAGATCAAGAGTCGCACGCTCTACTGATTGAGCCGGCCAGGCGCCCCTAAAAAGACAAGTTTTAATGGCTCTATTGCAGTCCAGTGTATGGATGTACCGGTGTTCATTTTACCCTTCCTGGAATATTGGACATTTAGGAGATTTCCATCTTCTTGCTAAAATAATTAACGTTGCAATGAGTAATGTGATTATTAGTCTCTGCACATCTAATTGTTTCCTTAAAAACAAGAATTACTGGATTGAGAGTTGTACACGTTTATCAAATTCTTGGTGTGTGTTCACAAGTGCAGAAGCAGTTGTTTGAAGTCACTACTTTTCACTGTTTAAATATTGCCGGGATGTGGCTTGAAGGTCACAAAATCTTTTAAACAGAGAAGGTCATCTTCATGTTCATCCTCTCTAATCCTTGTTTTCAGAGGGTAGCAGGCCTTAAAGCTTTGGAAGGATGAGAACGTCATTTTGGTATTACATGATAATCTATTTCAAGACTTAACAGATTCTAATAATGGAGAAGTTTTTCCTTTTGTCTGGTTATATATATGCTCTCGTAGAATAGAGAGAACTTTGTCCTCCCCTCGCCTTTTTTGGTACAGTTCAGAGTGAATTTTTTATCCTTTGCTCCTTGTTTTTCTCTCTTCTAGACTGAATAGAATAATGATAATGACAAGTTACATTGTATAATGTTTCACTGGTATAAAGCACTTTGGTTTATATTATTTCACTTAATCTGCATGGCGTCCCTGATAGGCAGATATCTGTATTTGCAAAAGAAGAAAAGAAGAATCTTTCTGAGGTTGCCCGGAACTGAGACACAAAGCCGGGGTTTCTGCCATATCACCTGGGCTCCACAGGGTAGTAAGTAGGACTGTGGATGCCAGGGCTAGAGAACGAGGCTTCAGAGCATGACTCTGTCATTACTGGCTCTTGGGAAAGTTTCTTAATCTCTCTGCCTCAGTTTCTTCATCTGTATACAGTGGGCAAAGTAACAGTTCCGGCTTCCTAGGGTTGTTCGGAGGAGGAGGTCCATGCGTGTCGTTGTGCGGAGGCCCGGCTGCCGCGGACTGAGTGCGCCGCCCAGCGCATCCTCACTGTCGCCACCGAGCAGGCTGCTTTCATTTTCGGGGCCAGCCGGCCGGCGGCCTCTTCTTCTCTTACTGTTGGCTTGTTGGGGTAAGTTATGGGAGCAGTGGTTTGGAGATTCTGATGATGTTCTTGGTTTATTTGCAGAAGAACAAGGCGGTGAAGAAAGTGAGAAAAGGCGAAAAAAGAGAAAGGGCACCAAGAGGAAGCGGGACGGACGCGGTCCAGAGGGAGGGGCATGGGCTTGCGACCTGAAGCTGGACGACGCGCTGGACCGCACGCTGGAGGACGGCGCCAAGCAGCACAACCTGACTGCCGTCAACGTGCGCAACATCCTCCACGTGAGTACGACGGCGGCCGTGGACACGGCGGCCGGAAGGCTTCCTGGAGAGCAAGTACAGACTCTCAGGGAATTCTTGGTTCTTAGTATGCGAATTACTAACTTTGGGAGTAGCACGGGCCACAGCACTTGACATTTCAGGACGGCTTCCCCGTTGCACTCAGCACACGTTTGAAATCCGAACACACGTTCAAAAAAACCTGGGCAGGTAAACTGTTCCTCTCCTCCTCCACTGCCTGGCTGGTTTATCGTGTTATTTGGCACATTTGAAGATGATAATGTTCGCAGTGGACTTACTCTTCCGTGGGTCGATAGGTCTGGAGAGATGCCAGGGGAGCAGTTTATGCCGCGCATGCGCTGGTCCTGTTCTTCCAGATGTATCAACACAGCTGTTTACAGAACCTTCCTTGCTGGTTACTGTTTCTCAGAAGCGTAGAGTCGGTTACCCGCACTCACATTCCTGCTCCTGGTAGCTGTGGCATCGAATATGCCTGTTCTGTTAGAGTTTGAGCCTGGGTGCTTCTGGCCAAAGCTGGCTTTACCCCAACCAGAAGCCATTTCAGTATCTAGCAGAGTTAAGAAGCGGCTGTTTTCTAGGTCACACGTCTTTGCTGCATAAAGTGAAATTTCATCTTTTTCCAGGAAGTAATCACAAATGAGCATGTGGTCGCTATGATGAAAGCAGCCATCAGTGAGACGGAAGATATGCCGATGTTTGTGAGTAGTTGATTGTTTCTCTTTAATGCTGTGGAACAGAGCTACTGTAAATGGGCAAGTGCAGGAGGTTGCTCGGGAGTTTGTAAATAGCTTGATAGTGGGGGTAGAGTTAGCGTTTCAAAACCCAAGATTCACATGATAATTTCTATTGACTGTTTTCTTCTCATTTTCCCTGCCTCAGGAGCCCAAAATGACACGCTCTAAACTGAAGGAAGTGGTGGAAAAAGGAGTGGTGGGTGTTCTGTTTTTGTGTTTGTTTTTTTTCCTTTAGTTTGGTAAATAAGGTCTAATTCTAGGTTATTTGCAGGGGGGAAAAAAATAGGAAAGAATTATCATGGTCTGGGTTTGCCTCCTTCCGAGAAATAGCTGTAAAAGATAAGTGGAGACAACATTCAGAGTCCTTATCATCGTTTATTTCCGTTGATGTGGAAGTACTGCTGTTTGGGGCCTACTCGGTAGACAACCATTAGCACGGCTGGAAGCACTGAGCAGGGGCAGCCTTTCTATTCATGGGGTACGTGGCAAAGGGTCGAGAGTATTTTTCCAGGTGTGTCCCAGGGAGCACTGCGTCAGGTCACTCTGCTGTGGGGTCCCTCACGAGTGCTTACTGAAAATGCATGTTCCGTGGCTCACCTCAGACCTGGAATAGGGACCCAGGAGCAGGGCCTGGGAATAAGCATTATTGGAAACAGCAGTTGGTTGTTTTGCACACACCAAGGAATGAGAGCCACTCGAAGGCTTCTGGAGGATTCTGGCACAGATGCTGGGACCCATTTATTTCCTGCTCAACAAGCATCTGTCCAGTGCTCAGCGTCTGTAACAGGCAGGTGATGGTCCTGTGGCGGTCCGTTTTGTGTCTGATAGTGAGGATGATTTGCCTAATGGACCCAAAATGCATGTTGTTGTTTTTGTCCTTTCGTCCGGGTCTATTCTTCGCAGCCCTGTAGACGAAATAAGTCTGCTCCTCTTCCACGTGACCTTTCCTCTGGTAGGAGAAAACTAGTACATCTTTCTGTAATATTCTTTTGTTGCTAAATGTCCCCCAATTCTTTTTATCGGTCTTCATGTGACAAGACTTTGAGTACATTTACCAATCTGATCCTTTTCTCCCGAATGTGCCTGCTTTGTCCATATCCTTTGAAAAGTGTGCCTGACATGGAATTCCTGCTACAGATGTGGTTTTACTGTATGGAATGAAGTTAAGGATCCCTTTAGTGTCCCACACACCATATTTCTCTTAGTGCAGCCTAGGACTGCATTGGCTTTTTTTGACAGCCACATCGTATTCTTTTGTCTAGTGGGCTAAGCCTGGTTGCGTAGAGTTAAATTTCATCTTTCTCCAGGAATTACATAATCATCACAAATGCGCATATGTGGTAGCTATGATGAAAGCAGCCATCAGTGAGACGGAGTTGTATGAAGTCTCCTGACACACAGAGTATAAGTAACAATAATTCCATATTTGATCTGGAAACAAAGAGATCCTGATCAGGCTCTGGATTGTATTTACCAACCATGAATAAATGCAGAGATGTTGGACAAGCCAAGACTACAGTTTACGTGGGAGAGCAGGGATTAAAGTCCGAGGCTCTTGCTTTGTTCATGCTCAGTAAGCTGACTTTAGCACACTCCCAGATGCTGCTCGCTTTCCTGGTGGATTTGGCGGTAGGGAACCGAATTGTTTCAGACACAAGCATGGGAAGAAGTGTGGACCTATATTAATTACATCATTCCCTTCATCCTGTATTGGGCCACCTGAGGTAAGTGGCCGGAACATGGCAGGGCGAAGGACATGTGGCGAGCCTAAGGCTCCTTGTGGAGACAGAACCCAGTGGCCTGTTGGATTTTATTCATAACATGATTCATTGGGTCACCTTAAATGATCAAGAAATTATACACTCCAGGGGCATTTTTTGTCAACAGCATGTAAGAGCCTTAAAAAAATTCTTTAAAAACATCTCGCCCCAACTCTGTTATTTTATTATTTATTTACTATTTTTTAAAAAAAGATTTTATTTATTTATTTGACAGAGAGCACATGTGCAGCAGAGGGAGAGGGAGAAGCAGGCTCCCCTCGGAACAGTGAGCCCAGCACGGGGCTGGATCCCAGGATCCTGGGATCATGACCTGAACTGAATTCAGATGCTTAACAGACTGAGTCACCCAGGCGCCCCCAACTCTGTTATTTTAAAACATATAAGAAGTTGATGTAATTTTACAGTGAATCTATGTTCCATTTAGATTTTTTTTTTTTAAAGATTTTATTTATTTGAGAGAGAGAATGAGAAATAGCACGAGAGGGAAGAGGGTCAGAGGGAAGAGGGTCAGAGGGAGAAGCAGACCCCCCGCTGAGCAGGGAGCCCGATGCAGGACTCGATCCCGGGACTCCAGGATCATGACCTCAGCCGAAGGCAGTCGCTTAACCAACTGAGCCACCCAGGTGCCCCTATATTCCATTTAGATTTAACAGTGGTAAAATTTTGCCATATTTGCTTTGTATCTCTATATCTATCCCTTGTTTTTTTTTTTTAAAGATTTTATTTATTTGGCAGAGAGAGAGACAGCGAGAGCAGGAACACAAGCAGGGGGAGTGGGAGAGGAAGAAGCAGGCTTCCCATGGAGCAGGGAACCCAGTGCGGGGCTCCATCCCAGGACCCCGGGATCATGATCTGAGCCAAAGGCAGACACTTAACAACTGAGCCACCCAGGTGCCCCATCCCTTGTTTTTTTCCTGTACTATTTGAAAATAAGTTGGGGACAACTCGATACTTCACCCCTAAATCCTTCCATAAGAACTGGTCATGGCTGGCTGTCAGCATGCATACTTACGGTGGACTTACGTAATGGATTAAAAAAATACTGATGTTCAAAGGTTACGATTACCTATAATATCTTAGGTGTGTGACTATTATAGTTTCAAATTCATTGTTCCATGTGAGCACAAGTTGTGATATGAAGTAGGCAAGACAGGGGCACCTGGCTGGCTCAGTCGGTAGAGCGTGTGACTCTTGATATCGGGGCTGTGAGTTCGAGCCCCATGGTGGGGGTAGAGTTTACTTAAAAAAATAATAATAAAGTAGGTAAGACAGATACTTTCCCTATTTATAGATAACACAGAGTCTTAACTGGCTTTAAGGCAGAAATGCTAATGATGGAAATAGATTCTTCTCTCCTTTTCTTCTGGCAAATTCTGACAGATATTTCAGAGTGTCCCCTCAGGGATAATTAATAGCCCTCCATCACTGCAGCTGCATGTTAGGTTCATGGCTCTTGTGATGGTGAAGAGGAAGTAAAAATGAAAACCCGTCTATTTCAGTTAAGAGAACATAATTGTTTATATTCTTTGTTGGTAGGTAATTCCAACATGGAATATTTCACCGATTAAGAAGGCCAATGAAATTAAGGTAAACTTGGAAGAGGTAATTATTATTCTTTTCCAGAAAGACTTCATCAGTTTTGAAATCTATACCTCCTTTCTGTTTGTTAGTTTTGGGGGGATCTGTCTTCTTGTTTTAATTCGATCTTTGTTTTTTTCCTTTCCATTCCTCTTAGGTTTGACTCTCATGTTAGAGATCTCTTTAAGCCCTGCCTCTTACTACTTGCTTTAGCTGCTCATTGTGCTCTTAGGATTTATTTCTTCTTGCTCTGCTTTCTTCCTCTTATTTTCCAAATACATACGGTTGTGTTTCCTGTTACTTCATTTCTTTCTGTAACTTACTTACGTAGCCCCCCCAGTTTGTGGATATCCACCTGGAAGACGATGACTCCTCAGATGAGGAGTACCAGCCAGACGACGAAGAGGAAGACGAGACGGCTGAAGAGGTCAGTGGCCCCCTTGTGAGTGTTAGTCGCCAGTATGGAAGAACTGGGTTCCGTAAGCCTTCCGCGGTGTTGTCACCTCTTCCATAGGCAGAATCAGGACACAGTTCTTCCTGCTCACTTCCTTGCATAAAACCAGGATTGAGAGCTGTTTTCTCCTCTTCAGAATCCCTTAATGTTTTCATGTTTTATATTATGAAATAGAACGCACGTGTAACACACAGAATAAAAACTTAAAAATACAGCGTAAATCATTATAAGGCCGATGGTCATGAAGCATCCTCCAAAGTCCTTAAACGCAGTGTTGCCCGCACACCCCTGTGTTCTTTTCTTTATAGTCTGTCACCTGCATATGCAGCATGACACAGCCTCGTCCTCTGTTGTACTGGTTCTGGACCTTACATAATGGACAGTTCGTCTGGCTTTTTTGTTTTCTTTGTTTCATCGTTAATCCTTTATGGTTCGTCGATACTGTTGCTTACGGCTGCTCTTCGCTCATTTTCATTGCTGGGCGATACTCTGTTTCTTAGTGTATTTGACTTGTTGGTGAAAGGATTTTAAACCATTGTCTTGCACTTCTGATGACGAGGGCAATCTGATGTCTGTGCTCACCTCAGAATATTCAACTTCTATTTAATGTTTTATTTTCTCTTATTTTGACTAAATTGGTTCATTTTCTTGAGGTATTTCAGACTCAGTGGGGATGAGGCAGGGGCAGAAATGGAAACCTGAACTGGATTTGTGTTTTAGAGTTTGTTGGAAAGTGATGTTGAGAGCACCGCTTCGTCTCCACGGGGGGCGAAGAAGTCCAGGTTGAGGCAGTCTTCGGAGATGACCGAGACCGATGAGGAGGGCGGCCTGCTGTCAGAGGTGAGTCTGCTTTGTGCAGAGGGGAGCGGGGAGAGGTGACTGCAGTAGGCTGGCCATGCATGGTGATGCCAAGCTGTCACCTTTCCCGAACAGGATTCAAGATCACTATTAATGCCCAAACCTTCCTGGTCCCTGTGGCTGGTTACAGCTGTTCAGGTGTCAGAGTCCGTTAAGTTGGGGCGCCTAGTGGCGCAGTCGGTAAAGTGTCTGACTCTTGGTTTCAGCTCGAGTCGTGATCTCGGGGTCGTGAGATCGAGGCTGTGTCAGGCTCTGTGCTCAGCACCAAGCCTGCTTGAGATTCTCTCTCTCCCCCTCTGCCCCTCACCCCACTTGTGCGCGTGCTCGCTCTCAATAAGTAAATAAATTAAATAAAAAAAAAAAACCCCAAAACAAAACAAAGTCCTTTAAGTGAGTGAATGATTGACAGGAAAAGTGGGACTCCTCAGAGGGAGAGCGCTTTTCTGAGTTCTTATTGAGGGGCCAACTACGAGTGATGAGTGGTTTCTTTTCTACCTTTGTCTTTCTTATATTGTCCTGACGCCATTTTTCTTAGATTTCCCACTCTTGGTAACCCAAGTAGCATCCTATTGGCTACACTGGAAATAAGATGGAACCTAATTAGATGAATATATTTGACAGTGCATCTTGTTTTCCTGGAGCTCTGTCTGGATGGGAAGATGAAGATCCCTGGTGTAGGAAAGTTGTGCTCCCTTCCCCTGGCTTTTTTTTTTTCCCCCCTTTTTTCTCCTTCCTTCTCTTTCTCCTCTCCTCCCTCCCTCCCTTTCATTTTTTAACATAGTTGCCTCTTTTAATCAGGCTGAGAAAGTCACCACACCTGCCGTCAGGCACATCAGCGCTGAGGTAGTGCCCATGGGGCCCCCGCCCCCCCCAAAGCCCAAGCAGACCAGGGACAGTACTTTCATGGAGAAGTTGCATGCAGTAGATGAGGAGCTGGCTTCCAGTCCCGTCTGCATGGACTCTTTCCAGGTAAACTGTATAACAATCACTGCGAAAGTCAAATGGAGGAATGTCGTTGTTACTCAGGCTAGGAAGGGAGACGGGAAGATACTAAATTCTGGTAAATAAGTAAGAGTCGTGGAAGTGCAGGTCTTTGATACTCTGGTTCGTGCTGTTTTATTTTGAGAATTGCAGCTCCTGGGGAAGGAGTAAGGTACATGATGGACAGCATTTTAAATGTGGAACACGGGAACAGCCTTCCACCGGATCCCGCAGATTGTAGCCTTTAGCACAGCTGCTTTATCACTCCTGCCCGCTCCCTCTCTCTGTACACGTACTTGGTTACCTGAATCACTCTACAGTATGTTGCAGGCATGATGCTCTTTGACCTCTAAACACTTTAGCATTTATTTTCTAAAAATGAGGACATTCAGTTATGAAAAGAAGTCATATTATCTAATCTAGTCAAGTCCTTTTTTAGATTTTTACCAGTTGTCCCAATAGGGCCCTTTCTAGAAAAAGAAACATTTTCCCCTGATGCAGGACCCAGTCCAGGACCACACGTAGGGTCTTGTCTCCTGGCATGTTTTATTTTTTGTTTGTTTGCTTTTAAGTAATCTCTGCGCTCAGCGCAGGGCTTGAACTCATGACGCCGAGATCAGGAGTCGCACGCTCTCCTGAGGGGGCGGGCCACGTGCCCCTGTAGCATCAGTATTTGTCTTTCATAACCTTGACATTTTTGACCTGTATAGACTATTACTTTACAGAATGCTCCTCAACTTAGATTTTTCTGATATTTCCCCATAATTAGAGATGCAGGTTATGCACTTTTGGCACAAACGCTACAGGATCGACATGTCCTTCCCAGTGCATCATGTCAGGAGGCGTGTGAATTGGGGTCACATGGTTATGCTGATGTCTACTTGATTTCCTCAGTATAAAGCTATTTTTCCATTGTTAAATGTACTAATATGTATCTTAAGGGGATATCCTTTGAGGCCAAACATGTTTTTGCCCAGTAATATGAGCATCCATTGCTTATTCTTGCTTGAAAAGTCACGACTCTGGTCACTGTCAATTGATGACTTTCTAAGTCCCACCATTTAGCCAGTTTGTTTGAATGTTTTGGGTTTTCTCCACCAGTCTCATAGGTTAATGAAAAATATGTCTGTCCGAAAATTGAAAAAGAGAGTATTGAGTGGAATGCCCCTGAAAGGGCCATTTAATCTAATCACCCTGCTCTGCAGTGAATAAATAGTGTGAGGGGGGTAATAGTGTTTTGTATGACCATTTATTCATACACATATTGAATGCTGGAAGTTGGGGAATAGCAAGGTACAAGACAGAAAGGTCTTTCCTGTTGGAGAGAGAGATGCCATAAACAAGTGATTTCAAGTAGTGGTAAGTGCTATGAACTAAATAAAAGTGGAGAAGTCAGGTAAGCCCCCCAGAGTGCTTCCATTGGGTCACCAGAAGCGGCCTCCGTGGGCGCCCGGCTGGCTCAGTCAGTGGGGCACCTGACTCTTGGTCTTGGGGTTGTGAGTTTGAGCCCCATGTTGGTTGTAGAAATTATTTAAAAATAAAATCTTAAAACAACAACAAAAAAGGCCTCCTTGAGGAGGTGACATTTGAGCTGAGATCTGAATTAGAAGGAGCCGTGTAGACCCATGGTCTGGGGAAAAGTGTCCCATACGGAGGAAGCAGCACATTCACAGTCCCCGAGGTGGGAACAGCTTTGACTTGTGTAAGAGACAGAAACGAGCTGAAGCCCGGGGACCACGGAGAAAAGAGTAGGGGTGAGGACGGAGAGCTGGGCAGGAGCTAGGTCATGAGGGTCTTAGAAACGTGATAAGGAGTTTAGATTTTATTTTCACATTTGAAAATCTTTGTGTGATATTTTCTGATTGATATTAAACACTTCCCTTTGGTTAAGGTGTGGGCAGCACTCTGTAGGAGAGTGAGGGAGAAACAGTCATCCAGGGAGGACGTCCTGAAGTCCCTATCCAAATCCCAGCTGCTGCTTTTTTTTTTTTTTTGGGCAGAAATTGATAGGCTTACCCTGAAATTCACATGGAAATGCAAGGGACCCAGAATAGCTAAAACAATCTTGAAAAAACAAGTTGGAGGTCTATACTTCCTGATTTCAAAATTTATTGCAAAGCTACAGTAATCAGTCAACACAGGTTGGTACTGACATAAGAACAATCCTATGGATCAGTGGAATCGAATTGAGAGTCCAGAAGTAGATCCTTACATTTGTGGTCAACTGATTTTTGACAAGGATGCCAAGACCGACAGTGGTGCCAGAGTAGTCTTTTCAAGCAGATGGTGCTGGGACAACTGGAACTCCACATCCAAAAGTATGCAGTACCCTTACCTCACACCAGCTACAGAACTTAATGCTAAATAGATCATTGACCTAAATATGAGAGCTAAAATTATAAAACTCTTAGAGGAAAACATAGGAGGAACGGGCCTTGTATCCATAATGTATAATGAGCTCTTAGAACCCAACAATGAAAAGACAACCCAATTCAAAAATGAGCAAAGGCTATGAATAGATCGTCCTCTGAAGAAGACGTACACATGGCCATGAAGCACGTGAAAAGATGCTCAACATCATTAGTCATTAGGAAATTGCAAAGGAAGAGTACAAGACACCACTTCCCATCCACCAGGCTGTAATAGAAAGGATGGACAGTAACGAGTATTGTCAGGGATGTGGAGGAGTGTAGAACCCTCACACGCTGCTGGGGGGAACGTGAAATGTGCAGCCACTTGGGAGATGGTTCAGTGGGTCCTCAGAAAGTTAAACATAGTTACTGTATGGCTCCAGGAGAACTGAAAACATATATCCAAGTAAAAACAAGTACACAAATGTTCTTATTGGCATTACTCATAATAAACTTTCCCGAAGTGGAAACAACACAGGTTTCCCTCAGCTGATAAATGGACACACCGAGGTGTAGATGGGGTATCGTTAACGCAGTGAGAAGGAATGAGGCACTGACCCACGCCACACGTGGATGAACTCTGAAAATGTCATGCTAAGTAAATAGCCAGAGACAAAAGGCCACGTACTGTAGGATTCCACATATGTATCATGTCCAGCCTAAGCAAATCCGCAGACACGAAGTAGATGAGTGGTTGTCAGGGACGGGGAGCAGGGGAGAATGGGGAACGCCTACCAATAGGATTGGGGTTTCTGTTAGGGGTGCAGAAAATGTTCTGGGGTTAGATACTGGTGATGGCCCCACAGTTCTGTGAATACAGTAAAATGCACTCAGTTACACACTTCTAAAGGATGAATATTATGGTTTGTAAATTGTATCTTAGTAAAGCCGCTATAAATGTGTCTGAAATGTTGGTTTTAAAACTGACGTCATTGTCCTTAAAGTTTCTCAAAGAATAAGAAACCCAAGTTGTGTGGGGAAGAGACCTTGTGATTTAAGGCAGGAAGAGAAGGGTGCAGGTCCGAGGAGGTCTGAGGAGGTCTGGAGGGTCGGGGGGTACCAGGCGCTGAGTGACTCGTGTTATCCCTTCTCTGTCGGCAAGCCCATGGATGACAGCCTCATTGCCTTCCGCACCCGCTCCAAGATGCCCCTGAAGGACATCCCCCTGGGGCAGCTAGAGGCGGCGCTCCGGGCTCCGGACATCACCCCAGACATGTATGACCCCAATACGGCGGACGACGAGGACTGGAAGGTGTGGCTGGGGGGGCTCATGAACGATGATGTGGGAAACGAGGGTAAGTGGGGTCCTTGGCATTTTCTACCTACTCTGTCCGTTACCTCGGTGCTAAAATTTTCATTGGTTAGAAGCTTAAAGGAAGGGGGTGTTTTTGGTTAACTGAAATTAATTGTATGTCACTCAGAATTTACTGTCAGTCAGTAGTTAAGGCCCCCTTTTTGGGGGAAGAATCTTTTTTTTTTTTTTTTTTTAAAGATTTTATTTATTTGAGAGAGAGAATGAGAGATAGCATGAGAGGGAAGAGGGTCAGAGGGAGAAGCAGACTCCCCACCGAGCAGGGAGCCTGATGTGGGGCTGGATCCCAGGACCCTGGGATCACGACCTGAGCCGAAGGCAGACGCTTAACGACTGAGCCACACAGGCGCCCCAAGAATCTTTGAGGACAGTTGGCACGTGTTATACTGGCTTCCGGCGTGTGAGCCCTGGCAAGTCTGCCCGTGGGGCTGCGTGCTCCCACAGGCGCAGCTGCTTGGGCACGTCACTGAGGCGGTACCCCCGCCTCTCCTCACGGGCTGCTGGGTACGACCTCTGGGGAAATCTTTGGAGTGCGAAGAACCGTCCCCTGAACCGTACATGCAGAAATAATTTCATGTATGGTTTCATGGGAGTGCAGTGACTCACTGGAAGACTTGTGTTGGTGAAGGGCCGTCATGACACACGTGGAAGAGCCTTAGCTGCCACCGTGCTGAACAAAAGCCGTGCGAAGTGGACTTCGGGGAGGGCAGGAGCACCTGCCGTAACAGGGCCTCCTTCCATCTCTGGAGCTGGCGACTCTGCTCCTTTTTGTCACTCGGTTCCATCCTCCGCCCTGTTTTTTTCCTGTCGTCATAAGCACACCGTTTATGTCCCGCTTTGTCTCCACATCAGAAGGACTCTGTGCTGTGGGCTCCACTTTGAAAAATCCAGAGGAACAGCTCAGATTGGCTTGGTTTGGTCACAGGCCCCGTCTTGGTGCTGCATGGTGTTATCGGGAGACTCTGTCGGCGTGGGGTCCTGTGATTGATTGGCAGCACCCACGGGAACAGTGCAGTTGGAGTAGGCAGTTACCCAGAAGCCACGGTAATATTTCCAGAAACGGGGAGGGAGCTTTGCTCAGACAGAAGCAGAGTGGACTACTCCCTACTGCAGCCCTTATGGTTTTAGACTGTATCTAAAACTCACTACGTTAATCTAGTGAAAGAAACCTATGAAAGTTGTCTTTGGGGGATCTTGTGTGTATTATAATGGAAATCAGGCATGATTGCTCATTTTGTGCCATAAACTTCTGTAGATTCACAAGACGTAAGAGATTGTCTTAGTTCATAGTGATTCCAGATGATGTTACATTCTTTTGATGGAATCGGGGAAATTTTGTTCCTGTTGTTTCTTTTTGACTTTTCAGTGGAGAGTGAACCAGAATATTCTTTTTAGCTGTGTTGTGGAAGACTCACACTTTTTAAAAAAAATCTAATTACATACAAGCAGAGCACATCTTTATTCTTTTCCCTATCTTCTAAGAACAGCTACATAAGATTTGTGTGTTGAAAAGAGTAATGCTTTAAGATATTTAAGAGAAGGTATAGTTTCGATGGAAATAGACTGAATAAATATTTGTGCAGGTCAGGCTAGGAGTAAGTCAGCATAAGTGAATGAAAGAGAGTAAGTCCTTGAATATACCTTTGGAGCTATTCATTATATGATCCGTGGCTCGTCAAGTGTTTGTTACTCTCCTTTTATGAGACATTGTGCTAAGATCATGAGAGATGAAGGAGCATAATCATTATGTCAGACATTAAAACACCCGTGAATGCTGCCTGGTCCATTGTTAGATGCACAATACATTTCAGATGAATGGAGTTGATATAAACTTAGATATGCCATAAAAGTGGCATAAATGCTGTTCCAAGGTTTTCTAAAAGGGAGATAGCATTCTTGTTTAGGATGGCTCAGAGACAGCTCCATGAAAGAGGTGGAAACTGAGCTGGGCCTTTGAAGGGTGTTTGACAGCAGTGCTGGTGAGGTGAGGAGGTGATAGGAGAGCACATGTCCTCCGAGGAGTCTTCTGGTCTCTGCATTGTAACTGCGGGAACCATGCCGGCTTGGCGGGAAGAAATCAAATACTGTGTGAAGAAAACTATGAATCCCCCTCCCCGTGATGACAGTTTCATGATCCAGAGGGATCACAGATTTTTTTCATGGATTTTTTTTTTTTCGGGATTTATACATCTCTTGTTGTTTGTTTATTGACATTACCTTTCTCTACCAACCCACCCCAGGTTCCATGACACCAAGGCTCAGAGTCTCTGCAGAAGGGCAAGAACAGGGACAAATGTAGTTCTATCCATTTCATAGAAATCTCCGAGAATTTTGTCACGTTGCCCCATGTTGCAGAATCTGTTTGTTAATGCTTCTAGGATTTGAGCCCAGTTTAATGTTCTAGGAAGGTGTCCATTGAAGGAAGGCTCAGGGATAGAAGCATTTGTTAAATGGATATGACTCTTCCTCTTGTTGTCTTTAGGCCTAAGCTAAGATACAATATGGACGGGAACTAAGGCAGGTCCTATGGCTTTATCCGTGGTGGCAGCTCATGCCCTGATTTCCCGGATTTCCATCAGCGTGGCTGGAGGAGCTGAGGTGGTGGCTGTTGAGGAGGGAAGGCCAGGCAGGGCCTTGGGTGTCAGGAGTTTGGGAGCCCAAGGCTGTGCCACTCCTGGTTTCATCCCTAGAACCTGAATCAGAGTCAAGGAGTGTGATGGTGTGCGTGCGGCTTGTGTTAGTTAACGATACGGATTCCAGGCCTCACCTGTCACTGAGGCAGAATCTTCAGTGGGTATGGTCTAGGGATGTAATTCTTTTTTTTTTGAAAGATTTTATTTATTTATTAGAGAGAGAGAATGAGAGAGAGAGCACATGAGAAGAGGGAGGGTCAGAGGGAGAAGCAGACTCCCTGCCGAGCAGGGAGCCCAATGCGGGACCTGATCCAGGGACTCCAGGATCATGACCTGAGCCGAAGGCAGCCGCTCAACCAACTGAGCCACTCAGGCGCCCTAGGGATGTAATTCTTATGCATCCTAAATATTGGAAACTGCTGGTCTGGGAGGCATGAGCGTGTGTGATCAGGGTGGACTGAGAAAGTGGAATAATGGGTAGTGGGGAGGGTGACAGTCCTCTTTAAAACTCTGTATTGTTGTTGTTTACATGTTAGGACAGATTAATAAAAGAGAACACAAAGCCAGTGAGTAGGGAAGGTGTGGACCTTCCGATCTACCAGCTTAACTTCCTGAGTGCCGACAGACAGGGAATGGTGCTAGACAGAGATCCCAGAGCCACACGCCAGCCGCATGCTAGTCTCTTTTGTAGCATCACGTGGCTATTCTCGCATGTTCCTCCTACCATCTGATCTGCACAGTATTAAAAATGAGAATCTCATTTGCCAAAAATAATTGAGAGGCTTCACTGTAGGCGCACAGCAAACAGATCAGCTGGGTGGATGCCGACCTTGTTAATCGGTCAAGAGTAAGAGGACAGATACCACCACCAAGGAGTTCAAAGCTAAGAACTCAGAAGAAACCTTCCTGAATGACTTTCTAACGTGTGCGGCAAATGGGTGCTCCGAGAATAAGGGCCAGCCCACTTGTGTGGCGTGGGCAGAAGCTGCCCTGTTGCGGTTCTTGCACACGAACAGGTGGGGCTCCAAACCCGTGCATGCGCCCCATGTGTTGGAGTTTTTCCTGGAGTGTTCGTCCTTCGGCGTGTTTGTACAGAGCCTGCCCTGAAGACACTGACGTTGAAAGTACTGTAGAGATGGGGAGGACAGGATTCCATTCGTAAGGGTTTGAAGAATTTTTGTCGGAAACTTAAATGCACAAATGGATGAAAAAGACTGACATTTAAATAGCTACATTATAAATAATGTAAATTAATATATTATAAGCTGGGTATAAATGTGGAGTGAAAAACATCAGGTTAGATTGGGGCTAATCAGTACAGATTTCCCAGTGATTATGAATCAGAATTGTGTGTATATATTTTTATTTTTAATGAAGGATACTCATTTATTACAAAAAATGAAAATATTATGGAAGGGTACAGAGAGGAAAATATTCATCTTAATGCTTTGTAGTTATTTTCTGTATATTCAGTCAAGTACATATTCACCTCAATAATTTTTTTCCATGAAAGGAATCATACTGTACGTATTGTTCTGCATCTGCAACTTGCTTCTTTCACTTAACAATAGAATTCAGACAATTTTCCACTGTAACACATAGAGACTACCTCTCCCGTTTAATGGCTACATAATAGTAAGGAATTTAGTTATTTCCATGTGGCAGAATTTTTTTTTTTTTTTAAGATTTTTATTTATTTGAGAGAGTGAGAGAGCGAGCACAGGCAGAGGGAGAGGCAGAGGGAGAAGCAGACTCCCCGCCAAGCGAGGCGCCTGATGCGTGGCTCGATCCCAGGACGCTGGGATCATGACCCGAGTCGAAGGCAGACACCTAACTGGCTGAGACACCCAGATGTCCCTGTTTTTTGTTCTAATTCAGCTCCTTGGTTGTACTAGCCCCATTCCAAGTTCTCAGGTGCCACCTGTTGCCGGGAGCTGCCATGACCATGCCAGGCACACACAGGACATTTCCATCAGCACGGCATGTTCTCCAGACAGCACTTACCTAAAGTGGTGCTGAAACTTGATAATATAAATCACCTGGTAATGTAACAGCCCTGTCGTTCAGTGACTCCGTCACAGTCTTTCTCTAGGAATCATAGCACTGACATGAGAGAAACACCCGTTTCTTCTGTGCCCGGACATAACAAATGTTTATTCTTTTTGTATATTTCTAGTTATTTCTGAGTCTTGTTGTAGGGCTGTAACTTCTCCTACTGAGGATTATTATGTGTGTTTCTGTTGTGTTGTACTTGGTCCCGCACGTTCCCGTTTTACACGTATGTACCGTTCTGTCCTGAGGCGTCAGAGGTAGACTCACTCCCTAGTCGCTGGGAATTAGGGTCATCTTCTTTCACCATTAGTGCCTTTGTGTACCTAGTTTTACAAGAGTGTTACTTTCATGAGGTGCACTAGTGGGATTACTGAGATAAATTATGTGTTCAGTTTTCTGGCTTTTGCTGCATTTTGGCAGATTTAAGTCTTTTTTGAAGGGAGGAAAGAACTTGGCTTACTGGAGAGACTAGGTGGGATGTGTCAGCTATGGGAAATGAGCTGTGCAGCACACTCGGGAGAAAAAGAAGGTATTTAAAAACTTTATTGGAACAGATTCTTAGGGTGCTGAAAATTTTCATTTTCATCAGTGATAGGAGTTCAGAGTGGGGAATAAGTGTCTGAAGTATTTTTTTCCTAGATGAGGCCGATGACGATGACGATCCAGAATATAACTTCCTGGAAGACCTTGATGAACCCGACACAGAGGATTTCCGCACTGACCGGGCCGTGAGGATCACCAGTGAGTCTGTTTACTAGGAGTCCGGCTCTTCACTGTTCTGCAGCTGCCTTTGTTTACTTTGTAGATTTTGGAGGGTGGAGTTTGCAGCCCATTCAAGTTGAGACATTTAAGCTTGTACCCATTTATTTCTGTAACTCTTTAAATTTACGTATGTATTTAGGAAGCCTGTGAGTCATTCACTTACACATCCCACAGTTCTGCCCTGAGTCCAGTATCTGGTGGAGGTCGTACCTACGATACCAAAATAAATAAGGCATGGCCTGCACCCCGTAGCACCTCAGCTCAAGTAGGGGATACAAACATGCCAAGTTACAATACAAAGTGATAGGTGCTATAATGGCTTGTATGTAAGGTTCCCAGTGGCCTAAAAGAGGGTGTAGTCTCCTAGTGGATGGTGCACAGTAGTAGGTGGGCTGGGGAAGGACTCACATGATGAGATGTTTTATCTCAGTTTTGAAGGAGGAATAAGAAATTTTGGGTGAGGGGCACCTGGCTGGCTCAGTGGTAGACTGTGCGACTCTTGATCTTGGGGTTGCGAGTTCGAGCCCCACGTTGGGTGTAGAGATTACTTAAAAATAACATCTTTGAAAAAGAAAGAAATTCTGGGTAAATGGAGACGGGTAGATATTGCAAATAGGTAGAAGAGTACCCACCGAGCACGGACGTGTGGAAGAACAGTACTACGCTTGGAAAATGGTGAGTTGCTTGGTTATGGAGTTGTGAGTATGCGGTGGTAGAAAAGGTAAGCAGTGTTCAGATCCTGAAGAACCGTGAATTTGGGTTTTGATCTGTCAAAAGGAGAGCTTAGAGATTTTGACAGGAAATCAGTAGGAACTGATGTGGATTTTAGAAATACTACTTTGATTTAACACCAAGTTAATGTATTAATTTGATGGGTAAAGAGAGCAAGATTGGAGGCATGGAAAACAGTTCAGTGACTTGACTTGGCTCGAGTTGTTTAAAGAATTACTTCATTGGCTATGTTGCCAAAGATAGAAACATATATTTCAGAAAGTATTGATTTTTTATTTTTTAAAGATTTTATTTATCTATCTGAGACAGAGAGCACGTGCATGAGCAGGGGAGAGGGGCAGAGGGAGAGGGACAAGCAGAGCAGGGAACCTGATGCAGGACTCGATCCCAGGACCCTGAGATCACGACCTGAGCTGAAGGTAGATGCTTGACATACTGAGCCACCCAGGTGCCCCAGAAAGTATTGATTCTTATTGAGTGTGTGTGTGACCCTGACCTGGACTAGCATACACAACATGGTGAAGGTGGGATGTTGGCTCTTGACCGGGTTATGGAGAAAGGTTTATGAGCATCCAGACACACTTATTATTACCTGCCTAAATAATGCAGCTATCTGTGCAGAGAGAATTATGGAAACATGATCCTTTAGGACTTTCGTTCCAGTTGCTTTATTTCCTCTTTGATCTTGTTTTTGGGATTAGAATGCCATTTCCTTTGTGAAGATCTTCCCTTATTTGCTATGTTAGGACAATTAAGGTTAGAGTAAGTGTTGAAAGGAATCAAAGTGTAGGATGAAAAGGCTTGAGGTGTGGACTGTGGAGGGTCTAGGAAAGTATGAGAAAAACCAAGGAAGTCTAGTCAGAAACCAAGGGAAGATTCTTTGAAGGAGCATCTGGTCCACCGATGCTGGTAATCAAGGGTCTCTGCTGGAAGCGGGAGGTAGATTTCGTTTGGGCTTGGCTCCTGGCCTGGAGTACGGAGTGCACTTGCCTTCCTTGTCTGTCTGTCTCTTTCTCCATGTTACAGGTCGTTTCTCAGGAAGACCCTCCCCAGTTAGCATGGTTCTTGCTTTGCACTCCACACCAGTTGATGTGCTCCTTCTAGTGCTTGCCTCTCTCCTGGTTGCTTGGGCCCTGTCCGTCTTCTCCCCTGGCCTGTGAGTTTCTTGGGGAGTTGATGCTGTTTGTGGTCCTAGGCCTGGATTTGGCCAAATAGTGACCTTTTCTGGGGTGCCTGAATGAAGGGCCATCCTTTCTTGTCATAGGGTTCTGTGATCATACGTAAAAACTGGGATGGAATTCCAGTTTTGTTCCTACCCCTTGTCCTCTTGTGTCTGATGTTATCATATTATCCCTATGGGAGGACTTTTCCTTACGTGGATGACAAAAATTTAAAAATAAAAATAAGCATAGAAACTCAGAGTTTGGAAGGCTTCCTGTGGCCATGTATTTTCCTCCCACTTGAGTTTGTCTGTAGCTTCTCTGTGTCGGGTGACCCCCAGTGCTCATCAGTCCTGAAGACGGCATGTCCCCATCTTGAGCACCTCCTCAGCCAACATTTTCCTTACTGAACCTCCGTATACCTGTTACATTCCTATTTGTCCTTTGTTGCTAGAAAATGTAATTTACTCCCAAGCTTGCATAGTAGAAGATGTTCCTTTTCCTACGTTTTTTCTTTGCCGTGCCAAATATACTAAGTTTCTTCAGTTCTCCAAATGCAGTAGTCCCCAGACCTCGCATTATCCCAGCCACCGTTCTCTGGATTCTGGCCTTTATTTTTTTACTTAAATTTTTTTAAGTAGGCTCCGTGCCCAGCGTGGAACCCCGTGTAGGGCTTGAATTCACGACCCTGAGATCAAGACTTGAGCTGATATCAAGAGTCGGTCACCTAACCTACTGAGCCACCCAGGAGCCCCTGGCCTTTATTTTTTTTATAATAAGCTTTTCTCTCTTTATATTTTTTAATGGAACTTCTAAAATTCATAGAAAAGTTGAAAGCATTGTACACTGAACACCCACATACCCACCACCTAGTTTCTGTAAGTAACTTTTAATATATTTGTTTTGTCATGCAGCTGTTCATCCATCTCTCTGTCCATCTGTGAATCTGTGTGGGTTTTTCTCATGCATTTCAGAGTAGGTTGTAGATAGCAGCATACTTCACTCCTGAACATTTTAGCCTAAGCATATCATTCATTCGGGCTCAGTATTTATCTACAGTTTCTCTTTTTAGGTAAATTTATGCACAGTGTATTGCACACTTTTTTTTAAAGATTTTATTTATTTATTTATTTGAGAGAGTGAGAATGAGAGAGAGAGAGAGAGCACATGAGAGTGGGGAGGGTCAGAGGGAGAAGCAGACTCCCTGATGAGCAGGGAGCCTGACGCAGGGCTCGATCCCGGGACTCTAGGATCATGACTTGAGCCGAAGGCGGTCGCTTAACCAACTGAGCCACCCAGGCGCCCCTATTGCACACATTTTTAGTGTACCATTCAGTGAATTCTGATGTGCTTCCACCTGTGTAACCAAACTCGTATGGGAATATGGAATTGTCACCCCAGAAAGCTCCCTCAGGCCCCTTCTGAATCATTCCCCTCACCATCCTCCCTGAGGCAACCGCTGTTCTGGTCTTTTTTTTTTTTCTGTAACAGATTAGATTTGCCTGTGTTAGAACTTCATGTAAATGGAATCATAAAGTGTGTGCTCTCTTGTATAAAGCTTCTTTCAGCATGAAGTTTTTGAGATTCATCTGTATTGACACGTATCACTACTTTTCCCTCTTTTATTGCTGAGTGGGATTCCATTGTATAAACATACCAGTTTATCTTTTTTAAATCTATTCCCAGGTCTTGATGGAAACCTGGGTTTTTCTAATTTTTGCCTATCTTGAATGAAGCTGCTCTGAACTTCCTTGTGCAAACCTTTCCTGGACAAATGTTTCATTTCTCTTGGGTCAGTTGTCCAGGAGAGGAATCACTGGTCAGAGGGGAGATGTATGCTTAGTTTTACAAGAAATTGCCAGATTTTTTCCAAAGTGGACTTCTATTTTACCTTCTCATCAGAATTTCATTTGCTCCACATCTTCACCAGCATTTCGATTTTTAGCTTTTTAATGCCCTTGTAGGAAGGGCTTTTGCAGAAAAGATCACAGATACGTCTGGATCCTCTGGACGTGGTCTGAGACTCTACGCTGGTTCTGTGACAGGCTTGCTTTCATGGATACTTGTGCTGTTTTGGAGTAGCTGTGTCAGATTGAACTTGAGGTCAGCCAAAACATTCAGATCTTTTTCAGACTTTTTGGGCCATTTCATGTTTTTGTGCACTTGAGAAACTGATTTTTAAAATTCCTAAATGTAAGACTTTAAACTTGTCCCATTAAGTTTCATTCAATTAATTTGAGAAAACATGGAATTTTGAATCTGTCATCAGTTGGTCTAGCAATCCCTTTCAACTTTATATGATTTACAGATTTGGTAAGTATGTTTTCTGGGTCTTCTAGGTCATTGATGGAGTTGCTTTGTAGTTCGGGTACAAAGACAGGGCCCTGGAGACTTCTCTCGTGACTCCGTTCAGTAGGCTAGGCCGGTAAACTATGAATTATCTTTATTGTGAAATCATCTGGCTCACATTTCCTGCATGTCTCCCCATTGGAACTTTACCTTCTAGAGAGTGAGACTGTTAGTTTTTTCTTTCTGTTTTTTTTTGTTTTGTTTTGTTTTAGAAAAGGGGGTTGCTGGTGAAGAGGGCAGAGGGAGAGGAGAGAGAGAATCTTAAGCAGACTCCATGCCTGGCACAAAGCCCAATGTGGGGCTCGATCTCACGACCCTGAGATCATGACCCAAGCCGAAATCAAGAGTCAGATACTTAACCGACTGAGCCACCCAGGTGCCCTGTGATGAGACTGTGAGCTCTGCCATGTGCCCCCCAGCATCTAGAACAGGGCTTGAGGCATAGTTGGGAGTCAGTAAATGTGTTTGAATGAACAGATGACAGGTAGATGTGAGGGTTTTGTCAGATGTCTTGCTGGAAACAAGACGCGGTGTCTCTGTGCAATTCCCGCCTGTGGGAACTGAGACCGACCTGGACCAACAATGCCGTTTGGCTTCTTTTCAGAGAAGGAGGTGAATGAGCTGATGGAGGAACTGTTTGAAACTGTGAGTAACGACGCGAAGTCGGGGCTCGGGACACTGGGCGGCTCCTCCAGCGTGCTCTGTCCTCTGCTCCCAAGCCCATCCCTCCACAAGGCTGGTGTGGCCAAGCCACTTCACCTTTCAGCCCCCTTGGGAGTGGGTGTCGTGGGAGGGGAATTTGGCTCACTGATACATTTCGATTGTCCATATGTAGGTTATTCTTAGCAAAATGTTCCTTGTAAACTTTGGATGGCCTCCCCGACCATCATTCCGTGCATCCGTAAAGATTGCAAATTAGTTTTTGGATTATTCTGGGCGCAGATAGTTCCCTTTCTCATCAACTTGTCTCTTGAAAGATATTTCTGATCGTTCTGAGCTGTCTGTGCTCTGTCTGTACCATTGCAAGTGGCTGATTGAGAGACTTCGCTCCTGGCATAATAGCCGTGTGCAGGACTGCGGGTGCCCTGAAGTGAGGAAGGTCTTGAGGGAGCTCTTTCTGGGTGCCAGCATTGTTGGCGCCCTGTAGACTGTGGTCTTCGCTTTCCCTTCTCACTGCTGGGGGGCTTCCACACACCCCTTCCCCAGGATCACCCTCCTTCCCCTGTGCCCTCAGTTCCAAGACGAGATGGGACTCTCCAACGTGGAAGATGATGGCCCAGAGGAGGAGGATCGCGTGGCTGAGCCCCGGCCTAGCTTCAACACCCCTCAAGCCCTGCGGTAGGCTAGCCAAGGACGCCGAGGCACCAAATGGAGGGAACGTGTGTGTCCAGACACTCCCGTTGACAGTTCCCTGTCGCCCAGTGCCCGCGGTCGCTGGTGGAGGGTCTCCGGGGATGAGTCTCCTCGTCGTGGGGCAGTGCAGCAGCAGACCAGGCTGCGTCTGTTTGGGAAGGGAGAGAAAGCAGTAGCTGGTGTCCGTAGCAGCTTCTCCAGATGAGTGGTGCTGGAGAGGTGTGAGGACTCTGGGGCCAGCCACAGAGACCACCCCTTTCATAAGAGCCTGTGTGTCCCTTTGTTCTCCTTTTTGGCCATTAGCATTGGGTAAATGTTAGCCAAAGTTTGTCAGTCACCTTGGTGATGACTGAGCGGCCGTGAAGCATCTTTGGTCTGAGGTAGAAGTACCGCCCTCTTCACACGAAGCTGGCACTTCTGTTCTCCACCCACAGAGTGGAGGCTTTAAGTTTTGTGGGATGGGTTTGTGTAATTCGTGTATACTTTAATGAACTGTTACCCATTCTGAGCAGCAGCATACGTGCGTGGTGAGGTGACCGGCTAGCTAGCAGTCGGGGGGTGGAGCAGAGCAAAGCTGAGAGACCTGCAGCCTCCGTTAGTCCTGTGTTTTCGCAGCCTGACCTAACTGGAGAGCTTGGGAGCCACCTGAAAGCCAGGCCTTCAGGGAACGTGCAATTTAGTAGAAAAGACAAGATACCCCACCATTGCATAACAGCCGGGAATATAGTTCATGGTCCATTATAATAAACACCATAATGTAACCGCAACAGAATTTCGGGATCCCCCACCCCCATTTTATTTTGTTTTGGCTTTATTGAAGTATAATTGACAAGTTGTAAGACATCGAAAGTGATTTGATGCAGGTAAGCATTGTGAACGGGTCCCCACATCGAGTTAGTTAATAACACTGTGGCCTTACATACTTACTTTTTGGGGGGAAACATTTTCAGGATTTCTGAGTCTTTATTTGACCCACTTACTGCAAGCCATAGTTCATAGTTCATCTGATCTATAAACGTATTTCGGTTCCACTAATAATCTCTGTGTATGAATTCTTTACATTTGGGGTTTATAGAACTACTTTAAAGTCCTGGTTGAAGATGAGCTGTCTCTGGCGCTCGCTCAGTTCATCTGCACGGGCTGCAGCTGCTTCCCATTCAGCTAAAATTGCAAACCTGGTTTAGTCTTTGACTAAATAAGATATGGGGAAAGTGAGCCATCTGTGTCCCTCTTACCAACCAACTAAGTAATATTTCATAAAACCAGGGGCAGGCTATTTGTGCTTTTTTGTCTACTTTTTCCGTGTGTTTTTCTGTTGTCCTGCTAGGAGCACAGATAATGGAGAGTTTTCTGTTCTCAGTAAACATTGTACAGAGGACTGTCCTTGTCTTTAGGTTTTTACCCTGTGCCTGCCTGCCCACACTCACAGTAAATACTGCAAAAGGACACATAGTCTTTATCTGTAGAGGCTGTAGAAAAGTTACCATTTAACCGTCGTTACAGTATAGAGGATTTCATGAAATAGGATATCCTGCTGGCCATACCTGCTTGAGCTGGTCTCATCGTGATTGCATAGGGTATCAGCTCACCCTTAATCCCTTGAGTGTCCCGCTCTGCCCCAGGACTAGGCTGTGAGCTGGCTATGTGGATGCTTGCTTTGGCACCAGCCAGTCTCTCTCTAGAGGCAGGGGTGGGCGGGCGGGTTAGACAGCTGAGAGGAGGGATGTGGGGGAGCTGCCAGAGGATGTATGCACGGTGGGAGCCAGCCTCGCACTGGCCTTCCCAGCTGTCCTGTGTTTCAGTGTATCCGCTTCTTGCTTCCTACTAGGTCTTTGACCTCTTAAGAAAGGAAGACAGGGCAGCCTAAGTGGATGGGAGTGGCAGGAGGGCAGAAGCTGGACCTGGGGTGGGGTCATGAGTGGATTAGGGAACAAATGCTGGACTTGGAGAAGATTCTGTATCACCTTTGGGTTCCAGGGTAATGTGTCAGTAGGACCCAAGGATGATGAGTTCTTCCCGTTGGCTCTTTGACTACTTTGTTATCCAGGCATTTCTCTGCTCCTAGAGTTTTGTTTAGTTTCTCCTTCATTTGTGTATTACTTATAAGACTGGTTGTAGAAGAACGGGGGGGACAGTGCAATTCAGAACTATCTCATTTGGATTTATGCGAACAACTTTGGGGAAAGATTGGGATAGGCTAGGAGTTTGTTGGCTAGAGTGGGATGTGGGGATTAGCAGAAGATGGAAGTGTTCAGACTCTTAGCCCACCGTCAGGAGGTGTCAGATGTGTTGCTAGCCTGGGGAAATGTCCAAATTCAGTTGTCTCCCTACCGGGGACAGGTTTGAGGAACCACTGGCCAACTTGCTGAATGAGCAGCACCGCACAGTGAAGGAGCAGCTTGAGCACCTAAAGATGAAGAAATCCTCAGGCAGACAGCAGCAGGAGGTGGAGAGGGTGAAGCCCCAGACCGAGAAGGTTCCTCAGACGCTCACTCTAGACCCAGCACAGAGGAGCCGCCTCCAGCAGCAGATGCAGCAGGTGAGCCTCGTCCTGGGCTGGATTCGGAGGCCAAGAGCTAGCAGTGGTCTGGAAATCAGAAACTGGTATCTTGATGCCCACTGAAAGCACAGGGCCACAAGATCTTCACATCACTGAGGGCGTTGAAAGGGCATCATGTTGGTATCCTTACGGGCAGGCAAGAATGCAGATGCCCGTAATGACCCTCATACTCCAAGGTTACACATTTCAGTCTTCCGTGAACCATTCTGAATTTAACAGCCTCACTTGCTGAAGTTCTAATTTCAGTCCCTCTGGTTTGAGGTTAAACTTCCTCTGGTTCTGTCATTTTGCTCAAGGGGAACAGATCTGAGAAATTCACACCAAGATATGGTGCCAATCTCGTAGTCTCTTTGGAAAGCAAAACGTGTGGTAACGTTGCAGACATCTTGCTAAGGTCTTCTGGGTTCCGGAAATGACAACACCGTAACGTGTCACCGTGTTATTTTCTTTCCCTTCCCAGCATGTTCAGCTCTTGACGCAAATTCACCTTCTCGCCTCCTCCAACCCCAACCTCAATTCGGAGGCCAGTACCACCAGGATATTTCTTGTAAGGTTCCAAGTATCCTTCACTCTAAAGATGTTGGTATCCGTTCGCTTGGGGGGTCACTTCTCCTAGATGGTCACCCAACACCAGCTGCATTTACTCTCTGTCCTGGGTGTCCTGGCTCCCATCCCTACGGCTTCCTCCCTGTGCTGAGAGAGCATCAGCCTCTGACCCCATGCAGGACCAGAGTGCAGCCAGTTTCCTTAAGACATTCCTCTGACTTTTCTGTTGGGTCCTCTTCCTCATCTTTTTTTTTTTTTTTTTAAGGATTTTATTTATTTATTTATTTATTTACTTATTTATTTATTTGTGTGTGAGAGAGAGAGAGCACAAGCAGGGAGAGCGGCAGGCAGAGGGAGAAGCAGACTCCCCGCTGAGCAGGGAGCCTGATGCGGGGCTTGATCCCAGGACCCCAAGATCATGACCTGAGCCGAAGGCAGATGCTTCACTGACTGAGCCCCCCAGGAGCTCCTCCTCTTCCTCATCTTTAGACCCACCCTGACTTCTTGGGTTTTTGGTACTTCTGTTCTTTTTATTGACTTCATTATCCATTCATTAGGCTCAACATTAGTATTTTATGTATACAATTAATCTCGGTCATGACATTTTTAAGTATTTTGGAGGAAGGGCTTTTAATTTTGAAATTTTCTAGGTGTTATTAAGAGAAACCAAAAGACAAAAAATTTTAATTGTTCTTACTTTTGAGAACCTTTATTCTGACTGGGGAGCTAGACCATCCATCCAAAAGGCTGAGGAATAAAACAAGAACAGATGAGTGTATCATAAACACAATCTTTGAG
>NC_138374.1:136965772-136993223 GCF_054177405.1 Leptonychotes weddellii
AAACACAATCTTTGAGTATCTGAGGACTCAGCAAAAGAGTAGTCTTAATGGAGTCATGTTAATTATGGAGGACTTTATGATGATTTTTATCTGTTTCAGTCCTCTAGCAGGAAGGACAGATTTTCCCTCGGAGGCTAGTGAGGGCTACTGGTATTAAGTTTCTGGGGCTGAGGTCTCCTTTGTGCCCTGTCTCCCCAGAAAGAGCTGGGCACCTTCGCTCAGAGCTCTGTTGCGCTCCACCAGTCCATTCCCGGCTTTCAGACCTTGTTCCAGCCCTGCAACCTGCTGGGGGCAATGCAGCTCGTTGAAGACTTCAACACGCACGTCAGCATCGACTGGAGTCCTCGCAAAACTGTCAAGAAGACTGGTAGGGGACCCATGTCCACTTCTGCTTTTTGCTTGCCTTGAGTTCTCTTGAACCTCCCTTCCCAGGAGACAGGACAGGGGACATCTATAATGTCATCCTTGGTACCCACTATCTACGTTCCAGGAGGTCATGATAGTGTTTGGGCTTCTGTGAGGGCTGGGCGATGGACAGGACGGAGCGGGGGGCAGGGCTGGGTTGTGGTCCTCGGCAGATGTGAGGGCGGGAAGCAGCGGGAACAAGGTCATTGGGGTCTGGGGAAGATGAAAGGCCAGTGGTTGAAGTTGGTTCGTGGTCAGGTTTTTATTCTCTGCTTCGTTAAGATACTTTTATTTCCCTTCATGATTGCAGTGGTATCTCCATTTTGAATGAAATGTTGATTTGGGAGTTAGGTACAAATTAGAGATGTACACTTGCCATGTTCAGTATTTTAAAGGCTTGTGCAGGTTTGCTTTCTGCCATGCATTTTTTAGTAATTTTTGAGAACACATTTGCTATTCCCTTAAACTGAGTAATTGCTCCTGATTAGTTTCATGGTTTAGCAGATGAGTTGTGGTTTGAAATCCCTCTTAGCATTAGATTGAATTATAGTTGAATTCAGGTGCATTATGTTATCGACACTGATCTCAAATGACTTTCTTAGCTCTCTGATGGTAATGAAAACCTAACATCATGGCCTGGTCGTAGATTACACATACAGTGTCCCGTGTTTTTCTTCTGGGGATACAAAAATACCATTTTTGGAAGGGGAACTATGGATATAGTGGTGCTTTCCATGTCTAGAAAGGCAGACGTGCCTGGAACGAGAGGCTTAGGCAGCAAGGCAGAAATGAGTGAGACTGAATTGCCTTGTTCCCAACCCCAGGAGGAATCTGGGAGGACTTGCTGGAAGTTAAGTAAGAATCAAATCAGATAAAATCTGGAATACCAGATTGGTGAGGGAGATGAAAGGAGTTGGCATCTTATCCTGGAAGAAAGGTCCCTCCCTTGCAAGGCCTTCGGGGGTGGGGGGAGGCGACGGCAGCATTTGGGTGTGCGCTGTGTGCCCCGGGTGGCTCGCCCCGTTACAAGTGTCTGTGCCGCGGAGGGGACAGTGAGCGTGTCTGCGTTTAGTAGCACCGAGGATGCTGGGAACTTCTGCGGGAGGGGAGGTGGGGACACCCCCAGGTAGGGGCAGCTCTAGCTAAATGCAGGCTTGCATTCAGAAGCTTTTGTCCTGGGATTTCATTTACCACAGAATTGTTTCCTCACAGCGGACGAATTTCCCTGTTTGCCAAAACAAGTGGCTTGGATCCTGGCCACAAGCAAGGTTTTCATGTACCCGGAGCTACTTCCAGTGTGTTCTCTGAAGGCGAAGAACCCCCAGGATAAGATTTTCTTCACCAAGGCCGAGGACAAGTAAGGGTTTGCCGCGGGGCAGCAGAGGCCCCGAGGGCGCCGGGGAGAAGGCCTGGTTCTTCTCTTGAGGAGCTGGGGGCAGGCAGGCGCGCGGTCGCCGGCTCGGACGCGGAGGGCCGGAAGCCGAGCCGGGTGCTGGGCGCAGCTCTGCGCGGGTTTGCTCGAGCCCGGACACTGCTCCTCTTGGGGAACAATGTGCACTCTTTGGAAACATTTTAACTTGTTTTCTCTTTTTTATTTATTGTAAAAACCAATCTCATAGTACTTTTAGAGACAGTTTTTCAAAGGAAAAAAATTTTTATCCATCATCCTAACCACCCCATGACAATGATTTTTTTTTTTTTAAGTAACCTCTGCGCCCAACATGGGGCTCGAACTCACGGCCCCAAGATCGAGAATCAGATGGTCTACTGACTGAGCCAGCGAGGCGTCCCCAATGATTTTTCATATAATTATTGGCAATTTAAGTATAATTTTGTTTTGCCTTTTTTGACCTAACATCTTGAAGTTGTTTTTCTGTGCTCTGTGCTGGAGCACATGCCTTCCTGTAGGTTCTGTGTGCTGTCTACGCAGGTGATCTTCCATGGGCCCTGGGACAGCCCTTTTACGGGCCACTGTCTCATTTTTTCTCCTCTCCTGTTTTGCTGTTAGTGGGGCTTCGGCAAGGATCTTTGCATATAGAGCTTTTGGAAGTCTTTTGAGTTTATCCCTTTGGGTAAATTCTCAAGCGTGAGATTATTTGGTAAAGTAAAGAACATTTTTGTGGCTCTTGATGGTATTGGCCCACTGCCATCAGTGAATTGCGGTAGATAGGTAACCGCAATCATCTGGCTTATGTCGGGAGGCAGTATTGGTCCTGATTTAATACGTCTCACACCGTGCCCATTATTCATTTCATATTTAGCCCCATTCTCCTTCCTTTGAATTTCGTTTGTACTATTAGTGTGAAGCACGTCACGATCTGACATTTTTTAGTGATTCATGCCCATTTTTCTTCTTCCCACTTGACTGGGAACCCCGGGTTGCGTCTCCGTCATTGTACCTACTTGCCATGAGTAAACACCTGCAGATCTCTGCGGGGCAGCCATTGGCTTGCACAAGAATGAGGTGGGGTGTACCCTGTGGGCTGCTCTGGGGAGAGGGCGTTCTGCAGAACAGAGTAAGGCGAGATTTAGGTCATGGCTCCTTTCTCAGTTTGTTGGCTTTAGGGCTAAAGCACTTTGAAGGGACCAAGTTTCCTAAGCTGCTGATCAGCAAGTACCTCCTCACCTGCAAGACCGCCCACCAACTGACAGTGAGGATCAAGAATCTCAACATGAACAGAGCGCCTGATAACATCATCAAAGTAAGTGCTTCCTGTGAACTCCCCGGGGTCTCGCTCGGGCTCAGCCTCACAGCAGAGGGCCCTGGTTCCTACCACCAGAGCTGGGTCAGTCCCCCTCTGGCTTTTCCAGGGACATTGACTCTTGTTCTTCTCTGGAGTATCATCTTCTTCCTCTGTTACGGGTATTTCTCCTAAAAATAAAATTACTCCAACTTTTTTTTTTTTTTTAAGATTATTTATTTGAGAGAGGGAGAGAGCATGAGCTGGGTGGGGCGGGGCGAGGGAAAAGCAGACTCCCCGCTGAGCAGGGAGACCGACTCAGGGTTCGATCCCGGGACTCCGGGATCATGGCCTGAGCGGAAGGCAGATGATCAACCGACTAAACCACCCAGGCGCCCCCAAATTGTTCCAACTCTTAAAAAATTTCTCAACTTCACATTTCCCTCGAGCCGCTTTCTGTCTCTTTCCCGCTAGCCTTCTTGAAGGGTAGACAACACTCCACTGTATCCTTCTCCTTTCCTTTTCCGTGTGGGTATAACCTTGTGTATACATATTGTGTATAGAGGTTTTTGAGGGTGGTGTGTCTACGTCTCTATCTGGGTGGCTTGCTTGTCGTTGCCACCACTTGATGCTTTGGGTTGAAGCCTTATTTAGTAAAGTGCAACATGGGTGACAAAGACTTGGGCCTCCCACAGCCCTGCCATCATCACAGGCGTCTCTGTCCCCCGGTTCTCCCACTAGACCACGGTGTTGGTTAGATTCAGGGCTCACATTGTAAGCGTATAATTGCTTGGTACGTGTCCCTGCCAGCTGAGCTGTGGTGTAGCGTGATTGCTTTGCTTTCCTGCCGACATGTTTTTGTGGAGTTGGTAATTGCATTTGGCGGAGCCGGTGGGGCTTGGTCTCGGAGGTGTGTGTTACCTGTTCAACACTGGAGTTTACTTCAGTGCTAGGAATCTCTGGTCGTTTTCAGCTTCCTGAGGAAGCCTCTCCCCAACTCCGCTTATGTGTTCCCTCTAAACGTGTTGCTCTCTCCGCTCGCTACACGAACGGCTTCTTGGGATTTTCCTTCCCCCATCATCATGGGTTGGTTTTGCTTCTTTCCTCTGTGCATCCTCCTGGTCCCCGAACCCACATTTTTCTTGATTTTACTTCCTTCTTTTAGTGGAGCACATCCTCATGGCATTCTGGGGAAGAGTGCTTGAGAAACAGGTGAGAAACTGGCCGTATTCCCGGTGTTCACGCTGCGTGGACGGGACCGGAGGCCGCATCCTGGTTTGTGTGTGTGACCAATGTCACCGTGCGACATAAGGTCTTACCTTTGGGAGAAACTGGGGGAAGGCTACATAAGACCTTTCTGTCTTATTTTTGCAACTGCTTATGAATCTAATTATTTAAAATGAAAAGTTTTTTTTTTTAAGATTTTATTTATTTATTTGACAGAGAGAGAGAGAGATAGCGAGAGCAGCAACACAAGCAGGGGGAGTGGGAGAGGGAGAAGCAGGATTCCCTTGGAGCAGGGAGCCCGATGTGGGGCTCAATCCCAGGACCCCGGGATCATGACCTGAGCCGAAGGCAGATGCTTAACAACTGAGCCACTCAGGCGCCCCTAAATGCTGCATTCTTAAGCTTCTTCTAACGCATCTTCTTTAACCACCACAACAGCCCCATGGAGTAGGTTCTCTTATTATCTCTGTTTTACAAATGACAAAACTGAGACTAAGAGAAGTTGAGTAACTTTTCCAAGATCATCATGCTATTAAGTGATGAAGCTAGGAATTGAGCCCTATGGTCCAAGTTCTAAGCCTGGGACTTTTTTTTTTTTTTTAAAGATTTTATTTATTTTTTTGACAGAGACACAGCGAGAGAGGGAACACAAGCAGGGGGAGTGGGAGAGGGAGAAGTAGGCCTCCCGCGGAGCAGGGAGCCCGAGGCGGGGCTCGATCCCAGGACCCTGAGATCATGACCTGAGCTGAAGGCAGATGCTTAACGACTGAGCCACCCAGGCGCCCCTGATTTCTGTTTATTTACTCTTAAAACTGCCTCAGTCTATTCTTTCCCTTCCCCTCTGATGTCCTTTGCACCATTACTTCCTTAGTAGGAAGCTTCGGTGGGTCGCGGCTGAGGGTTAAGGTGCTGTGTGAAGGAGCAGATCTGAAGGACAGGCTCCGATCTTCTCTTCCTTTTCTCTGTGACCTAAACTTCTCTCTGTCTGATGATCATGAGTGTTGCAGAATTGTCATTAGGATTGAGAGCTTAGTGTAATTTGAAATGCAGAGCATGTAGCATGTGCTGGTTATGGTCATGTGTGTACTGGGGGGGGGGGCGGCGTCTCAAACTGCCGCACACTTTGCTCCCCAGCCTGACAGAGGGCAGAGTTTCTGGAGAGAATGTAACTCGTGTGTCATTTCTTCACTCTCAGTTTTATAAGAAGACCAAACAGTTGCCCGTCTTGGTGAAATGCTGTGAAGAGATCCAGCCCCATCAGTGGAAGCCACCTGTCGAGAGGGAAGAGCACCGGCTTCCATTCTGGTTAAAGGTACAGCTTTCCTCCTCGAAGTGTGTCGGAGGCAGAAGGACACCAAGCCCTGGCAGAGACGCCAGGGGTAACTTTACACTCCTGGTGGAGCTGTAGCTCAGGGACGGGCTCAGTGGATCTTCCTTCTTCCCCCCTCCTCTCCTGCTGCTTCCCCTTTCCCCCACGTGACTCTGCCACCTCTGAAAAATAGTGGGTAAAATGATACGGCGTTTCTAGAGCATGTAATTAGGGTGTAGTCTTTAGAAATTGGATATCCTTCAAGAAAATTCCTTGAAAAGATTTTTTGAGACTGTCCTGGAAAGGCCCCTAAAATCTCGGAAGCCCCGTTCTTTTCTCCAGGTTCTGACGTGTGCTGGATCAGTGTGTTCTTGTTCTCTAGGCCAGTCTGCCTTCCATCCAGGAGGAACTGTGGCGTATAGCGGACGGTGCCAGAGGGGTAGGAAGTGTGACTGGACCTGCTGAGGGCAGTTCAGAGCCAGGCCTGGGAAAAGGCAGCTCGGAATTGGGGAGTGAAACTCTGTACCCACTGCTGTTGCCCAAGGGTGTAGTCCTGAAACTGAAGCCAGTGGCCAACTGTTTTTCCAGGAAGGCCTGGAGACAGAAGCGGCCATCAGTCCTGAAGCCCCTGCTAATCAGACCGAGCCCCTCTCTCCAGCCCAGCTCCACCTCTGGGAAAACACCAGCTAGGTCAACTCTGTCCGAAGCCCCTCCGAGCAAAATGGTGGTCCGGATTCCTCACGTGATCCAGCCAGCCACTGTCGTACAGACGGTGCCCGGTGTCCCTCCACTGGGGGTCACGGCGGGGGAGAGTGTGGAGTCTCCGGCAGCGCTGCCTCCCACGCCCCCTGAGCCCCAGACCCTGCTCTCCTCTGCCCCTGTGCCCAAGGTAATGCTGCCCTCACTTGCCCCTTCTAAGTTTCGAAAGCCGTGTGCAAAGCCAAGAGCCTCCAAGAGAAAGGGGGCCAAGGCCTCTCTGTGTCTGGAGCCAGCCTCCCTCCTCCACCCGGTCCCGGTTATCTTCACCGTGCCCGCCACCACGGTGAAGGTCGTCAGCCTTGGCAGTGGCTGCAACGTGATCCAGCCCGTCAACGCAGCCGTGGCCCAGACTCCTCAGACCATCCCCATCACCACCCTCTTGGTTAACCCCACTTCCTTCCCCTGCCCATTGAACCAGCCCCTCGTGGCCTCCTCTCTCCCACCCCTGATTGTTTCCAGCAACTCTGTGAGTCTTCCTGTTCCCTCCACCCCTGAAGATAAGGCCCAAGTGAATGTGGACGTTGGTTGTCCTTTGGTTGAAGGGAAAAATGCCTTTCAAGGCCTAGAACCCAAATTAGAACCCCAGGAACTATCTCCTCTCTGTGCTCCTGTCTTCCCCAAAGAGGAGCACAGCCCAGGGCCCCCAGCAGCAGATCATGTGTGCCAGGAAGAGCAGCCAGAGCACAGTGCCTGTGGCTGGACTCTGGTGAAGGCCGAGGATGGGAGGCAGGCTCTGGAGCCACTGCCTCCAGGGGACTTGCAGGAAATGGTCAAGATGGAACCTCAGGACCCCGGGGAGGATGACTCCAGTGGGTCCCCAGGGCAGGACACCTGTGAGGACAGCAGAGAGGAACGTTCTGTGGGATTGGATGCTGGCTTCCCAGGTGAGGAGCCGAGTGGTCCTAGTGAGCTCAGGAGACAGCCAGCCTTCCAGCAGGAGGACGACAGAAGTGAGCCAGCTAGAACCTCGTCAGCTTCTCGGGAACCTCGGGATGAGGGAGACTCCGGAGATGTGAGCAGAGGATCTCCCAAGATGGCTTCTTCCTGCGCCGACCCTGAAGTGCGCAGCAGCCCCCCAGGCAAGTCTGAGGACCTGGCGAGCGCCGTCGGCCAGGCGCTGGGGACCCCAGCTGGGCCGGAAGCTGGGGGCGAGAAGGACGGGCCAGAGGAGGAGGAAGAGGAGGACTTTGACGACCTGACCCAAGATGAGGAGGATGAGATGTCCTCAGCCTCTGAGGAGTCTGTGCTCTCGGTCCCAGAGCTCCAGGTGAGAGCTGAGGAATATTCTCAGGTGTTCTGTGGCCTCAGTAATTTGCTTGATTTGTTGACAGGCCACCTGCTTGCTTGCTGCACTTAGTCCTCCTGTCATTTTTTTTTTAAAGATTTTATTTATTTGAGAGAGACAGCATGAGAAGGGGGAGGGGTCAGAGGGAGAAGCAGACTCCCTGCCGAGCTGGGAGCCCGATGTGGGACTCGACCCCGGGACTCCAGGATCATGACCTGAGCTGAAGGCGGTCGCTCAACCAACCGATCCACCCAGGCGCCCTCCTCCTGTCATTTTTATTTGACTTTTGAATACCGTGTGGGACAGTTTTGGGGGCGGGGGGTTGAGGTGAGAGGGGAGGAAGAGGTGAACTTTTAGTTGGGTGTTGTGTGTGACTCAGTCACTGAAATGTTAGATTGAATCACCTGTGCGCAATTTAAATGCCTAAACATGTAGATCGTTAAGTGTGGATCCCAGCAAAGGAAAACTGTCTTCCCGGTAGAAAGCGACCTTTCCAAACGCCTCTTCCCCCACCTGCTGCTGGGCTGGCAGCCCAGCTCTCCCTGCACTGGTGGCCTGTGGGGAGCCGGCGCCAGCCCTGCGGACGCTCTCGGGGGCTTTGCAGGAAACAATGGAGAAACTGACCTGGCTGGCCTCTGAGAGGCGTGCGGGCCAGGAGGGCGAGTCCGAGGAGGAGAACTCCCAGGAAGAGAACTCTGAGCCTGAAGAAGAGGAGGAAGAAGAGGCAGAAGGAATGGAGAGCCTGCAGAAGGAGGACGAAATGACAGACGAAGCTATTGGAGACCCTGCTGAGAAGCCGCCGGCCACCTCCGCGTCGCCCAGGACTGCTCCGGAAGCGGAGGCTGGCAGCGCCCCGCCGGGTGAGTGGTGAGCCTGGTGTGCAGGGCGGGTCTCAGCCGGCCTCCTCTCTAAGTGCTGTGCCGAACGGCTGGTCCGAAAACCAGGTGTGAGATCGAAGCGGACGTCCTCTGGGCCGCCCCCCCGCACGCTGCCCTCCCCCAGACATGCTTGCCTGGAGCCTTTGCGGAGAAGCGTGCTCAGACATTTCAGATGTGACTCCTACCGGCCGCTAGGTTTGTGTTAGGTTCACACAAGCTTTTAACGCTGGTTCTCAATCCGTCTGTCACGCGTGCAGCTAAGAGCTACGTTTGTTTGCGGTTCCTCCCCAAGACCAGTGCGTGAGAGCCCACCGTGAGCCCGTGCCCCCGCTCAGGACTCCTGCTGGCTGCGTTCCGCAGCTGAGGGCCCTCCCTCATCCCGGGGGTGGCACTGTGCCATCGCTGCGGGGGCTGCCCTGCCACGCCATCGTGCCTTCCTGCCACGTTCCCGCCAGCTTCTCCCGAGGCCGTCCCGGACAGCCAGCGGGATTTGGGTGGGCTGGGTGCGTGTGGCCAAAGGGAGGAGTGGGGTTGTGGGGCCCGACAACCATCTTTCTCGCGTGTTTTCCCAGGAGAGAGTGGCCGAGCTGCTGGGAAGGGCCGGGGCAGTCAGCGAGCTCGCAGCAAGCGGGGAAGCCGGGCCCGGGCCAGCAAGGACATGTCCAAGCTGCTGCTGCTGTATGACGAGGACATTCTCGAGCGGGACCCCCTCAGGGAGCAGAAGGATTTGGCCTTTGCTCAGGCTTACCTGACCAGGGTAGGCAGGGACTGCTTCCCGCTACTGCCCGTCCCCCCAAATGCGGCCACTTCTCCTTCCAGGGACCGGTGTTGAAAACAGTCTGATTTTCAGGCCACACGGCCGCCTCGTGTGCCTCTGCCTTTGCTCTCTCCTGGAATTGCCCTCAGATCTGAGAGAGACAGGACCCAGGCTTCCTCGTCCACGGCTTGTTGTGAATCCCTGAGCATCACCCCTCTGTTGTTCAGAAAGCGGGGAAAGGTGGCGCCACCATCATCAGTGAGAGGGGTGACTTCGCTGGGTTGGCTAAAGCGGGCCTTTCCCGAGCCCTCGGCAAGAGAAGAAAGACCGTTGGTGCACTGGCCAGAGAGTGGACTCCGGGAAGTGCCCTGGTCTTCGGAGAGCTGACCCCACTGTGCCTGGCAGCTGCCCTTGGCATGCAGCCGTCTGGTTCCTTTATCCCCCCGGCGGTTCAGCCTGCCAGCAGTGACGGCCACGCCTTCTGGTCTGCTGACAGTTGACGGCGTTCCTGACGTACGCGCTGTCGGCCCGCGGTACCACGCGGAACTGCGTGTGCAGAGCACTCCTTGTCTGTCTCAGTGCGGGGCTGAGATCAGGAGGGAGAGGCTAGGGCCGTGGGCTGGAGACACGCTCGCTTGGTTTGGTAGGGAGGGCTCTGGCCCCTGGAGAACGAAGGCGTGTCAGAGGCCGGCCAGCAGGGGAGGGGCGGTGGTGCCTGACCCACTGCTCCGTGTCTTCCGTGAGCAGATCTCAGGAGCTGTGGGAGGGGTAGCCTCCGCAGGGTGGTTCTGGGGCTCGGTGTGGGGACTCCTCCTCCTCGATCCGTACGGCTCTTTCCTGTCCTGACGGCGGAACGTCTTCCCGCGTAGGTACGAGAGGCGCTGCAGCACATCCCTGGCAAGTATGAGGACTTCCTGCAGGTCATCTATGAGTTCGAGTCCAGCACTCAGAGGCAGACAGCTGTGGATCTCTACAGAAGCCTGCAGGTTCTGCTCCAGGACTGGCCTCAGCTGCTGAAGGATTTCGCTGCCTTTCTGCTGCCCGAGCAGGCTCTGGCCTGCGGATTAGTGAGTGGACGCGTGAACGCCACACCTGGGGCGCTGCTGGGTCCGGGGACAGGGGACCTGAGTAGAACTGGTTAACACCATCCTCGTCTCTCGGCGACTCCCGGTCAGACAGGCCCTGCCTTGGCCCCGGGTGATCAGCGCCCCCTTGTTTCAAGGGGTGGTCTTCCCAACCCCTCTTCTCCCATTTTCTTTGTAAGTGCAATGAGGGGTTGTACCCTCAGTCGCCAGTGAAGACCGTGGGTGAATCACGCACCCTTTGCTCCTCCCTGTTGTAAAACAGGTGTCCGTTCCAGCAGATACTTACTATGTGTGTCTAGTGCATAGTCAGGCAGGGTTCCCGGTCCTAGGAATATAGTAATTACAAAAGAACGATGTCCTTGTTCTCATGGAGCGTCCATTCTCTTGGGGAAAGTCAGGTGATAAACAGTAAAATATATATAGTGAATGTACATAAGGATCACACAGTACACATGAACAGTAAAACGTATATAACGGGGGCTAGAGAGCTGCAGGGGGCATGGGCGGGGGCGGGGCCTTGCAATTCTATTTTGCACACGGTGCTCGGGGATGGCCACTGCAGAAGGTGACATTCAAAACATTGGCCAGTAAGGGTCTACACGCGAGGGATGTCTCACGAGCTCGGGAGGGGGAGACACGGGAATGAAGGGTGGAGTGCGCTCTTCTGGTCGGCTTGAGGCAGTCCCGTGGTCCCGGGGGGGGGGGGGCGCACACCTGCACGTGCTCTCTCCCCGTGTGGGGAGCAGCATGGGTGCGAGCGCTCTGTAGACGGTGACGAGCTGCGGCGTCTGATGTCACAGCCCGTGAGACAGCCAGCAGCTTGACATTCGCACATCTCCGGACGCTTGCCGTCCCGTCCTAGGAGTCTTGGGTTGGTCGCCTTTGCAGCCCAAGGTGCATAGATGCCAGGGTCTGAGGTACCGTCTGGCGGCTGTAAACGGGCTCCCCGTCGCCCCCGCTTCCCAGCCCAACGCTCTTGTTCGTGGGCGTAGCGCCCTCCGGTCCGCGCTCGCTGTGCACGTGACACTCTTACTTTCTTTCCACTGGGGTAGTTTGAGGAACAGCAGGCGTTTGAGAAGAGCCGCAAGTTTCTTCGGCAGCTGGAGATTTGCTTTGCAGAGAACCCCTCGCACCACCAGAAGATCATCAAGGTCCTCCAGAGCTGTGCGGACTGCCTGCCCCAGGAGATCACGGAGGTGCTCTTTCCTGTCCTGCTGGCATCTGTGCCCGTTCTCTTGCTTCTGGGGTACCTTGGACTTCCGGAGGGGATGAAGAAGGCGAGGACTTTTTTCGGCTTTCTTGAAGCATAAACCCCTGGAACAGGGGGTGCTTGTCCCCTGAAACCAGAGCCTGACTGAACTCAAAGGCTCAGGGTTGCCATTAGTGCCTGGAAGGGAAGTTCAGGGAAGGAGGTGATGGGGCCTGGGGGGGACTTGTCTCCTCGCTGTGCTCGGGTTGCTGCTGGGGCTGGAAATCAGGAGGCCAGGGTGCAGAGTGTGGTCATCAGGGATCAAACATATTATTAATTCCCCTCCAGTGTAGGCACGCGAGCAGGGAGGGGTCGCTGAAGAAGTCTTAGCGGTCCAGGAGAGGCTTCCGGCTGTCCCTCAGGAGACTAGGAGGGTAGACCTTGGGGGCGAATGGGACTGGTTTGGGACGGCAGCCTGGAGAGGCCCTGGACACTTCATCCTTCCCCCGACCACTCTCCCCAGCTCAAGACGCAGATGTGGCAGCTTCTGAAGGGCCATGACCACCTGCAGGACGAGTTCTCAGTCTTCTTTGATCACCTGCGCCCAGCAGCCAGCCGGATGGGGGACTTTGAAGAGATCAACTGGACCGAGGAGAAGGAGTACGAGGTACCGGCCCCGAGGCTGCAGTGGGCTTGGGAAGGGGGACGGCCACGCGTCGGAGGGGTGCCTGCCCAGGGTCTGCGCTGAGGGGCCCCTGCTCCTCCCCAGTTTGACGGCTTTGAAGAAGTGGCACTGCCCGATGTGGAGGAGGAAGAGGAGCCTCCCAAGATACCCACGGCCTCCAAGAGCAAAAGAAGAAAAGAGATTGGGGTCCAAAATCATGACAAGGTACCCCAGGTTGTAGGGCGTCACCCGCTTGCCATAAACCAGGCCTTGAGTTTTCTGCGTTTCTCTGGCTGGTGCGGTGCGTGGCCTCTGGGGCCCCAGGCAGTCGGGTCAGGCTGCAGAGCCCACCGGGGGGCAGGGGGAGCTGCCGAGGAGGCTCCCGCACAGCTGCCCCATTACAACGATGTTTCCCCCTCGGCTCTCTGGCTTGGAGTGGTTTCTCTTGCCCTTGGGTCTTGATTCCTTCCTTTCTGTTAGCGTGAAGAGGTAGAACCGAGCATCCCCACTTAGCAATATCGGTAGCAGCTGATAGTCAGCTGTGTGACAATAGGTGTGTACCTCTCGGAGGTGTTGTACCCGGATCATTCCCTCACTTCCCTCCACGGCAGGGCCACGAACAGATGGCTCTTGTTTGCATTTGACCGAAGAGGAGAGGGACGTGCAGTGCGAGGCCGGGGCCGGGGCCTCGTGTCTCCTACGTGGCAGTGCTGGGGTGCGGACCCCGGCGGTCTGGAGTCTGCTCAGACCCACGGCCCTCCGCTGCTCGCCCAGGAGGAGTCCGTTTTCCTCTTTTCTTCTTCCTTCGGCAAAACTGCTTCTTAGCAGCGGGATGACCTAGGGCAACTTACTGAATCTGTGTCAGCCTCGTCGTCGTCCGTGGGGGTAGTAACGGTCCTGGCACCTGGGGTCCCTGAACAGAGAGTGTCCCTGAGAGGGCCTCCCCGTGCACAAAGCAAGCCCCGCGCCCCAAAGGGGTCGGCGGAGGGGGCAGAGCCCCGGGTACAGGGACGCGGGAGCCAAGGTGGTCGGTCATCCCAGGACTTTGCCTCCAGTTGTATCTGACTTCAGTATTGAAACGTCCAGGCAGCTGGGCTAGGTCAGTCCTCCGGGTCGCGGCAGGATCGTGGCAGGGAACGCCGGCGGGCCGTGGTTGAGTCTCCCCAGGCCACGGGAAGAGCTGCAGTGCCGCCAAGCATGCTGGGTGCTGGTCGGGGCGGCTTGCTCGGGTGGCCTGCAGCCCGTGTGCTCTCTGGGCACCGCGCACGCTAGCCGGCCGCTAACCAAGCCCAGTGTCTCCTAGGAGGCGGAGTGGCCAGACGGAGCCAAGGACTGTGCCTGCTGCTGCCATGAAGGAGGCCCTGACTCCAGGCTGAAGAAGAGCAAGAGAAGAAGCTGCGGCCGCTGTGGCAGCAGGGTGAGCGGGGGCGGGGGGCGGGGGGCGGGGGGCGGGCACAGGGGCCGGGCCCCGGGGCTGCCTCCCGGCGCTGGGCCGGCTGCTATCCCCGTCACGCAGTGAGTGTGTGTGCGCCGGCCAAACAGAATCCTGGACAAGTATGTGACGGATTCTGCTTTTTAAAGATAATCCTGTGGGTAAGGAAGGCTTTTGAAATTGGAACAAAATGAACCACTTCAAATATTTCTCAGATTTCTTTTTTTTTTCTTTCTTATGAAATACACAGACCCTAAAAGTAATGCCAGTTCTCTAGGGTAGGGTTGGTTGGCAGCAAAAAGAGAGTCCTTGGTTCGAGGAGTGGGAGAAGCGGACTTTAAAACTGTCAGTTGACCTGCTGAACATTGTGGCCGGGCTGCTTCCCGTGCTCAGGCCCCTAAAACAGAGGCCGTGTGAGGACACGCTTGACCAAGAAGGCTGTTCCCTACAGGTCTGTGACAGCAAGTCCTACAAGAGCAAGGAGCCCCAGGAGTTGGCGGGCAGCAGTCCCCACCGGGAGGCCAGCCCTGGGCCCGGTGCTAAGGAAGCCGGGCAGGGCAAGGACCTGCAGGAGGAGGAGGCCCCCGAGGAGCGAGAGAGCACGGAGGCAGCCCAGGACCAGCCTGGCAGGAGTGTTGGAAGCGGAGGGACGCCTCTTCCCGGTGAGCCCCGCCTCTGTCCCTGTTCCCACCTCATTCTAACGTGCTTCAAGCAAGAACGTCTTCGAGCCAACGCGCTGCCCATTAGATTACTCAAGTAACAGATCCTCTGTCCGGCCTTAGCTTTGCTGTGGCCTCTGCCCCCTGGCAGAATTGGGAGTGCTACCACCTGCATGATGCGCACTCTCTCCCCCTGCCCTCCTGACCCCCGTGATCTGCACCCCGAAGACTCGGTCACTCTGGGCCGTGGCAGAAACCCGTATCACCGTATAAGCGACTTCAGGCCCCACCCTCGCCTCAGTCTTTGAGGTTGGGGCTCTGTCAACAGTAATCAACCTGCATGGCCCTGCGGTAACTCGGGGTTCTAGGTGCATCTTGACCCTGTCTGTACCCTCAGATCTTTACTTTTCTCCTAAGCAGGATTGGCAGTGGGGAGCACTGTGCTCTCCCCTCAGGAAGTGACTCTTACAGACCAGCTCGTCCTGGATGACCCACGGCCCTGCTCGCCGGAGACCCCTCACCTTCCCTCCAGTACTGGGGCCATGCTCTGCACTGGGAGGAGAAGCCAGGCTGGGCAGGAGGTCCTCTCCTGCCCTCAGGCATCCCCCAGACTTCGGAAGGAGAGGGAGGACCAGAAGGCAGTGGGTGAGCCAGAGGCTTCCATGCCTGCCTGGGAGGCTTCGGAAACAGAGAAATGGCCTGGAACTGTTGAGCCCCCTGCTTCCTTCCTGAGTCCCGTTTCCTCAAGGACCAGAGACGTGGGGAGAAGACAGGTGTCTGAGAGATCAGATACTCCAGAGAGTTGGTTGCTGGCAGGCAGAGCTGCAGTGAAGACAGGAAACAGGATGTCCCCTGTCCGTGAATCTCCTTCATCAGGAATTGACACCTCAGAGACTTCTTCCAAAGCCCCTAGGGCAGGTCTGGCTAAGGACAGTGGAAGCCAGGGCAAGGGTCCAGCGGGAGAGCCACACCCAAAGGCCACAGAAGCGACAGTCTGTGCCAACAACAGCAAGGTCAGCTCCACTGGGGAGAAGGTGGTCCTGTGGACAAGGTAGGTAGGGGTGGAGGACGTGTGTGTGTGAAATTCGTGGAACACATCCACGTTCCTAATCTGGGACTAATCGTGATACGTGGTTTCCAGGGAAGCTGACCGCGTGATTCTCACCATGTGCCAGGAGCGAGGAGCACAGCCACAGACGTTCAGCAGCATCTCCCAGCAGCTGGGAAATAAGACCCCCGCCGAGGTAAGTGGCTTCAGCCCTGCTAGAACGTCAAGCCCCAGGGAAACCGAGGAAGGGACGGGGTGGCCAACCAAGAGACAAGCCCCAAGGGCCCAGAGGAGGGGCTTGACTCATCAGGGCACATGGCAGTGGTTCTAGAAGAGAAAGGGCACTGGATTTTGAGGTAGAATCCCAGAGATTCCGTTCTGGTTTGTTTTTAGGGCCAAACCTGAAGCCTCTTGAGTTCCCTTATCTGTGGAGGGCGCAGCCCTCAACACCTTACTGTGTGGCGCAGACGAGATTGTTCCCGTCAGCGTGCGTGCTTAGTGTATGTGGGAACTGCACCTTCTCGCCCTAGGTTTCCCACCGTTTCCGAGAACTCGTGCAGCTCTTCCACACGGCCTGCGAGGCCAGCTCCGAGGAGGAGGAGGACGCCACCAGTACGAGCAACACAGACCAGCTGTCAGACCGCGGGGACCTTCTGTCTGAGGAGGAGATGGACGGGTGACTGGGCACGCACGCCTGTCGTCTGCACCACCGGCCCCCGCCGGCCCCCCGAGGGAGGGCGCTTGTACTGTGCAGGGGTGCCCCTGAGCTCAGGACACAGAGCCGCAGGGGCTGTGAGGACAAGGACAGAGGCAGACCGGGGGCTGGACAGCCGTGCCCGCGCAGGCGTCGCTCAAGGTCTTGGGAAGCTACGTGTGCTCGGCCCTGGGGGGGGGAGGGGCTCAGCTCCTTTGTTCCCCTTGGTCCCACGGCGCGTATTTATTGAGACCTGATCGCGGCATTTCTAAATGCAGCACATTCCGTGCTGGTGTAGGCAGTCCCAGAACACGGAGTCCTGCACCCACGGTGTTTATTGTAAAGCAGCGCTTTCCTTTGCTCGGAACACCTTAGTCCGCGAGGCCATCGCCACCCTGGTAGCACTGGGCCAGGCTGCCCAGCTCCTGCAGCGCCTCCTCCACGTCCCCCTGCTCCACCCCGGCGTCCATGAAGCTGGCCCAGCGCCGCACGTCCAGTTTGCCGAGCTCTCTAGCCAAGTCTCCCAGGGCCCGGCCCGAGGTGGAAGAGGAGCAGAGGGCCCCAAGCACTGGAATGCTCTCCACAGCTGTGGGGGGACAGAAAGGGGAGCCTGCCCTGGGCTCTGCTGCTGACAGGGAAGTCTGGGTCTGTGGCAGACCTGGCAGGGGCGTGAACCCCGTGAATCCTGAGCGCTGCCCCCTTGGTGGACCAGTTCCCCAGAGGAGGCCACTCCCCTCAGTGGCTGCAGTGGCCTCAGTGAATAAAGGGACGTTTACCTGTGGACTTCCGTGCCTCCCTCTGGTCACACATACAGTGCGAGCTCTCATGTCCCTTCGCCACCCACGTACCTGCCCCCAATGGCGGGCCATCCAGAAGCAAACCGTGCCGGCTGAGGCTTGGGGAGAAGAGGCAGGGGTACGGAGGAACCACCTTGCAGGGCGCCAGCAGCAGGTGGGTGGAGCTGGGGGGTAAGAGCAACAGCTGAGCGAGAAGAAGGTGAGCAAAGTCGGGCGTGGGCGGGGAGAGCCGGCCTCCCACTGACCTCCTGACTCCAGGCTGCTGCTGCTGCAGATACTGGGCCAAGACGTCTTCCCCAGTGTCGCACGCATGGAGCGGTGAAGGCAGACGTGTCCCTGGGGCAAGCCGGCTGCCGGAATAAAGCCAAAACCACCTTTAGTCTGCGGCAGTGTGGATATGGAGCTGGGAAGTCTTGGGTTCTCAGGCCATCAGCTGAAGCGGGGTGCGGAGGGTCTCTCTCTCTCTTTTAACGTGGGGCAAAGGGAGGAAGAGGCAGTGCTCTGCGGATGCCCAGAATTGTTACGGAGAAAAGGATGTGAGAAGTCTGACAAGGGCTCCTAAGAACCACCCGTCCTCACCTGGTGTGGCATGCTTTGTCTAGACCCCTCAGCACCACTGACTGGGCAAAGCGTGTTCCAGAAGGATCCCCACATGCAGACAGTGGAGTCCACGCCGTGGCTCCTCCAAGCTGCACCAGGGCATCAGGAAGGGACTGGCCTGGGACCAAGGGGAAAGGGATGGTTGCTGCTGCCGTCACCACCTAAAGGTAAGGGAGAGATCACGTAACTGAGCTTTTTCTCAGCGCTGACCCGACCCTTCACAAAGCTCCACACCTTTTTCCCAGAGGAGTTCAGCATATCAGCCAGATGAACCATGGAAACCGGTGAGGAACGTAGGCGGTAGGGAACAGTGACTGTGTCCAGGGCTGTCGCCAGGATGGCAGCACAGTGGAAGGGTAGAGTGGCCTGTAAAGAGGGTATCGACAAGGGCCCTTAGCGTTTCGGTCTGGAGGGCAGAGCGTGAAGGCAGAAAAGATTCCTAATGGCAGAGAGGTCCGGGTGCTTTGGGACAAAGCAGGGTTGTGCTTGGCCCAAGGCTGGACAAGCAGAGGACAGTGTGCTGTATCGCGGCTGAGTTCAAGCAGAGGCTTCGCGAAGAGAGCTGGTAGCAGAGGTGCGATGGTGGGTCAGGATGGTGGTGGGAGGGCGCTGCTCTACCTGCCATGTGAACAAGAGCTTGAGCCTTACGTCATAATGTAGGTGAGGGAAGGTGACCGGAGGCTCAGGTCGCAGTCCCAGGCTCCCGCCCAAGGACAAGGGGCAGACCAGAGAGCTGTGAGCAGACATGTGCACCAGGCCAAAAGCTGTGTTCAGCAGACGATAGATGTTTTTCTGGGGCTCCTGGGGAAAAAAAGGGTAATTGGTTTTAAGCACCTTTCTCCCTGGGCTGTCATCCCCTCATTTTTCCCTCCCTGCCCCTGGGACTGCCTTTTCCCCAGGTTCTACTCACCCCAAGACTGTAGGGACCAGGGAGCAGGCCCCAGGTTATTATTCCCCGCCCTGAATACTCGTCCTGTAGCAACTCTGTGGCCTTCGCGCCTACCCCAGAGAAGCCATTGTGCAGGTCACACAGGATCTGGAAACCCTGGAAGGAGGCGAATAATGACAGACAGGACGAGACAAGGCTTCTGCCCGTGCCCCCCACGCCCTCCGGCTACCTGCAGGTAGTCACATTCCTCCATGTAGAAATGCAGTCTATCCTCCAGCTCTTCCAGGTACCTGGGCTCCTTCAGGACACTCTCGCCTTGGCCAAAAGCCTCTAGGCGGCCTGCTTCCCTGCCATGCATGAACACAGTCCTGACTTGCAGGAATCCCGCCATTCATCCCTCCCCTACCGCCCCCCCCCACCAAGATCCTGTGTTCAGGGAGGGCAGGGAAGATGGCCTCCAGAGCCTTATTCAACATCGGTGGGGACCCAGGTCCTTGCTTCACAGCCTCTGCGGCCCCCATACCCATCATGGTTGTACTTCTGAATCATACAGATGCTCCGGGGATGGAGATGGACGCGCAGGAAATCTGACCAGACTCTGATACTGCTCTCTGTGGGGATAAGTGGTTTGGGGGCTATAGCAGCAGGGAGTGGTGGGGGACCTGAAGGAAAAGCAAAGGAAAGGCACATTTCTTTGTGTTCCAGTTCTGCCCGGTTCCCCATCCCGTAGTACCTGGTGAAAGTCTCACCTTTGCCATTGGGGATGGGTTTGACCCTCCAGATACCATCACTACTCAGCACTCCCTGGGAGGGATGAGAAACATCTGCATTTAGCTCCAGCCAGTCCAGAAGGAAAAGTTAATTTATTCTCCCTGATTTTGCTGGCCACACCCTACTTTCATTCATGTAGTCACATTTCTTTAAGAAAAAGTGCTTTTTCCTAAAATGCTGCTCCAAGCTATTTTAAATGATCAAAATCCTTTTTTTTTTTTTTTTTCCTGTGTCCCAATGGGGGCAATCTAGTTATAGCGCTGGGTTTAAAAGCTTAGAGCAGAGGCCCTCACCTCTGCACTCAGAAGATCCTGGAGATAAGGATTTGGGGGATAGAGTTCCTCCTTGTGCGTGGTGAGCTTTCCCTGCCTGAAAGAAGACCGATTGGTTGATGACAGGGACGGTTTCAGTGATTCTCAGGCTTCCTGTGCACATCCCCCCTCCTCTGAGGACCGCAGATACCATGCTATCGCTGCATCTAGCTGTCTGTCTCCGTAGAGGCCACCTTCTTGTTTTAGGGAGCTCAGACTACCTGTACAAAAGAGAACAGGTGCTGTCAGGTCAAAGCCTAGCCCCTCCCCGCCTTCAGCTAATCTTCTTGGGGTCTCCCGACAGCCTGCTGCCACCCTCCCTCCAGCCCTTGGCTCTTCCAAGCTTTCTTGAATATTCAGGAGTTGGAAAAAGCCCTTGTCTAGGACAATCTGGGCACCATCCTTCCATTCCCAGCTCAGCCATGAGCTGTGGGGCCCTTCGAGGGGGCCACGATTCACCACCTCGCCGTCCCCAGGAACGAGGAGCCCGTTCCAGAGTCGGGTCGTGAACGGAATAAGGCGGTGCCCTCCCGTGGCCAGCGGTGCCCGCGGCTGCTCCTCGCTGGTCCTGCAGCCTGGGGCGGACGCGAGCACCGCACGCCCGGGGGACGCCTGGGCGCTGGCTGACCCCGGCCACCGCCTCACCCTTCAGATCCATGAGAATGAGCCTGGGCGTGTAGGTCTCCTGGCCGTGCGCCGTCCGGCCGGCCCGGTACAGGACGTCGGGACACAGCTCCCCCGGCGGCTCCCTGGCATCGGTCGTGGCGCACAGCGCAGCATCCTGGGGTGACACGGAGGAAGGCCCGGCCTCAGCGGGGACCGCAGGGTCGGGCCGGTAGCAGCGGCCCCTCGGGGGCAGCCGACCGGAGGCCTCACCTGCTGGTTCCACCAGTGCGCTCCCACGAAACCCGCGAAGTGGCCTAACTGCAGCGTGAGCACCTCCCGTGCCCCGCCCGCCATGCCGCTCGACTCCGCCGGGTCGCGCAGCCGCGACCGGCCAACTCCTCCGCTCGGAGCCGATTGGTTCGTAGCTTTGTGGGCGGGACCTCGTTCCCCGTGCTCTATTGGTGCACCGACACATCCTTTCCCATCAGATAAGCGATTCGTCAGGCGTCGGAGGCCCCGCCCACACCCCGCGCGGCCTGCGTGGGACGCGCTCGCTGGGGGGCGGGGTCCGGCGCGGCCGGAAGTAGCGGGGCTTGCAGGGGGCCCTCGCCTGGCCCGGCGGTCGGTTCACGCGGGTGGCTCTGCGCAGCCGGTTCCCGTCGAGGCCGCGGTCTCTCCTCAGGGGCCGCTGCCGCTTGGCCGACGGCGCCTCAGGAGACACACACACCCCTGGCCCGGAGACTAGGCGCCCCTCTTCCCGCGCCGGTCCCAGCCCTCCTGGCTTCCGACCGTGAGGACTCTCCTGGCTCCGTGTCACCTTACGGGAATGAGGCGCCCTACGCGGTCCTTTGTCGACGTTGTCGGAGAAACTCTTTCCCCACCCCTGCGTGTACTTGCAGCCCCTTCCGTGGCCTCGTTGTGCGGGGACTCCGCAGACGAGGGCTCCGCTGACTCCGGGACCGGGGTCGCTCCAGCGTGCGGCCGGCGGGCGCTGCGCTGAGCCTTCCTGTGCTCCGGCGCCCGCGCTCGGCTCGGCGGGGTGAGGGCCCGGGGCGGACGCGGGGCCCCCGGAGCAGCCGCGCTCGGCTCGGCGGGGTGAGGGCCCGGGGCGGACGCGGGGCCCCCGGAGCAGCCGCGCTCGGCTCGGCGGGGTGAGGGCCCGGGGCGGACGCGGGGCTCCCGGAGCAGCCGCGCTCGGCTCGGCGGGGTGAGGGCTCGGGGCGGACGCGGGGCCCCCGGAGCAGCCGCGCTCGCCTCGGCGGGGGCTGCGTCTGGAGCGGACGCGTGCGGTCAGAAGGCTGTGCTCGGACTTCGTAAATAGCACTAACTGTCTTCTCAAACTCATTACCAGTGTAAACCAGCAGCGTAGGGCAGTTTGAGTTCGTGCTCCATAATCTTTAAAAATTGTAGTCCTAATCACTGGTGTTAATTACGAGGTTGAGAACTCTTTTTCATACGTTTATGAGCCATTTGGATATCCCTTTTTTGTGAACTGCACGTTCAACTCTCTTGGCCATGTTCTTTTGGGTTGTCTCGCTGATTTGTAGGAGTAAGTACTTTATTGGGGATACAAACCCTTTGTCAGTTTTATGTGTTGAAAATACTGTCCTGTCACTCTGGTTGCCTCTTCGTTTCCTTAAAGGGAGTTTTTTAGGAGAATAGAAGTTTGTTATTTTGTCTTTTTAAATGTAGTCACATTTATGGACCTTTTCAAATATTACTAATGCTGTTTATGTTATGTTCTGGGCTCTTGCTCCTGTCTGTTCCAATTTCACAGGATATTTAAAAAGTGTCTTAGAGTCCCCAAGGAGACTAAAAAAGGGGAGGGTGTTAGGGGTGACAGAACAGCAGCTAATAAATGTAGAAGGAAGGATAGAATGTAGATTGCAGCCATCAGTTTAACAGTTTATTCAGATGAGGATCATCAATGGATGTTAAAACCTTTGGGTGATAATTTATGGGAAAACGGGATGGTTTCAGGATTTCAAAGTAACACTCTACTTGTTCATTACATTGAGAAAGCTCCTTTTACAATGATGGATGCCAGAATTAACCAAGTGATCAAATTTAGCATCACCAGAGTGAAACAAACTGCAGTGATGTCAATCAAGTGTGGTAGATAGAAAGCATCAGCTGTGTATCGTGTTTGCCAAAAGCATTTAACCTGTATCTGAAGGGAACAATGAGACAAATCCAGAATGTGGACAGTCTGTAAAATAACGGGCCTGGCATTTTCAAAAATGTCAAATAACAGAAAAACCAGAGGGTCTACTGAAGCTAAGAGGACACTAAAGAGAGAGTTCAGCGTAAATGTAATATGTGAACTTTGATTGGAACCTGGATTGGAGCGGGGGTGGGGTGGGGCAGCCACTGGGATAACTGGAGAAATTTAAAATTAGAGCACATTAAAAGAAAAAAGAAAAAATAGAGCACATATTAGAGTACATTATGTCCATGATGGGTTTCTTTGGTTGGTTAATGATATCCTGGGTATGTAGAAGATCTTATTCCTAGGAGAAACGTGATAAAAGACGTGTCTACAATTTACTTTCAAAGGATGACACAAAGGAAATAAATATGTAGAAAGATAGAACTAGTGTGACAAAAGGTTAACAGTTGAATCTAGGTGAAGGTTATATGGGATTCTTTTGTACAGCTCTCTGCATTCCTGTAGGTTTGACAGTTTTCAAAATAGTGTAAAAGGTGAGAGTAAGTCTTGTCTATTCTGGGCTTTTTTATGGCCACATATAATATTTAGAATTAGTTTGTCAAGTTGCACAGAAAAATTTAAAAATCTCTAGGTGTTTTGACTGGGATAGCCTTGCATCTCTGTAGATCGTTTTGGGGAGAATTGACATCTTTACGGTAGTCACTTTTCTAGTTTTTTTTTTTTAAGATTTTATTTATTTATATGACAGAGAGAAACAGCGAGAACAGGAACACAAGCAGGGGGAGTGGGAGAGGGAGAAGCAGGCTTCCCGCTGAGCAGGGAGCCCGATGTGGGACTTGATCCCAGGACCCTGGGATCATGACCTGAGCCGAAGGCAGACGCTTAACGACTGAGCCACCCAGGCGCCCTCACTTTTCTAGTTTATATTCTACCATTGATTGAGGCCTTTTAAGTTTTCTCCAATAATATTTTATAGATTTATTTGTAAACATCATATACATACCTTGTTACATTTATGTTTTATCTATTTCTGTTGCTATTGTAAATGAAATCTTTAAAATTTTATTTTCTGGGGGTGCCTGGGTGGCTCAGTTGGTTAAGCGACTGCCTTCGGCTCAGGTCATGATCCTGGAGTCCGGGGATCGAGTCCCACATCGGGCTCCCTGCTCGGCGGGGGGTCTGCTTCCCCCTCTGCCCTCTTCCCTCTCGTGCTCTCTGTCTCTCATTCTCTCTCTCTCAAATAAATAAATAAAATCTTAAAAAAAAAAAAATTAAAATTTTATTTTCTGTTGTTACGGAGAAATGCAGCTGATGTGTATACTGACATATCCAGCAACACTGCTGTGCTCACTTAGTAATTTTAATAATTTATCTGTAGACTCTCGGATTTCTACACCATCATATCCACAAATAATGATGATTGTATTTATCCCTTTCCAAATCTTATATATAACATTTTGTTTTCCTCATCTCAGTGTATTGACTAGGAAGAATGGTGTGGAATCAAATGTCTTGTTCCCCGCCCCCCCCCCACCCTCCCCATCTCAAGGGGAAGCTGTAACCCTTCACTTCCTCATGTGGACTGAAGAATTTTTTTTTTTTTTTTTAAAGATTTTATTTATTTATTTGAGAGAGAGAATGAGAGACAGAGAGTACTAGAGGGAAGAGGGTCAGAGGGAGAAGCAGACGCCCCGCCGAGCAGGGAGCCCGATGCGGGACTCGATCCCGGGACTCCAGGATCACGACCTGAGCCGAAGGCAGTCGCTTAACCGACTGAGCCACCCAGGCGCCCCGAATTTTTTTTTTTTTTGAAGATTTTATTTATTTGACAGACAGTGAGAGAGGGAACACAAGGAGGGGGGAGTGGGAGAGGGAGAAGCAGGCTTCCCGCGGAGCAGGGAGCCCGATGCAGGGCTGGATCCTAGGACCCTGGGATCATGACCTGAGCCAAAGGCAGACACTTAAGGACTGAGCCACCAGGCGCCCCTGACGTGGACTGAAGAATTTTTGTCGGTACTCTCTGTTGTCTTGTGGGAAGTTTTCTTCTTCTTCTTCTTTTTTTTTTTTTAAGATTTTTATTTATTTATTGAGAGAGAGAGAGCATGAGAGGGAGGATGGTCAGAGAAGCAGACCCCCCGCTGAGCAGGGAGCCCGATGTGGGGCTCGATCCCAGGACCCCACGATCATGACCAGAACCAAAGGCAGACGCCCAACCGACTGAGCCACCCAGGTGCCCCTAAGAGTTCTGTTCACGAATGGATTTGGAATTGAAGAAAACTTTCTCTGAATGAAGGTGATAATTTTTATTCTTCCTTTGTTTTGCTAATGGGATAAATTATAGTTTTTTCCTTTTTTATTGGAGTATTGTTAACATAGGTGTTATATTTCACATGTACATAGGTGTTATATTAGTTTCACATGTACAATACAATGATTCAGCAGTTCTGTAAATTTCTCAGTGCTCATCAAGATAAGTGTATTCTTACATAGTTTGATTTTTTTTTAAAATAATATTTTTATTTATTTATTTGAAAGAGAGACAGCAAGAGCGAGAGATGGAACACAGGGGGAGTGGGAGAGGGAGAAGCAGACTCCCAGCTGAGCAGGGAGCCTGATGCGGGGCTCCATCCCAGGACCCTGGGATCATGACCTGAGCCGAAGGCAGATGCTTAACGACTGAGCCACCCAGGCGCCCCTACATAGTTTGATTTTTGCATATAATCTTATCTTGTATTCCTGGAATAAACCTTGACTCATTTATCTTCTATTAAAATGTTGGATGGATCTGATTTGTTTGGGATTTTTGTATCTGTGTTTATGAATGAGATTGGCCTATAATTCCCTTTTTATGTAATGTTTTTGTCATTGTTAAACATCATTTTGTCATGATGTTAAAACAACATCAACATAATTGGCCTCAAAAAACAAGTTGGGAAGTATCTTTCCTTTTTCAGTTTTCCCCTAGAGTTTGTATGAGATTGGCATTATTTCTTCTTTAAGTGTTTGGTAGAATTTACTGATGAAGTCATAAGGGCCTGGCATTCTTTATAAGAAAGTTTTCGACTATGAATTCTGTAATAGTTCTATCTTGAGCCACTTTCGATAAGTTCTATCATTCTAGGAATTTGTCTCTTTCATGTTCAAGTTCAGTTATTTCCATCAAATTGTTCATAATATGCCCATTTAATCTTTTTTTTTTAAGAGGGTGGGTGTGCATAAGTGGGGGAGGGGCAGAGGGAGAGAGAGAATCTCAAGCAGACTCCCACTCAGTGTGTAGCCCACCTGGGGTGGGGGCAGGTTGATCTCATGACCCTGAGCTCATGACCGGAGCCAAAATCAAGGGTCGGATATTCAACTACTGCGCCACCCAGGCGCCTATTTTATCTTTTTTAATGTTTTTAAGATCTGTAGTGTTAACCCTTTATCATTTCTGATGTTCCTTATTTCAAAGGTAAAAAGTCACTTTCACTTTTTTCTTGAATATTTTCACCAGATGCTTTTAAAAATTAATTTTAATAGCATTTTTAATAGATTTTATATATTTATTTGAAAGAGAGGGCATGTGTGCACGAGTCAGGGGGAGGGGCAGAGGGAGAGGGAGAAGCAGGCTCCCTGCTCTAGATCCCAGGACCCTGAGATCATGACCTGAGCTGAAGGCAGACACTTAACTGAGCCACTCAGGCGCCCCCAATTTTATTTTATTTATTTATTTATTTTTTTAAAAGATTTTATTTATTTATTTGAGACAGAGAGAATGAGAGACAGAGAGCATGAGAGGGAGGAGGGTCAGAGGGAGAAGCAGACTCCCTGCCGAGCAGGGAGCCCGATGCGGGACTCGATCCCGGGACTCCAGGATCATGACCTGAGCCGAAGGCAGTCGCTTAACCAACTGAGCCACCCAGGCGCCCAGGCGCCCCCAATTTTAATAGTATTTTCAAAGAACTAAATTTTTAAGTTTTGAGTTTAGTACTTTAACAGTCATTTAGTTTGAATTACTTTCATTTCCATTCTGATTTTTTTCTCAGAAGAGTATTTCTTAATTTCCAAACATAAGGAATTTTCTGTGCATGTATTTGGTATTCAGTTTTAGCTTAAATTGCACTGGGGTCAGAGAACACCATTCGTATGATTTAAGTTCTTTGAAATTTGTTGATATGACCTAGTGATAGTCAACTTTTGAACAGGTATAGGTGTGCTTAAAAGGAATGTATATTCAGAAGTGTTTGGGTTAATTAAAAAATACTTTCATTAAGACAAATTTGTTTATTATGCTACTAGATTATATGTTCTAATTGACTTTCATCTATCAGTTACTTAAGTATATTAATTCTCCCACCACGGTGTATTTTTCTGTCTATTTTGTCAGTTTTTATTTTCTGAGGTTATGTTATTAAGGCATACTACTTTATTTTTTAAAATATTAACATGTAATGTATTATTTGTTTCAGGGGTACAGGTCTGTGATTCATCAGTCTTAACACAATTCACAGCGCTCACCACAACACATACCCTCCCCAGTGTCCATCATCCAGCCGCTCCCCTCCTTCCCCGAAACCGAGAGTCGGTCGCTTAACCAACTGAGCCACCCAGGCACCCCCTTTTGTGATTTTAAATGTTTTAGTTTACTTCATATATTTGGCTCTGTGCTACCTTTTGAGTGTCTGATGTGAAGCAATGGCCCAAATTCATCTTTTTGCATGTCCATTATTACCAACTATCTCAGCATGATTTGTTGAGGATTATTTTTTCCCCCAATAAATTGTCTTGACATCTTGACTGAAAATCAGCCGACCATAAGTAAAAGGTTTTTATTTGGATTCTCAATGTTGTTCCATTGACCGAACCACTCTCCTTATTGCCCATACTACACTGTCTTGATTACTGTAGCTTTCTGTGATGTTTTGAAAAAAGGAGGAGTAAGTCCTCCCAGTTTGCCTTTTTAAAAAATCATTTGGGGGGCGCCCGGGTGGCTCAGTCGTTAAGCGTCTGCCTTCGGCCCAGGTCATGATCCCGGGGTCCTGGGATCGAGCCCCGCATCGGGCTCCCTGCTCAGCGGGAAGCCTGCTTCTCCCTCTCCCCTACTTGTGTTCCCTCTCTTGCTGTGTTTCTGTCAAATAAAATATTAAAAAAGAAAGAAAAAAATCATTTGGACTATTCTAGGTTGTGTTTGTTTCTGTATAAACTGTAGGGTCAGTTGCCAATTTTTGCAAAGGAGTCGGCTGAAATTTTGATACT
>NC_138374.1:136993723-137001985 GCF_054177405.1 Leptonychotes weddellii
GGCCATAGCCCGATGCCCGGGCCGCAACAGTGAGGAGAGGGCCTTCTTACCATCTGGAATGTGCAGAATCAGCCAGTCCTGTTTTGCACAGAAATGAATAACATGGCAAAGACTGAGGGTTTTTCCTGTCCCCGTCTCCCCATCTAAAGCACCTGTGGTTAAAGAAAACATCACCGAAAGGGTCACCTGGCCTATCAGCAAATGGCCCCTTCCCCCCTCCTCTTTCCCCTCATTGGTCAGGACGGCTCCAGCAGACAGCAAAGGATACAGAGAACATACCGCACAGCTGGGTGAGCAAAATTGGTGTTTTTCAGGTAACGCAGAAGCTCTAGGGCTGGCTTCCTCACCATCAGGCAAGCTTCGTTGAATGTCCTCACCTGACAAAAAAGGGAAGGAGGGCGGGGTGGGGCGTGGGGCACTGAGCCTAATACGGCGACCAGAGCGCCCAACTGCGCACTCAGGAGAGGCTGGGCTGGTACTGAGCTGGAAAATCTATCCACAGAATTCAGCTAAAACACCCAGTAACACAATAGGCACCTTCTGATGATTTCTGTTAATGAAGCCGAGATATATTACATCAGTAAACTGAAATCTACAAATAATCGATAGCCATCTTGTCACATAGCTAGTAAACCACTTAGGATTACCATCTTAAAAGAATGTAAAATGTTTAACTAAGTATCTGATACATAGTAAGTACTGAATAAATGTTAATTCTTTTAAATCTATTTTTAGCTCATTCTTCTAAGTATCTGGACTTTTTTCTAGAAACATACATGGCAGCTCAGAAGCAGGTGTGACCGGGGACCCCACAGCCTGGGGGCCACACTGGACGCCAGAGAACTGACACACAAGGTTCAATCCCTTTTTGTCACCAGGAATACTTTGGTGGAAAAATCTGGGAAGCACTGATACGTGTGACAGTAATTTGCAGATAAAGGATTTAATGATGTCTTTTAATGAGAACAAATACCTAACAAGTACTATTCACAAGTAGATAAGGATTAAAATAGTGTTGGTATTTTCTTTTTTAACGATTTATTTGACAGAGCGCAAAAGCACAAGCGGGGGACTGGGGGTGGGAGGGGGGGAAACCCAAGCGGACTCCCTGCTGAGCACGGAACCCGAACTGGGGCTCGATCCCACGAGCCTGAGATCATGACCTGAGGCGAAACCAAGAGTCGGAGTCTCAACTGACTGAGCCAGCCAGGCGCCCCGATAGTGTTGGAATTTTTAAAGAAACCCTAACCACACAACTGGATTGGAGAAGGACTTGACAGGCAAGTTCAAACTTAATGGAAAGTGAAACCTTTGAAAACATGATACAGATATTAAAACAGAAATGCCATATTAGGCAATATGACAGTGCTAAAATACACAAACAATGGGGAGGGAGTTGGCCTTCACGTAAATGGAAAGAATGTATGAGTAATACCCTCCAAAGCCCGGTGGTCAGGCCAGTCTGAAAGCAACTGGACATGGTTACAGTGCAGAAGCCAGAAGCCGCGCTGCATTTGCCAGGGGTCTAAGTACCATTACACGTGATTTCTTCTGGTTGCATCCCATTTCCAAATTTAAGTACCCCCACCCCAATTTAACAGTTCTGATGACAAGTCTAGAATTAGCTCCCTTACTGGTGTCTCATGTAATCTCTTGAAATAAAGGACACGGAAGGAGTGCGATCCTCTGGCTCTGAAGCTAAAAATCACCTGCACAGACCAGTTTGCTATTTCAGTGAGAAGGAACCATCTCTGAGGCTGACAGGAATTCAGCGGGAGTGAGTCAAGAGAACCAATTATGCCAACAACCATGCTTGCAGTTGATCCTGAATTCTTTCAAGGGCTATAAAGCAACCCAAGATTAGAGGTTTGGGTTGAAGTTACAGCCACAAAACTACATTTTCTGAAAATCCATGAGAATGAAGAACAATAATGCATCTAAGTCCAAATATCACTTCTATTTGGCTCAGGAATAGATCATGATTTTGTTTTTTCTACAGCATGCTAATTATTTTCACGGTATTATGCTAAGGCAAATATTAAATTCATTATAAACAATTATTTGAATGCCATAGGTTCTAGAAATCTGTCAGGTGGGGAACAAGGAAAATAGCAGGATACTATTTATCTACGATTATTGTGCCTTCAATGGTGAGCCACAAATACACAGACTTAAAGTAATTATAGGAACAGCACTATTTACAAAGATAATCAATAGCCAAATTCATCTGTTTTAGATTCAAATTTCATCTGTTATAGTTTCGTACTCATTTAATCCCACCCTCTGCCCGCAACAGCGTGTGTCCCGAGCTCCCTCGGATCCCGTCCGGTTTTGAGCACCTGCATGCCGAAGCGAGGAGGCAGGCCGTGGGGGAAGACCGTCCTGAGGTCCTGGAGGGGAATGCGGTAGTGCCGGCCCTCATGCTGCTCCCCGTGCCTGGCCTGGGAAACAAAAATGCCGACAGCTACAACGGGGCCACAAAAGGACAGGCACTTTACAAAAGTGGGAAGGGCCGGCGGGACCGTATTAAGGACTGACTGGAATCTCTCCGGGCTAGAAAAGATGTCTTTCATTTCCTATCTTAGACAAAAAATGCTGGTGGTTGTCCTCAAATCCACAGTGTGTCTATAAAGCGGCTGTTGGCTCCAGGACGAAGCCAGTTGCTCGGCAACGTAAACCTGCATGTGGAGGTAACAGACAATTCCTGCCATCTGGATTCTTCTGCGCTGTGTATGGAGATGCTCCGGTCATGTGACAAGATCATCTGCACACCACTGTTTCCATAGAAACCCCAGAGGAACTGGCCAAAAAGGGACTAGGATTTCAAGGAAAACTGAAAGACACTTCAGTGACTTCCCTCATTCAATTTAGTTTATGCTTCTGAAGTAGGTGAGCGCCAGAGACATCACGACCCCCCCACTCCCCCTGGAGCTGGTGTCCTGGGCACTGAGTTCCGGCCTCCCTTCCGTGTGCACAGTGCAGGTGAAGGTGGAGCAGGTGCAAGAGGGAGAGGGAGGTGACCGGCTCCCTTCACGTTTATGCCCAGACCACACGACTACTGTCATGGGGGAGAGGCTGGGGAAGGAGAAAATGCAACACTGGATGCTAACCAGAACCCTGGCTTCTGCTGACAAACCTCACTTTCAAGGCTGTTCTCACGAAATCAGGTTCGTTCCCCTCCACACACTAGGGAACCCGCCTAGAAAGGTGGAAAATAGCACCAGACTGGCCAACAGGAGAACTGGGTTCTCTAGCTGCCCAGCCACGCGATCCTGGGCAAGTTGACTTCTTTAAGGGCTGGTTGACGACAGCTGGCTACCCATTTTTGTAAATAAGCTTTTATTTGTCTTATATATTTATTTATTATTTTAGTTATAATTATTTATGTAGTAATTATTATTTTTTAAAGCCCCACCCACTTGTTTATGGCAGAGCTAAGTAGCTGTGACAGAGACCACTTTGGCTCCTAAACCTAAAATATTGACTATCTGGTCTGTAAGGAGAAAAGTCTGCCAACCCACCCTACAGTAAGATCAATAACTACCACACGTAACTTCTAAGGAATTGACCCGCTTTGTGCCCGACGAAATCCTGGGCACGAGTGGCCTTCAGTGGCAGGGATTAAATCCGGTGTGGACTGGCCTGAGGTTTTTGTTCCCACAGCCTCGGACGGGGAGGAGGCTGATGTGGGCTCCAGAACGCTGTCTTGGGTGCAATGTCTGACTACAGGCAGATCTGCTTCGCGTCTCTGGGTTTCGGTTTTCCTGATATGTAAAATGAGAGCAACACAAATTATAAGGCCTACAAAAACGTCTACATAGACACTAGCAACTCACCGGGTCATCCTCACTGGTGCAGGAAGTGGCTCTGGGGCTCTCATCTGGAACCTGGTTATCCAGGTGAGCAGCAAGGCTTTGGGGGGCCTGGGGCTCCCCGTGCAAAAAACGTCCAGGGTCCAACTATAAAAGAAATCATTTTCATGTTTTGGAATTAGCAGGCTTTTTTTTTTTAAAGATTTATTTAGGGACGTCTGGGTGGCTCAGTTGGCTGAGCATCTGCCTTTGGCTCAGGTCATGATCTTAGGGTCCTGGGGTTAAGCCCTGCATGGGGTTCCCTGCTCGGTGGGGATTCTGTTTCTCCCTCTCCCTCTGTCCCTCCTCCCTGCTTGTGCTCGCTCTCAAATAAATACAGTGTTAAAAAAAAAATAAAGATTTATTTATTTGACAGAGAGCATGACGAGCAGAGGGGAAGAGGCAGAAGCAGGCTCCCCGCTGAGCAGGCAGCCTGATGTGGAACTCGATCCCATCACGACCTGAGCCGAAGGCAGACGCTTAACTGACTGAGCCACCCAGGCAGCCCTGCAATTAGCAAGCTTTTTATGCCTGCTACAAAACTGAGGTTTTAAGCCCCATATACAACAGGGAAACTGTCACTAATACACAGTTTAGTGTCATGTCCAAGGAACCCTTATTTTTACAATTCCCTAAGTCCAATCACGTTGTCCATGCTTTGAATCTGCTGCAGCCTGCCTGGCTCTGGCCGAACTCGGTCCCACGCGGAAGCAAAGCCATCTGCTAGAGAAGGTTCAGGGGCCGGGCACGGCCACCGGCAGCCTGGAGCGGGCCCCGTCCTCCTGCGCTCTGGCCCACGGCCGTGGACGGCAGCCAGACGGCCATCACAGCCACCTCTGTCCTCACGGGGTCCGTGCAGGTATTTGACAGATATCATGACACGCCCGCAACCCTTTTCTTGCTGGCTGTGCCCTGGAATAAGACTCTCTGATTAAGGACGGGGAATGAGGGAGCCTCCGGCTAAGTGAGAGAAACCGCTCGACTGGCAGCTCAGTAAACTGCACACAGGAACCCGGAACTGAGTGGTTGGGGTGTGGGATTTCAGGAGACAAGGCTGAGAAAATGCTACCTGGAGAACCCCCTCAAAACTGAGCTGAAGGATACAGGCCTCATGTAGAAAGGAGAAGATGGCAGCACTGTATGGCTAGGAAACAGAGTTTTTGAAGAACTAGAAAGGCAGGTGAAGTCAGCACAATGGCCTTGATTCTCATGCCGAGTCTCTGAGACCTACCTTGACGGTAGCTGGGAATCAGCCATGCTTTTTCTTTTTATATTATTTATCTATTTTAAGTCATCCTTACAACCCAATGTGGGGCTATAACCCACGACCCCGAGATTAAGAGTCACACGCTCTCCCGAATGAGCCAGCCTGGTGCCCTTCAGCCACGCTTTCTGATTAGCTGGGGTTAAACATTTGATTAGGGAGGACAAATCTTTTGGACTAAGAAAGATGAAGAGTCAAGATTTAGCGGTGAAAATACCAGTTAGAAAGTTGTTATAGAACTTTTTTTTTTTTTTTTAAGATTTTATTTATTTATTTGACAGAGAGAGACACAGCGAGAGAGGGAACACAAGCAGCGGGAGTGGGAGAGGGAGAAGCAGGCTTCCGGCAGAGTAGGGAGTGAAAGTCGTTATAGAACTTAAATGGGTATAATTTCTATGAGCAAAAGAATTGTTTAAATGTTAAAAGCAACATGCTGACACAGTACCCCAACGTGATGGACCGTCACCCCATGTCCACCCCAAACCATCTCAGAAACGTAGCAACAACAAGAACGAAACAGAACATCTACGACACCTGGGACACCTGGGTGGCTCAGTGGGTTAAGGGTCTGCCTTCGGCTCAAGTCATGATCCCAGGGTCCTGGGATCGAGTCCCGCATCGGGCTCCCTGCTCAGTGGGGAGCCTGCTTCTCCCTCTCCCTCTGCTGCTCCCCCTGCTTGTGCTCTCTCTCTCTCTGACAAATAAATAAATAAAAATCTTAAAGAAAAAAAAAAAAAAAGAGAACCTCTGCGACACCCATAGCCACGTTGGTGGTGCCGAGCCAATGAGAGCCCGGGGTCTGGGGCGTCAGCGCAGGAGTCTGAACGCAACGCCCCAGAGCTGCTCAGTTTGCTCCATTCTACCGAAGACAAAGCATCAGGTCTTTACAAAAAAAATCAGCAGATAAAAAATTAAAGATATTCAAGGGCCACAAGGTGGTGGTATTTCTACACAAATCCTGGTTGGTTTTTTTTTTTTTTTTTTTTAAGTTAAATGCTTTTTGCAGCAAATTAAGACCTAGCAAAATGGATTCCTTACTTCTTACAAGGTTACGGCACCACCCAGACAGTCTTGTGTTTCCGGGGAAAACCGCCATGTGTACCATTAGCCCTGCACAGCTCTGGAGTGAGAACCAGGCAGTTCCCGAAAGAACAGCAGTCGTGACCCCAACAAGGTTACTTTAATTCAATCTACAAAAAGCACAAAATTCTTCCCACTGACTCCTCGCTGCAGTTTGGACTCAGGTCGTTCTCGTCTGCCAGTAAGAACAGATTTTAGCCTTTTAATGGAAATAGCTGAGGCCTGAATCTATCCCTCTGTTGATCCTTGCTCTTTTTTCATTTTATTTCTTAACCATGGTTATTTTACCTCTACAAGTTTTATCATGAACCCCTGGGAAAAAGAGGAGTCCTACAGAAGGAAGGGATCCTCCTCTAGGCGGTCTAATCCGTCCCAAAAGGATGAGATGGAAGTGACGAGTCCTGCCGGGGCTCTCGCCTTTCGGGATCGAGTCTGGGGCTGCTCTCTGCAGGCCCTGCGAGCCCAGGGTACCCGGGGCCGTCACAGCACTGATTCTCCTACTGGCTTCTGACATCCTGGACCACAAGGACCACAAAAGGCTACAAAGCGCAGCGCTCGAGGCCACAGGCTTTGCAGTGAGACAGCCTGGGCTCTACGAACCTCACAGAATGTTCCTGCAGGCAATTTACTTAGCCTTGCTAACCCTCAGTTTCTGTACCTGTGAAACAAAGGTATTTCCTACTTGCTGGGCTGGACATGACGATTTAAAGAGATAAAGCACTTGCAATGTGCCTGGCACCTAATAAAGCCCAACAAATCATAACCATTAATGTGAAATGAGTCATCTTAGAATCCGGAGTACCTGTCCCATGGAAGGTATTGAGAAAATATCTGCTCAATGAATGAAGTAAAGCAACACAAGGTCCTTTTTATACATGATTTTACTATTTTATTCAACTATCAGATGCTTAAAGTCTAAAGAAGCCACTTCTTTTTATTTTAAATACTTCATTAAGGGAGGATAACCATTAATCCAATTAGATGATGACAAAGGTTAATAAAGATAACTGCAATCAAGCTTATTTAGCTATTTCTTTATTTTATTTTTAAAAGATTTTATTTATTTATTTATTTATTTTTAAGATTTTATTTATTTGACAGAGAGAGAGACAGCGAGACAGGGACCACAAGCAGGGGCAGTGGGAGAAGGAGAAGCTGGCTTCCTGTGGAGCAGGGAGCCCGATGTGGGGCTCGATCCCAGGACTCTGGGATCATGACCTGAGCCAAAGGCAGACGCTTAATGACTGAGCCACCTAGGCGCCCCCCCCCTTTTTTTTTTTTAAAGATTTTATTTATTTATTTGAGAGAGAGAGAATGAGAGAGAGCACATGAGAGGGGGGAGGGTCACAGGGAGAAGCAGACTCCCTGCCGAGCAGGGAGCCTGATGTGGGACTCGATCCAGGGACTCCAGGATCATGACCTGAGCCGAAGGCAGTCGCTTAACCAACTGAGCCACCCAGGCGCCCCCAGGCACCCCTTTATTTATTTATTTGAGAGAAAGAGAGAGAGAGAGCCTGGGAGGGGGGAGGGTCAGAGGGACGAGCAGAAGCAGACTCCCTGCTGAACAGGGAGCCTGATGTGGGACTCAATCCTGTGACTCCAGGATCATGACCTGAGTTGAAGGTAGTCACTTAACCAACTGAGCCACCCAGATGTCCCTAGCTATTTCTTTTTTAAATGTTAATTTTCCAATGACGGTACATCCCCAAGCCCCATTATCGTACTGAGGGCTGTCACTCGCAGACTTTTAGGGCAGAGGGATGGAGTTGTGGTGTCCTCTCAAGTAAAATTAAATTAAAGCACTCGACAGCAGAGGTTCTCCAGAGCATGCTATTCTGGATACAGCGAATCATCCAGAAACAAGAATTCTACCTAAAGACAGTCTGCACAAAGCTGTGAGGTCAGCTGGGACTCACCTGCCGGGCCCCGGAGACAAGCCTTGTCATCCTTTTCAGCATCGTGCTACGATCTCAAGCCAGGTGAAGAGGCAAGCCGAAACCACGCAACGGATTTGCACAATGGACTCCTACCTACAGTACAAAGAGAACACCTATAAATTGACCGAAA
>NC_138374.1:137002085-137011790 GCF_054177405.1 Leptonychotes weddellii
ACGGGGGGGGCACTGTCCGGGGGACAGATGGGGACGTGATTGGGGGGGCACTGATGAGACACTGTTGGGGGGACACTGTCGGGGGGCCACTGTCTGGGGGTGGGATAGACATACATGTAATAAAACTGAAGGAGAAAGGCAGAAGGATAGCACGTGGAGAATGGGGCTTCCTCTCAGGGAGGAGGGAAGGGGGAAGGCTGGGCAGGGCACACAGCGAGACTGGGAATGCGCTATTTTTAATGCTGGGTAATGGGTACAGGAGTTTTAGTTTACTAATTTTATATTATGTGTGTTATACATATTCATTTGTACGTTGAAAATATTTCATAAAAAACCCCCTAATCTCGCGGCACCTGGGTGGTTCCAATGGTTAAGCGTCTGCCTTTGGCTCAGGTCATGATCTCAGGGTCCTGGGATCGAGCCCCACATCGGGCTCCTGGCTCAGTGGGGAGCCTGCTTCTCCCTCTCCCTCTGCCTCTCCCCCTGCTCGTGCTCTCTCTCTCTGTCTGTGTCTCAAATGAATAAATAAAATCTAAAAAAAAAAAAAAAAGTTAAAAAAAAAACCAACCCTAATCTCTTGAGAGCTAAAAGATGTTTAAAATACTTAAATGCAACTCTCAATATTCAGTAGTGATAACATGCCTAAATCTAATCTCCAGGTAATTATTGCTTCATTTTGGCTCATCATTTTCACCTCTCTTCCACCCCAAATCTTTGGCCGGCAGCAGCAACAGAGGTGTGCCATTTATTCGGCTGTTACTGAGCACATGCTGCGTCGGGCCCTGTGAGTAAGTGGGTGAACAAAGCTGGACGGTCCCTGACCCAGGGCGCTTACCAGTAGTCAAGAGAAGACACAAAGTGGTTTGAATTCCATCTCCATTTAGTTTCCAAGTCTACTTCTCAATGAAGATGCCAATGCATTCCTTAATTCAGGCATTCAAGGCATGTGCTTCCACGGAACACGCAGCGGTCACCCAGCCTGACCTGCCCCGTCCCCCCTGTGGCATTCCAGGGCTGCTGTGCTGTGTGGGAGAACCCCAGGCCACCAGCAGCAGTCCCCAGCAAGAGTTGGGGGGAGGGCTAACTGGGCATAAAATGCACCACTGCTCTATGGCTGAGAAATTTGAGAAATGCTGAGCAGCTATTTATTTCTTGAAGACAACATATATTAGCATAAAGTCTTTGAAAAAACTAAAGTTACTTCATTTTAACCCAAATTCTCTTGGTCTTTGAATCCTTGGAACTGCACTGTTGCAAAATACTCTCTCATTCTCCTGGATGCTAGTGGAGTAAGGAGGTGGCTGTGAGTGCAGGCCCAGGCCTGGGGATGAAGTCCTATTAGCCCACAGGCAGAGGAAGGGTCCCCTGTGTTCCCTGCACGCTATCTGCTCTCCTTAACTCTGCCCTGCACCTTCTCCACTGCTGTCCCACTCAGCCCACCAGCACCACCGGCCGCCAGCCAGGAGTGCAGAGAAGAGCTGAAGGGCAGGCAGGGGACTGCTGTCCTCAGCAAGGCCTGCTCGCCCGCTGCTCGCCCGCGGCTCTCAGAGCAGCTGTCTGGGCACCTGGACTTCTGGAGAGTTCCCAACAGCCCTAGAACGGGGGAGAGTGGGTCACTGGGCCTGAACTATTTATACACACAGCATGGCTTAGGCTGAACACTTGCTTTCCCTTCTCAGAGTCGGGCATTTCAGTACCCGCCAGGCCAATGATGACTACATGACCAGTGCCCAACCCCAGGCACTGAGACTCCCTGGAAACTGAGTTTCACTGGCCGGCACCGTTTCACGCATGTTGTCACAATTTGCTGCTGACATCATTGCGTCCTGTGGGATTCTAGTGGGAAAGGACTCTTGAAGCTTGTACCTGCTTTCCTCCACCCTGCCCGATGTGCCTTTCCCTTTGCTGACCTGCCACCGTCCCCTTTCCCTGTAATAAATCACAGCCGTAAGTAGGACTATGTGCTGACTTCCAAGTCCTCCTAGGCCATCAGATGGTGGGAGTGGTCTTGGCAACTGATGACACAACACCCAACATCCACCACCGCCTGGTACCCAATACCACCTGACGCTGACCACCACCTGGCGCCCAACATCACCCAATGCCCATCTCCAACCAGTTCAATTTTCTTCATCTCGGCTCTTCTCAATCCTCCCCTACTTAAACCACCTCAGCTCCCTGCCCCAGCACTGTCTTCCCCCATCCACGACAGCTAACTGCCAACACCAATTCTAACCCTCCACATCAGCTCATCTCCAACTCTGAGCCCTCCACTCAACCTCAACTTTCTCTACTCCAAAACTACTTATGACCTGATGTGACTCCAACAATGTCTGGCCCGCCCAACCCTGCTTCCCCAGTCTTCCCAATGCATTCCAATACAGACAGCTGTGGGCTGTATCTTTGAAGGGGGGATGGGTCCTGGAGAGAAAAAAGCAGATGACAGGGTCCTGAGGTCAATTCTTCCCATAGGTGTGCCTGTGGTCATTGGGGCCATTATTCTGGCCATGTTTTAGATATTATGGGAAATGCTGGTCAGGAAAATGTGATCAGCTCTCTATCCCAGGACACTATCATCTTGTATCCATATTACAACAATTAGTCTACCAGTTTCCAGCCATGAACTTCTCCATCCATTCTTTCCACTAAAGTCTTATTTAAAATCCTTCAATATTTCCCTGCGGCTTTTTAAAGGTAAAGGCTACACACACACAAATAATAGAAGTTACTTTAGGGGCGCCTGGGTGGCACAGTTGGCTGAGCGTCTGACTCTTAGTTTTGGCTCAGGTCGTGATCTCATGGTGGTGAGATCGAGCCCCATCTCTGCTTTAGAGTCTCTTCCTGTCCCTCTGCCCCTCCTGCTTATGAACATGCTTACATGTTCTCTCTCTCTCTCTCTCAAGTAAATAAATAAATATTTTAAAAATGTTAATTACTTTTGGGGTGCCTGGGTGGCTCAGTTGGTTAAGCGACTGCCTTCAGCTCAGGTCATGATCCTGGAGTCCCGGGATCGAGTCCCGCATCGGGCTCCCTGCTCGGCGGGGAGCCTGCTTCTCCCTCTGACCCTCCCCCCTCTCATGAGCTCTCTCTCTCTCTCATTCTGTCTCAAATAAATAAATAAAATCTTTAAAAAAAAAAATGTTAATTACTTTAAAAACAAGGGGGTTAGGTGGGGAATCTTAAAAGTTTGATCTCAAATCAAACAACCTGGACTAAACCATGTTCTCGTTGTCTTTTAAAATACCCGTTTGCAGAATAAATCTTATTGACAGGCCACATGTAAGCAGAAGAGAGGAATATTTGCTGATTCCACTTTTTAGGGCATATACAAATCAGGGCAGTGCAAGATAAAGGCTCACAGCCGCCAGTACTAATTTCTTCTTTCAGGTTTTCCATGTCCTTTGCAGGAGCACAGATTAGACATATGGCTTATTACTAGAAGGTAGGTATGGGGACAGAGTTCCTATGAGAACAGACTGATGGTACAAGATGAAAAGAATTATGGGGATGGACGGTGGTAACAGCTGCACAATGATGTGGGTATGACCTCATGGAACCGCACACTTAAAAATTATGGTAAATTTCACGTTCTGCATATTTTACCACAACAAAACAAATGACTGATGGTAAAATCAAAGATAAATCAAAGGTAGACTGTCCACTTCTCTTCCAAGACAGAAGAGTCCTCTCTCCGATCCCATGCTTTGTTTTAAATGGGTATGAAACAAACAAATCCCAGAGACGAGTCATTTCCTTAGTCTTTAAGCCATCTGAAGATTTGCCAGGGGCATCTGGAAGGGATACTTGCTCACCACTGTATTTGAAGTTTTGCCACTACTCTGATGAAAGTTAGAGTCTTCTTTCTAAAATAAAAGTCTTCTCACATAGGAAGCGCAAATGCATACTGAGACGGAAATCAGAAAAGGCCCGTACCAAATCTAGAAAGGTATCCCAAAGACTATATGCTAAGACTAAGACTTCAGGGATCACAAAAATCAGTTTTTCGAATTTAACTTGTACTGGAGGTCACTGCAGAGCCACCTGCAGTTGAAAGAAAAACTCCGCGCACCCTTTCCCCAGGGCTCCCCGGTGGTCACAGGACGCACTGCAACCGAACGCCCATACGCAGATGTCCACAGAGCTCATGTGCAGGACATTTCCATCACCTCAAGCATCTCCTCAAGGATCCCTCATGTAGTCCTTTCCGAGTCTCCCCCACTTTCCTCCCCCTGCTTAACCCCTGACGACCACTTATCTGTTCTCCATTGCTGTGATTTTGTCATTTCAAGGATGTTATATGAATGAAATAGCACGGTATGTTGTCCATCATCGACGGCCTGAACATGTCCAGTCAGGGGGAACTCAAACACAGGCCACATGGTTTTCAGACAGCTTTTCTGGAAAATTCTTTCACAATCTGAGCTGAAATGTCTCCCTGCAGCTTCCATTCACTGTCCCAGTCCTTCTCTTGGGTTCTACAAGCCATTTTCCACATGATGAACTGAAAGTAGTTAGTTATGTGCTCAGTTTTTTCTTTTCCTGGCTAAATGCCTACAGCTTTTTAAAGCAATCATTACACAATACAAGTCCCTTCCCCACATAACTTATCAATACTCTTTAGGTATGACCTATCATTTTTAGATTTTCTATTTTAAGAGTGACTATTTTTTTAAAAATATTTTATTTAATTTATTTGACAGAGAGAGCAAGAGAGAGTACAAGCAGGGGGAGGAGCAGAAGGGGAGGGAGAAGCAGACCCCCCTGCTGAGCAGGGAGCCTGACGCGGGACTCGATCCCAGGACCTGACCCGAAGGGAGACGCTTAACCAACTGAGCCACCCAGGCGCACCAAAAGTGACTTTTTAAATGTTCTATCACATCATTGTTTCATTGAGAATGCAGTTCATTAAAATCATCAGTTCTCTTTTTTCTTTTTTAAAGATTTTATTTAATTGACAGAGAGAGAGAGAGAGTGAGAGCAGGAACACAAGCAGGGGGAGTGGGAGAGGGAGAAGCAGGCTTCCTGTCGAGCAGGGAGCCCGATGAGGAATTCGATCCCAGGACTCCAGGATCATGACCTGAGCCGAAGGCAGACGCTTAACGACTGAGCCACCCAGGTGCCCCATCAGTTCTCTTTAAAAAAAAAAAAAAAAAAAAGTTACTTATCAAAATCCCAGCAACATTTTTTATGGCAATTGTCAAGCTGATCTCAAAATTCATATGGAAATTCAATAGACCTATAAAAGCATAAATAACCTTAAAAAAAAGGAACAAAGTTGGAGGATTCCGTTTCCTGATTTCAAAACTTACTACAAAGCTACAGTAATTAAGACAGTTGCTATTAGCGTATGTCTATAGATTACATGCATCTGACCACATCCATGAGTCAGTGGGATAGGGCTGAGAGTTCAGAAAGAATTCCTTATGTCACAATCAGTTGATTTTCAACACAGGTGTCAAGACAATTCAATGAAGGAAAGAAGAATGTTTTCAACAAATGGTGCTGGGACAACTGGATATCCACAGGTAAAATAATTAAATTGAAGTGGGTATTTACCCAAAGAATACAAAAACACTAATTCAAAAAGATACATGCCCCCCTATGTTTACTGCTGCATTACTTAAAATAGCCAAGATAAGGAAACAATCCACATGTCCAGTGATAGATGTGGCGTGTGTGTGTGTGTGTGTGTGTGTGTATAATGGACTATTAGTCATAAAAAAGGATGAGGTCTTGTCATCTGCAACCATATGGATGGACCTAGAGTGTTATTATGCTAACTGAATATGTCAGAGAAACACAAATATCATGATTTCGCTTATATGTGAAATCTTAAAAACAAAACAAATGAATAAACAAACAAATAAGCAGAAACGAACCCAAAGAGAACAAACTGATGATTGCTGGAGAGGGGGTCAAGGGATGAGCAAAACAGGTAAAGGGGAGTGGGAGATATAGGCTTCCAGTTATGGAATAAATAAGTCACAGGACTAAAACATACAGCATAGAGGGACACAGTCAATGACAGGTTGTATGGTGACAGACGGTAGCTACACTTGTGGTGAGCACAGAATAACGTATAAACTTGTTGGGGTTGGCTCAGTCAGTTAAGCGTCTGACTAATGATTTCAGCTCAGGCATGATCTCAGGGTCGTGGGATGGAGCCCATTGTCGGGTTCCACACTCAGCATGGAGTCTGCTAGAGATTCTCTCTCCCTCTCTCCCTCCCTTGCCCCCTGCTCGTGCTCTCTCTCCCTGAAATGAATCTTAAAAACAAACGAAAAGCTGGGGCGCCTGGGTGGTTCAGTCGTTAAGCGTCTGCCTTCGGCTCAGGTCATGATCCCGGAGTCCTGGAATCGAGCCCCACTTTGGGCTCCCTGCTTGGCAGGAAGCCTGCTTCTCCCTCTCCCACTCCCCCTGCTTGTGTTCTCTCTCTCGCTGTGTCTTTCTCTGTCAAATAAATAAATAAATTCTTAAAAAAAAAACCAAACAAACGAAAAAAACCTTGTTGAATCATTATCATGTACATCTGAAACTAAAGTAACTGTGTCAACTATACTTCAACTAAAAAAAAAACAAAAACAAAATTCAATAAGGACAAAACTAAAAATCAAAGCCTGGTTCTCCCTAAGTATTTTATCTTTTGGAGAATGATAGTACTATTTGTTTCCTGCATGAGCCAGCAATCAAATAGTCACTTTTGAAACTCTCGTTTTCCTTTGCCTCAAAAAAAAAAAAAAAAAAATTAAATTGGACCCCTACCTCACATCATACACACAAAGTAACTCAAAGAGATCATAGCTCTAAATGGAAGTGCTAAAACAATAAAACTCTTTTTTTTTTTTTAAAGATTTTATTTATTTATTTGAGAGAGAGAACACATGAGAGGGGGGAGGGTCAGAGGGAGAAGCAGACTCCCTGCCGAGCAGGGAGCCCGAGGCGGGACTCGATCCCGGGACTCCAGGATCATGACCTGAGCCGAAGGCAGTCGCTTAACCAACTGAGCCACCCAGGCGCCCCTAAAACAATATAACTCTTAAAAGAAAACATAAGAGCAAATCTTTGTGACCTTGTATCAGACAATGGTTTCCTAGTGATACCAAAAGCTAAAGTGAACAAAAATAGATAGATACTTGGACTTTATCAAAATTGAGAATTTCTGCTTCAAAGGATACCATGAAGAAAGTAAAAGACAAAGTCTAGAATGGGAGAAAATATTTGCAAATCATATCTGATAAAGGACTTGTATCCATAATATATAAAGAACTCTTTACAACTCAACAATAAAAAGACAACCAACTCAAAACAGGCAAAGGATTTAAACAGACATTTCTCCAAATAAGATATATAATGGCCAATAAGCACTTGAAAAGATGTTCAATGCCACAAGTCAGTAGGAAAATGCAAATCAAAAACATAATGTGATATACTTCATGCTCACAAGTATAGCTAAAGTCAAAAGAACAGACAATAGCAAGTGTTGGGGAGAATGTAGAAGAACTGGAATCTTCATACATTGCTGGTGGGACTGTAAAGTGGTACAGCTACTTTGGAAAGCAGTTTGGTAGCTCCTCCAAAGATTAAACACATAGTTTCCAAATGACCTAGCAATTCTCCTATACACCCAGTTGTATATCCAAGAAAATGAAAACATATGTACACACAAAAACTGTCCACAAATGCTCACAGCAGCAATATTCCTAAGAGCCAAAACGTGGAAACAATCTAAATGTCCATCACCGATGAATGGATAAACCAAGTTGGTGTAGCCATACAGCGGAATACTATTCAGCACTAACAACAGATGAAGTTCTGATAAATGCTACAACATGGGTGAATCTTTACATGAAGAAAAAGGCTATCAGAAAAGATCACCTGTAATATAATTCTAATTATTTGAAATGTCCACCAAAGGTAAATCTATTGAGACAGTAAATTAGATTAGTGGTTGCCAGGGACTGGGAGAGGGGAGAATGGAGAGTGACCACTGATGGGTTTCTCTTTGGGGTGACCAGGATGTTCTAACATTAGCTAGGGATAGTGATTACGTAGCTCTGTGAATGTACTAAAAACCCACTGAATTGTATACTTTAAAGATACTGATTCCATGGTTTGTGAATCTTAATAAAGCCATTATTAAAAAATGTTGCTATGTATGGGGGCACCTGGGTGGCTCAGTCATTAAGCATCTGCCTTCAGCTCAGGTCATGGCCCCAGGGTCCTGGGATCGAGCCCCACATCGGGCTCCCTGCTCTGCGGGGAGCCTGCTTCTCCCTCTCCCACTTCCCCTGCTTGTGTTCCCTCTCTTGCTATGTCTCTCTCTCTCAAATAAATAAGTAAAATCTTTAAAAAAAAAAAAATGTTGCTATGTAGCCATAATAAAACAGCAACAGCAGAAACCGCCATGATTAGTTTAGTCCTGATTACTATATGTCCGGCAATGTGCTGCAGACATTACATGCTTTGTGTCATTTTATCATCACAGCAACATTTTTAAGCACTGTACCAGCTGTCGCTGTGTAACAGACCACCCCAAAACTCAGTGGCTTCAAACAATATCTTGTTATTATTGCTCACAAGTCCGTAGCTCCAGGCTTGTTAATTCTTTGTTCTGGATCAGGTCTGGCTATCTCTGGTGGGCTTCCGCATGCATCTAGGGTTGGCTGGCTAGGCAAGGTCGTCTTAGCTGGGGTGACTGACTCTGCTCCACATTGTCTCTCATCCTGTGGCAGTGTGACCTGACTTGTCATAGCAGTGGCAAAGGTCCCGGAGAGCTAAAACACTAAAGACCTCTTCCAACCTGGCTCAGAGCCAGCAGTCGGTCACGTTCTAATGCAGCCCATTACAGTTTCGGGGCGGGGGAGGGAAGCACACTTGACCTCTCTATTTAAGGAGCTAGAAAACTCACAACTCTTCTGACACATGGAAACCACTGCACTGTTAAAAAATGGAGACTCTCGCATGCAAACATGGTTGTTGGACTTAAGAGCCTCCATCCTTATCACTATACCATGTTCTTCCTAGGTGGCCTCCGTCATTTATCTGTGCAGCTATTTGTTGATTTTGATCTTAGCAAAGTAATTATTAAAATCCATTTTATTAATATTGAACCTTTTTTCAGTTTGTAGGTGTCTTCTATGTAATAGAAATTTTTGTAAGTACACAGTTTTTAACATTTAGTTATAAAGTTAACCAATGAGAACTAGAAGTTGTTTCGATAAAATTCTAAATCAGAAATTACGGAACATTTTCTCACACCATACACAAAAAATAAACTCAAAATGGATTAAAGACGTAAATGTGAGAACTGAAACCATAAAAATCCTAGAAGAGAGCACAGGCAATAATTTCTCTGACATTGGACATAGCAACATTTTTCTAGATTTGTCTCCTGAGGCAAGAAAAACAATAGCAAAAATAAATTGTTGGGACTACATCAAAATAAATAGCTTCTGCACAGCAAAGGAAACAATCAACGAAACTAAAAGACAACCTACTAAATGGGAGAAGATATTTGCAAATAATATATCCTATAAAGGGTCAGGATATAAAGAACTTCTACAACTCAACACCAAACCAACCATACAAAACAAAAAAACCCAATCAATTAAAAATTGGCAGAAGACATGAACAGACATTTCTCCAGAGAAGACCTCCAGATGGCCAACAGACCCATGAAAACATGCTGAGCATCACTCAGCATCA
>NC_138374.1:137012290-137081185 GCF_054177405.1 Leptonychotes weddellii
CTCGGCGGAGCCGTGGTCACACACGCACTGGGTCAGTCGGCCGTCTTATGTGGGTGCAGCCTGCGGGGCCCCCGCACAGTGACGCTGGCGCATCAGCGATCGCTTGGCACACGTCACCATAAACGTCGAATAATGGAAAAGTTTTAGATACTGTGAGAATCACCGGACTGTGAGAGAGACGGGAAGTGAGCACCTGCTGTCGGGGCACCGGGCCAACGCGGGGTTGCCCCAAACCTCCCGTTTGTAAAAACCCAGCAGCGGCGAAGCACCTCACGGCCGCGCGCGGCAAAACGAGGTCCGCCTGTAATCAAAATGTTTGATGCCCAGGCTATATCTCAGACCAATTAAATCACAATCTCTCACAGGGAGACTTATGATATTGGCGATTTTTTAAAGTTCCCCAGCTGATTCCAACGTGCAGCTACGAGTGAGAACTCCTGCACGGATGTCAATGGTAAAGGGAATTTCAACCGATTTAACACAGAGGCATTGGGTATGGTTATTCAAACAGTTAAACAGTCAGGACGTATTTCCCCAAAAGGCCATAATGAGACTGTCAAATGAAGACACAGTATATGTAATCTCATTATTTTGACTTACCATTCTAGGAATTCAGACAAAAAGGTTCTATTACTCTGCCATGACTTTTTCTCTACTGAAGAAAGATTGATGTCCTGGTGATCAGCAATTCTTTTTCTTTTAAGATTTTATTTATTTGAGAGAGAGAGAGACAGAGATAGAACACGAGTGGGGAGAAGAGGGAGAAGCAGCTCCCGGCTGAGCAGGGAGCCTGATAACGGGGCTCGATCCCAGGACCCTGGGATCATGACCCAAGCCGAAGGCAAACGCTTAACTGGCTGGGCCACCCAGGCACCCCAGCAATTCTTTTTCTAAACCAGTGGTTCTCAGTTGGGGCAATTTTGCCCCCTGGGGGACATTTAGTAATGTCTGGACACATTTTTGGTTGTCACAACTTGGGGGAGTGGTGCTGGCGACTAGTGTGTAGAGGCCAGGGATTTTGCTGACCATCCTGTCAGGCACAGAAGAGTCTCCCACAACAAATTACCCAGGCTCCAATGTCAATAGTGAGCGCTGAGGTTGAGAAAGATTGTTCTAAATCCCGAGTCCTATAGGAAAAATTTGGTTCATGGAGACTAATCCCACTGCTTTCATAATTTTAGTTAGAAAAAACAGGATTTGTTATGCTGGTTTCTGTAATCCTCGTTATATCTACTTCCCCAGGTTTGGGCTCTCGAAGTAAAGGTGTTTCTTTGAAACACACTGATTATGACAAACCTGAACAAGTGCAAAGCTCTGCAAGCTCTACGTTGTACTCGTGGTACTATCCTCCTCAACAAACTGAACCTGTGAAACATCGGAGAGGCTTCTGAAGGCTTCACAGAAGGCATGTTACATGAACGCACATGCCCAGCCTTACCACCCTACAACTTTAGGGCTCAGGGGTACACCTATGTTGAGCTCAACCCAACGGTGCATTAGATTAGTGTTGTGCAGTGGAGATGCGTGAAGACTTAAAGAAAAAGATATAAAAAAACAATCTGATCTATGGTGGTGCTCATGTTGCAGGTAACTTTCTTTTTTTGATTTTGATTGGTAATGTTATTAACAATAATTAGCAATATTAATAATATTGTTTATGTAATAAAAACTGTCCAAACTTCAGTAAGGTGTCCATGTTAAAAAGATTTTTTTAATGAGACCTAAGCAAAGCCATTTTTACAGTGATGTAATAAAAACAAAGATTGCTATGTATATTAGATTATTCAATTACAACACTGTTTCTAATATTAAAATGGAAAGAACCTAAATATCTGTCACCAGCAGATAAACAGCATATCCATACAATGCAACATCATGCAGCTGTTTAGAAACAAAACAACCCTAGGAGCTCTCTGCATACTAATGAAGAAAAATCTCCAATATGTATTAAGTAGGGGATTAAAAGCACAGAACAATATATACAGTTAGCTATCACTTGTGTAAAAGGGGGAAAATATATATACAATTTGTAAAAAGGTCCATATTTTGAAGGATATACAAAAATTGTTAATACTAGTTGCTTTCAGGGAGAAGGAATGGGTTCCTATGGGAGCAGGAAAAGGGAGGGTGGTATCTTTTGTACTTTTTGAATCTGAACCCCTTTGCTATTACCTAGGCAAAGAGTAAATTTTACAAAATTAAATCAACAAACCCTTAGTGAAACCCTTTAAAGCTAACACATAATTTTCTGTGTGAATTATACTTCTGTGGATAGAAAACCTTGCTGCATCAAACTGTTAGAGATTGAAGATAAGTAATTAAAAGTAGTGGGTCCTTACATCACATCTAAATCTACCTCAAGACTGTTTGATAAGCCCTTTGCATTCTCAGATGAGTACCTTTCACATAACATTTTCTACAGGAAAAAACAACATTGTTTTAAGCTCGTAGAAGTCTTTTTTTCCTTCTCTCTGGGCCCAAGTTTCCTACCTGTAAAACAAGGGCACTCTAGTGTGTTTCCCAGACATTTCCCTCCTCTGGCAATCTAACTTCTACCAAGCTAAGAGCAACAACAGCACTAACATATAAAAGAGATAAAAGGACTGTGCTGGTCAAGGCAGAAGTAAGGAGCATCCGCATTGATGTTTCCTTTCTTCCAGTGACTCAAGCACATTGGAAAATAATCTAGGGCTCCAACGACAGCAATAGCTAACATATTACTAACACTTTCTGTAAGTCAGGGACTGCTCTAAGCGCTTTATGTGAATTAACTCATTTTACCTTTACAACAACCCTATGATGTAGGTAGTATCTCCAATTTACAGACAAAGAAAACAGAGTGGCAAGTATGGCAGAATGGCTAAAAGCATGGACTGTAGAATCTAAGTGTTGAAATCCGAAACCTGGCTCTCCTACTTAATAGCTGTGTGACCTTGAGCAAGTTACTTAAACTTTGTGTGGCTGTTTCCTCATTTCTAAATGGAGATAACTGTAGTATCTAAATCTACAATGTGTTACTACCACTAAGGTTCTACCTAACTTTTCACACCTAGGCTTTGCACCCATGCAGTCTGGAGTGTCCACTGATACTTTACTAATAGGCAATCCATCACCTGAAGCAGTAGTTTAAAATCTTGGTACCCCCCACCTCCAAAATTTCAGAGTTCTTCCCTTGTTAAAAGAAAATTATTTAGACTACTATGCTTATATAGTATTTACCCACAACTTGTCAGATGTAAAGTCAACCATGATGATATTCTAGTTGACTTTTATCTTTAAAAATTTTTAACATTTGAAACCTTATTTTGAAGTTTGTAGTGAAGAGGTTTTCCTGCTTATCTATCCTGCGTTTAGACAACACCCCAGCAAGGAAGCACCATGAAATAAATGTTTAATTGCTTCTATTCTAGTAGGCAAGTCTGAAGGCAGCTTAGTTAGCGAAGACTGCTGCTGTACAGTAGGACCATAGAACCCAGCTGTCCATTTACAGCTTGGGGACTGATGCCAGAAGCAGAGCAGCAGGGAAATACTGGAAATCTAGGCAGCTTGGCTGAGTGCAGATCACTTTATTTGGGGCAAACTTTCCGTTGAACCATACCCTCATTTTATGGATTAAAGCACGGAGGCGCCTGGGTGGCATAGTCAGTTAAGCGTCGACTCTTGATTTCGGCTCAGGTCATGATCTCAGGGTCCTGCGATCAAGCCCCGTGTCTGGCTCCATGCTCAGTGCGGAGTCTGCTTGTCCCTCTCCCTCTGCTCATTCCCCTCCACCCTTCCCCCTGCTCGTGCTCTCTCTCTCAAATAAATAAAATCTTAAAAACAAAACAAACTTTAATTTTTTTAAAGATTTTATTTATTTATTTATTTGACAGGGAGAGACACAGCGAGAGAGGGAACACAAGCAAGGGGAGTGTGAGAGAGGAAGCAGGCTTCCTGCTGAGCAGGGAGCCCGATGCGGGGCTCGATCCCAGGATCCTGGGATCATGACCTGAGCGGAACGGAAGGCAGCTGCTTTAACGACTGAGCCACTCGGGCACCCCAAACAAAAACAAAACAAACTCTTGAATTAAAGCACAAAACCACAATCCAAGGCAGGTATTCTGGAGCTTAATCATGATTTGGCTCCCCTTTCTGCATTAGTTTCTAGCTGCTGTGACAAATTACCACAAACTTAGTAGCATAAAACAACACAAGTTTGTCACCTCAGAGTTCTGTGGTTTAGAAGTCCAAAATCAAAGTGTATATGTACAGTTGTGTTCTTTCTGGATGCTCCAGTAGAGAACCTGGTTTTTTGACTTTTGCAGTTTTTAGAGGCTGCTCTTTCATCTTCCAAGCCTGCAACAGCTGGTCAAGCCTTTGTCATATAGCAGCATTCAGACGTTGACTCTTCTGCTCCCTCTTCCATCTTTTCACAACTCTTGTTACTTATAGTGGGCCTACCACATAATCCAGGATAATCTCCCTATTTTAAGGTTAGCTGATTAGCAAACTTAATTCCATCTGCGTCCTTAATTCCCTCTTGCCATGTAACATATGCACAGGATCCAGGGACTGGGCCATGGGCATCTTTGGGGGACCATTATTCTGCCTTCCATACTTTCCCTGGTTCAAGTTATTCAGGTTTCATTCATTCAATAAGGTCATTTTACTGAGTATTTAATATTGTTTAGTAGGCACTGGAGCTTATACAAAAGAACAGGGTACTATCTTGTCTATACTTAGCTGACAATTCATGAAAGCAAGATGAAGGCAGAAACCATAACTAAGCACCCTTCTTTGTATACGGGTGCAGTGGAATCCATTGTCTTTTCTTCGTAGCATATATACTTATGTTGGTGATGATAAATTTTTACTACGAAAACAACGTGGTATTGTGAAAAAGGTTTTTAGGACAGGCACAGTTAAAGATTTTATTTGAGAGAGAGAGCACAAGCATGAGTAGGGGGAGAGGCAGAGGGACAAGCAGACTCCCTGCTGAGCAGGGCTCAATCCCAGCACCCTGAGATCGTGACCTGAGCAGAAGTCAGACGCTTAACGGACTGAGCCACCCAGGCACCCCAGGCAAAGTGAAATCTAAAGATAAAGTTACTGGACTTCTCTGAGCCTCAGGCTTCTCATCTGTAAAATGGGGATTAGGATGATATACCTCAAAGTGTTATTAAAGCAGGAACACATGCTCTACCGTTATGGCATTCCACAAATGTTTCTCTTTCCCTTCTCAGATTTTAAGTATCTAACATTCTTTTAACATTTCCACTACTTACATTGCACTAGGGTTATAAAAGAATACACAAGAAGTGTTAGACCTAGTCCCTGCCATCAAATTAAAAATGTTGGTAGGGTAACACATTTGCATATACGACACAATTAAAGAAAGATCAAAGTAAACCTAGATAGGCTCCATGAAAGAGCTGAGACTTAATACATGGTTAGGAAAAGCAAACATACAGTGAGGTCATTAAAGCTGACTTCCTCTTTACCTTAAAAAATACAAAGCAAACAAACAAAACCTGATCCATACATTGAAATGTGGAAAGGGGGGTATGTCTACTCGAACTTGAGAGCTTGAATAGGGCTTTGAGCTCAATCTAGTAGAGTGATTTTCAAACTGTTTCCTGGATCCCTACAAGCCCACGGAAGTGAAGGAAAGGGAACCCAAGGAGATCCCTCCGGGAATGTATTCTGCTTTACCCTTTGGATGAAACTAAAAACTAGATTAGGCAGACTTCGGGTTTTGACAGTTCATAGTTCTCCTGAATTCCCTCATCGAGAAAAAGTAGGTGTTGGGGCCAAATGTTGATAAAGCAGCATCAGGAGCTGCAGAAATCTGCCAGGTCTCGGTTCGCACTGTTTCGTGAACCATTTGGAGAACAGCACACACACTAGCAACTGCACCCACAAACCTGACCTGCACCAGGTCTGTGAACGGGAACACTCTCTGCTTGGCGTATAGTATCTCACCAACTCTGAAGGCCGATTTGGACTCAACTAATTTTTCTGTCCACTCTTACGGGTTTTTTTGATAAATAACGAAGAAAAACAATTTTCTGAAGGACACGCAAGAACTGGAAGATCGAGCCCAGCACTGAACTAGAAATACGTGGTTTCTTTACCCTCTGCCTTCAAGCTGCCGGATGAGGCTGAGGATGTATCATCCAGCCAAGAGGAACGCGTGAAAGTGCTCACCCGCATCGTGCGGGACACAGTGGCGAGAAACCCAAGCAGCCCAGGCTGGGCTTTACACCACAAAGCAAGAAAGGCGACCAGCGCGCGGGTTCCCCGGCGGGTCCGAGTCCGCCACACAGAGCCCGGAAGGAAGCCCCCAGGACAGCCGCCGGCCCCAGGGCCTCACCCCCTACCTCGCGGGGGCTCCGATCCTGCACCCTTCCCTCGAGGGCGCACCCCGGCGCCGGCTCCTTCCCCGGCGAGCGGCGCGGCGGGGGTCCCAGGGCCGCGAGCAGCACGCACCGCCGACAGCCGGCCGCTCTCCGCGCTTCCCGCAAAAGACAGGCGAACTCGGGCCGTTCGGCAGGAAGCTGCTCACCGCGCAGCCGCCGCGGCCTCCAACCGCCGGCCAGCGGAGGGGAGCCAGGCCGCCCTCGAGGCGCCCACCGCGGCCCGGCGGCGGAGCGCGGAAGGCAGCCTCGGCGGCGCGGCGCGGCGGCGGGGGAGGTGAGTCGGCCCGGGCCCTGCCCGGCCCTCGCGTGGCTCCACTCCTCACGACAGCCCCGCCGCGGCGCCGGCCCTCCCCCCTTCCGCTCCTGCGGCCGCGAGAATGGAACGGTCCGGCGGGGGGGATTGTGGGAGGTGCACGCGCGAGGGGCGGAGGGCATGTGGGGGGGCGGCGGCGGCGGCGGCGGCGGCGGCGGCGGCCGTGGCGGCGGTTGGTGGCCGTGGGGGCGGGGAGGGGGGGAGGAAAGAAGAGGCGGTGGAGGAGGAGGAGGCTGGGGCTCGCGCCGCCGAAGGTACGCGTGAGGGCCCGCGCCCGGCCGCCCTGACAGGGGCCGAGGGGGAGCGGGGGGCCGTGCGAGCGAGCGAGCGCCGACGGGCCGGCGGGTGCGCCAGGCGGCCGAAGGCGGGGGTCGGGGGGAGAGCGAGCGGCGAGCCCGGAGACCGTCCGGCGCGTGCGGGCGGGCGTGCGCGCTCTGCCGTCCGAGTCGGGGGCGGGGGGGCCGCGGGGGGAGGCCGCGGGGAGGGACTGGTGGGAGGTGGGGGGGCACGAGGCGCCCTTCGCTCGCGCCCGCCCTCCCTCCCGAGCAGCCGCCGCCGCCGCCGCTCTGCCGCCGCCGCTCCCGCCGCCATTTTGGGTTCGCTTTGCGGAGGGGGAGACGATCCCCGTCGCGGTTGCGGGACCGCCTCCCCTCGGTGGCCCCTGCTCAGCCCCACGCCTTTCCCTTCTCTTCGCTCGCGTTTCCGCCAGTCCGCGCACCCGCGGGCCGCCTCCTGACAAGCGGCAGGGATCCGCCGCCGACCCGGGGACGCGGAGGAGCCTGCTGGCGGCCGCCCCCCTTCCCCTCTTCCCTGCACTCTCCTCTCGCTCGGCCTCGGCCTCTGACACGGTGAGCAGAACCGCCCGCGGAGGCTTCGGGCCTAAGTGCTCCGTGAGCGAGGCGAGCCTGGGCGGCCCGGGAGCCACTGTCACCTCCCGGACCTGGACCTCCGTGGAGCGGCGGCAGCGGTGGGGGAGGGGAGGGAGGCGAGGGGGATCCTGAGCGTACCGGGAAGTCCCTCCCGGCGGGGGGGCAGGGGTGTCCCTGACGGGCGGGCTCCCGGCCTGGGGGGAGGGGGCGGGAAAGTCGGCGAGCGGAGGCGGAGTCGCCCGAGCCCCTGACAGGTTAGTTGGCGCGTCGCGGAGGCGCGGCGGGAGCATCCCCCCGGGCGCTGGGCTTCGGGGGTGCTCGACCTGGCGCGCTCGGCCCACCTCGGGGGTGTAAGTTGAATGGATGTCCTGGGGAGTTTGGACGTGGAAAGACATGTTTTTGGTCTGGAAGACAGATGGTCTGCTGGTGTCGAGCGGCTGTGTTTGTGTGTGTGTGCGAGGCAGGAAAGTGTTCCGGAAGAGTTGGCTCGGGTTTGTGCAAGTGTGCTGGAGAGCCCCTCACGAGTTACCTCATTTTTGAAAGAAAATTGGGGATGTTCCCTTCCGGTTGACACGCGTGTGTAGTGTAGAGATTGGGAGCGCCTTAGTGCTGGTTGGGAAAGAGGAGTCATGGCGGTATCGCACACGGCGTAGCATCTGTGTGTGGGGCCGGGGATGGGGCCCCTTCGTCGTAGCCGGTTGTGGTCTGGGGAGTCCCCCCGACGAGAGTGGATCGTGTCCGTGAGAACCCCCGGAGTATCTAACCGAACAGCTCCCGCGAGGCTGTGAGGAAGGCCCGAGTTGATGCTAACACTTACCACAGAATGAAGCTTTTCAGAATGCTCCTTCTGTCTGTGATCCTACCTCTCTACGTGGAAATGGTAGAAAGGGTAGAAGAGATGTTTTCTCCCATTTGTAAAGGAGGAAAGGGAGGCATAAAGAGATCCTTTTTCCAAGGTCACACGCTTTAAGTTGGTGACAAAGTTGAGACTCGACCTCAAGTATTGTGACTGCTTGTCTAGTAGTCCGTTCACCACACGCCTCGGGCAGCTCAGGAGGTCTTGTCAGGCCAATCCGGGTTTCCGGAAAGATAGGGGCACAAGCGACTGGCCGGATTGCAGCTGCCAGCGATGAGTTGTGTCACACGTAGGTACGGATCATAGGTTGGCCTGTAGGGAATGGGCATCCACAACTAGATTATTTCTTGTTTGTGGAGGAATCAGGGCATTTCTGACACTTAGCTTGTGTATTTGAGGGAGGGATGTCTTCCACAGCTTAAACTTGTACTGGAGCAGCTGACGGCTTAACTTTAGATCTATGGGAGGGAGGATCTTCTTTCATTCATTCGACAGTTTATTGAATAATTACTCAGGAAGTGGTCCCTGCCTTGGGGTGAGAATAATCAAGGTGACCCTGTTGAAACAACCTGGGTGCATATGAGGGGACTTGTCTTGACAGTGGTAGGTTATTAAGTCCAGCAGGGAGGCCGAGTCAGTGTTGGAATTGAAACTAAAACTTTCCTAAAAAGTCTGTTCAGTTTGGAGGGAATTTACATATCCCAGACATTTTTATGTGGAAGGATACAAGTCTGTTTACCAATCTAAAAGCATGGCAAGTTTGTGATACAGTGTACCTTCTTTTGCATTTTCTTTTGGCATTTATGAATAAACTGTTTGGGGGATCTGCGAATTGTTGCTGTACATTCCTGTGGATATTGGACCTTTTTGGCTCAGCTGAAGGAGTTCTTTGAAGACTAATTTTGCACTAAGGATCCCGTCAGTGAATATGAGGGAAAAATACTCGAACTAAGGCAGCTTAACTGTATTATCTCTGGAAAACAGAGTTTTTGATATGCTAGATTAGTAGTTCTTAAAGTTTTTTTGGGTCACTTATCCTTCTGAGAATCTGATGAAAGACGCTCACTGTTAAATGAGCATAAACACAATCACACAAATTATGCATACAATTTCAGGAACTTAAATTGTGATGAAGTAGAACCTTTTTATATTTAGGTCTCATTTGAAAGCCTTTTAAAATACATAGAGCTTTGTTTGGAGATGAAGATGTTGGTATGAGTTTAAGGTGAAAGATTCTGTGACAGTTTTTGAGTGTGCTGAAAGTAAGGAGAACTTTAAGGTCATGTCTTTTATTTTTTATTCTTTATTCTTTTTTTTTTTAACATATTTACTTATTTATTTATTTGAGAGAGAGAGAGAGAGAGAGAGAAACAGCATGAGAGGGGAGAGGGTCAGAGGGAGAAGCAGGCTCCCCGCTGATCCGGGAGCCCGATGTGAGACTCGATCCCAGGATTCCGGGATCATGACCTGAGCCGAAGGCAGTCACTTAACCAACTTAGCCACCCAGGTACCCTTATTCTTTATTCTTTACAAATTCATTTTTGCAGTGTTAGTACATGATTCTGAATTAGGTGGTAAGAAAATATATTGCTCAAATATTTATAGCTTTATTCTTTTCCTTTCTATTCTTAAACTTCTCTTTGCAGTTTTGCATTGGGACTGAAGCTTCTGAAGCTCATTTACTGGAGTTTATGTTATGTATAACAAACATTATTGACTCAATTCTCTGCAGGAGACACAAAGATGAGTAATATATGGCCTCTGTCCCTGGAGAGATTCTAATCCAGTAGAAGCTAAGGATTCTATGATGGTAGAGTTTTCAAAAGGGCAAAGAGGAGGGAAGAATATTCCTGGAAGTCGAGGTTTCATGACTTAATTGCAGAGTTTTTGCTGTTACTAATTCTCAAGAAGCTATAAAGTCTTCCCACTCTCTATGCAACTTGTAGCTATGATATGTGTTTTGGTATCATCTGGTGTTTTTGAAAAGCAGGCACACTTTGGTTGCATTCCTTATCTTGTTTTCAATGTATTTCTGTGGTGAGTTTGTAACAAAGGTCTTAATGTCATTTTTTTTGGGTGTGCATGCATCCAGGAAACTCTTCTGAGGTAAAATGCAGTAGCTGTTTGACAGACTACGCATGAATCCAGTACTGGAAATTTAAAATAATCACTGTATTTTTAAAAGAACAAGAAATTCAGAAAGGTGTTTTGATAGCACAGATTACAGTATTCGGTAAGATAATGGAAAGATCTGAAGAAAAATGGTGTGATTGTCTCTTCTCTTTATTGTCGTGGCCTCTCTGTAAGAAGGTCTTGGAAATTTGTGAAAAGTTTAATATTTTCTCTAATTTTTACCTTGGGTAGTAAATTTGTGGGTTTTTAAAATAACATGTTATACACATGTGTGTAGTGCATATAGGTACATATTTATATAGTCTTGGATGTATGAGATACTTCATTATTTAAAAAATAATGCTTGTGGGGCGCTTGGGTGGCTCAGTCGTTAAGCGTCTGCCTTCGGCTCAGGTCATGATTCCAGGGTCCCGGGATCGGGCCCCGCATCGGGCTCCCTGCTCCGCGGGAAGCCTGCTTCTCCCTCTCTCACTCCCACTGCTTGTGTTCCCTCCCTCACTGTGTATCTCTCTGTCAAATAAATAAATAAAATCTTTAAAAAAAAAAATAATGCTTGTAATAATTACAAAAAATTATTCAGGATCTTTAAGGATCAGGTAATGAAAGCAATTTTCATGTCATATTTTTGAGTTGTGTTCTAAAATGTGGAGCATAACTTTATTTCTATGTATCTTGCTAGGCATTGTGTCTTTATGGCATTAGAAGTACCACTTGAGGTTTTATCCTAAGTCTTCCAGGCCTTACAAATAAAGAAGTGGCCACATTCAGTTCTGCCAAAATGATCTGCCTATACACAGTGGAGAAGTTTTACCATATCTGTAGGTGATGCATCTCTAGTTAAAAATTTCATATTTCTATTTGAGTTATGTGTGGTGGTCTGAGTCATTTAAAGGTAATATACAGTCTTACTGATGTCTGCTGTGAGGTCTACTTTGTGTCAGCCTTTCTAGAAGCATGAGATGTCTTAAACCTGGTTGCTGTAAAAGAGGGAAATGAAAGTAATTTTTGTTTTATTTTGAGTTATTTTGCTACTTTTTTAAAATTAGTTTTTTCTTTAAATTGTAATTTTTTTATATTTTGTATGGAGAGGCTAGCTTTTCAAACTTATTTGTTTTCTTAGTTAATGATAACTGTCAATCTTACATTTCATGTTTTAGAAATCAGTATTTTAGTGACTGCCTCGTTGGGGGGTGGTTAATGGTAGTGTGATGTTGGCACAACATAATAAATTATAGATTTAAGTGATGACAGAAATTTAATAACCTTGTTATTTCAAGAGTTGTATTGCCTTCATTGAACATCTAACTTTTGTATATTTGAAGAATCTATAAAATTTATTTTAGCATTAATTGGTTTTGCTTTTCATAGTTTTTAGTCATTTGCTCTCAGACATACACAAGTTGATGACAGGATTGTATACTTTTTCCATTTTATTTTGTTCATTTTTTTAAATGTGGGAAATTTCAAACATACAGAAATGAAGGGAATAGTGTAGTGAGTTCTTACGTACTCAACATCCAGCTTCAGCAGTTACCACCACCCAGTTATCACAGTGTATATATCCCCATCTACTGGCCTCTCTGTTGCCTCCCCTCCCCTGCTTTGCTTATTTTGAAGCAAATCTTTCAGATGTTATATAATTTCATTCATAAATACTTCAGTGTATGCATTCTTTTTATACTTTAATGGGGAATTATTTCTCCATAGTTAGGTCTATATAACTTTTTAAATAAAAGTATCTGATGATAAGTGGAATTAAACTACTTCTAATCTATTTTACCTGTCAATAGGGATTCCCCCTGCAAACTGTAAGAAATGAAGGAGTAGAATTCACCTCACTGGGACGCCTGGGTGGCTCAGTCGTTAAGCGTCTGCCTTCGGCTCAGGTCATGATCCCGGGGTCCTGGGATCGAGCCCCACTTTGGGCTCCCTGCTCAGCGGGAAGCCTACTTCTCCCTCTCCCACTCCCCCTGCTTGTGTTCCCTCTCTCGTTATCGCTCTGTCAAATAAATAAATAAAATCTTAAAAAAAAAAAAAGAATTCACCTCACTGCTTTTTAGATGTTTGCATTGAAAAATGCAAACAGTTCCTGTGTTTGCCAGAAAAGCTGATAAGCTTTTTTCTAATATACAAGTGAGAAATAATGTGTCTCTTATAGTCTTTTTTTAAGTACTAGTAACAAGATGCTAAAAACATTTTTGAGTTCTTCTTGTTCTTGATTTTCTAACTGGATCTAATTACCACTAAGAAATCAGATAATACTGGTGATGTTGAACAGGAGCCGAAATTGGTCTAAAATCAGCTTGAACAGTATGAAATAACATTGTTTTGAATTTTGAAATTTTAATTGTGGTCATTTGAAAGTCCATACCATTGCTTCAGTTGTTAAATACAAACCATGGTACAGAACAGGGTAATCATGACTAGTATGGAAATATTGTAGAAAAAGAAAGTAAATATTCCTATTGTTACAAAGATGTATCAGAATGTACAAATTTGAAGTGATTGCTGGTAAAGTAGAATTTAGCCTTCTATAAAAGGCTGACAGTTAAAATTATGAATGTAAGTTCTATCACTAGTGAAACTTTGGTTAACTTATCTTTTGTTATAGCTTATGTTATAGTCCCATAGTAAATAAATCATGAATCTTTGACTTGTTTTACATTTTATCTTTTCCACGCTTGATACCAAATCACTCTTCTCATTCCGTCTTATTTGTCCTAAGACCCCAGGTGGATAGTGTCAGATTAAGAAAGTAGCTATATTGTTGGCCTCTTGATATAAGGGACATTATTTAGAATATGGAGGAGATATTCCTTATGATACGGTTTTTTAAATTCAGCACTAATGAAAATGAAAGCACCAGAATTTAAATGTTTACTAATATAAGAAGCCTAATAGGGCTGAATGGAGAGAATTTAAAAGATTGTCTTTGAAAGAAGAAACTGCTAACTCTGACATTTGAGGAAATGGGGGACTGAATCAATCATGTATAATAATTCCTGGGTAAACAATATTATATGTAGTATAAAGGTCTTCAAAGAAGGTTGGAGGATATAAATCACAAGTATAGATTACATCAAGTGAAGTGATAACATGTTAGGAAGTTAAAATTTAGATGCAGAAGCATATCAAAGAAAAAAAGAGTAATCACCTTGCAACTACAAAGAGAGATTTAAGTTAATTTTGTGTGTGTGTAAAGAAAAAATGTTATATAAATGTAGGTAAAGTCAAAGTTTAATTCTGTTTATTTTTAATTTTTTTTTAAAGATTTTATTTATTTGACAGAGAGATAGAGAGCACAAGTAGGCAGAGGGAGAGGGAGAAGCAGGCTCTCCGCTGAGCAGGGAGCCCGATGCGGGGCTCAATCCCAGGACCTGTGGATCACGACCCGAGCCGAAGGCAGCCGCTTAACCAGCTGAGCCACCCAGGCGCCCCTTAATTCTGTTTAACAAGTATTCTTTTTGCGGCACCTGGATGGCTCATTCGGTTGAGCATCCGACTCTTGATTTCATCTCATGTCTTGATCTCTGCACTGGCCCTGGAGCCTACTTTTAAAAAAATAAAAAATAAAAACAAGTATTCTTTCTGTTCATCTCTCATTCAACCAACTAACATTTTTCCAATGCTTATCTCATTTCCATTTCTGTGCTTAGGTGTTGGGAGAAGATTTTTTTTTTTTTCCTGCCTCAGAAAGTAGTGAATCTATGGGCGCCTGGGTGGCTCAGTTGGTTAAGCGACTGCCTTCGGCTCGGGTCGTGATCCTGGAGTCCCTGGATCGAGTCCCGCATCAGGCTCCCTGCTCAGCGGGGAGTCTGCTTCTCCCTCTGACCCTCCCCCCTCTCATGTGCTCGCTCTCTCTCTCTCAAATAAATAAAATCTTAAAAAAAAAAAAAAGTAGTGAATCTAGTAAGAGGAACATCATGTTAAACGTTATAATATACAGCGTAGTACATTTCTCCCAGGTAGAGAAGGGAAAAATTTATTAAATCTGTGGAGAGAAAGAAAAGGTTAAGGATAGCTTCCTGCAAGGGTCGGGGAAGAGCCAGGTCTTAAAGGATAAATACGAGGTACTCAGTAAGGCTTAGAGGGGACATTCTAGGTAGGGGAAGATCATCTGCAAAGGTATGAAAATGAAAATAACATAGCAGAATGAGTTTAGGGGACTGCAATTTGGATCTGTACTTTCTACCTGTTTTCTTATGATTTCCTGTGTCTTCCAATACTGTGTAAGGTTGGGTTTTGTACTTAGAGATCATCAACAGAACAAAGGTGGAACTGTGTTCCATACACTCTTAGACAAAATAGTACTGTGCTGTTATTGTTAAAGGTAATTTTTAATGAAGATTAAAATCAAGAAAATAATTGTTTATGTTTTAGTTACTCAAAAAACTTTTACTAGAACATACTCCACTCCTTCAACATCTTAGTTAATGCGGCATTGATTATTATAATATGTATCCAGCCAAATAAAGACATTGTATAATTGCTTTTCTTAATAATGAACAAATGTCCCAACCTTCACATTGGTATATTTCCCCTCAATTTGTTGAAAATCCTAAATAGTGATTAAGATCATGGAGTCAGAAATCGGATTGACTAGGCTCAGGTCCCAGTTTTGCTACTTACTGTATAATCTTTAGCAAAATCCTTATGGTCTTTGGTTTTCTTTCTTTTTTTTTTTTAAAGATTTTTATTTATTTATTTATTTGACAGAGAGAGAGAGAGAACAGGAACACAAGCAGGGGAAGTGGGAGAGGGAGAAGCAGGCTTCCTGTTGAGTAGGGAGCCCGATGTGGGACTCGATCCCAGGACCCTGGGATCATGACCTGAGCCGAAGGCAGACGCTTAACGACTGAGCCACCCAGGCGCCCTGGTCTTTGGTTTTCTTGACTGTAAAATGACGATAATACTTAAAGCATAGGGCTGTTGAAAGATTGTACCAGATAATATGTGAAAAGTGCTTAGCATCATATATGTCATGCAGCAAGTACATAATACAGATATGCTACTATTATTAGTTTCTCTTATTTATTTCCTAAAAAGAGAAAACATTTTTAGGAAAGCAAATGATCTCCCTTGTATATGATGCCTATAGGAGGTAAGAATACACAAAATACATTTTTGAAAGTATGTATAAACAACTTTGCTACATGTATTTTTTCTAATTCTCAATTTATGTTATCTTATTTTCCTTACCTATGAATTTTTTTGTGTTCTCCCACTTAACTCCAGACCAGGCTTTTTTTTTTTTTTTTTAAGATTTTATGTTTAAGTAATCTCTGCGTAGACCCAACATGGGACTCGAATTTACAACCCCAAGATCAAGAGTCACATGCTCTATCAACTGAGCCAGGTGCCCCGAGACTAGGCTTTTATGTTTGGCTGCTGCTTCTTACCAAATCAAGGACTTGTCTCCAAAGTGAACAGGAATATATCTTTCAGTGTGAAGTTTTTGGGGCGGAGAACCTTAAGTCTTTGAACTGAATTGGGTTTAGTTAGGACAGTTCTCTATTTATTAAAGATTTTATTTATTTGAGGGAAAGAGAGCATGCGCACACGCATGATGGAGGGAGAGGGAGAAGCAAACTCCCTGCTGAGCAGGGAGCCCGAAGTGGGGCTTAATCCCAGGACCCTGAGATCATGACCTGAGCTGAAGGCAGACGCTTAATTGACTGAGCCACCCAGGTGCCCCGGGACAGTTCTCTCTTTAAAGCTGATGAGCACTTCTTTGATTTTTAGGAGCCCAGTGTATTCTTCCATAGCAGAACCCATTGCTTTCACTATATCACCTCACTTTATTGTTTATTATGTGCTAGACTTTAGGATACAGTGATGAATGAACAAAATCAGGTCCTTGGGCATTTTCATTTTACTCTTCCAGATCAAGATGTTTTAGTACTGCTGTAATGTGCTGCCATCACATTGCATGTGGTTCAGGCAAGGTATTGAAAGAATGTCTTGGGATAGGATTATTTTATGCCAGAGCAAGTCAGTTCTAGGACAAAAATCTCTTCCTCTTGAGGATCTTTATTATGTGCCTGTGTTTAATCCAGGCAATCTACTGGACAGTTAGTCCTTTGGGATATCAGTAGATTAAGTCCTCTGTTCAGATTCAAATAAAAACTAAAACGAGCATTCTGTCTCCTGTGCCTTCCAACAGAAGGAATATATATAGTCTTTCATTCAGTAAATATTAATTGTATACTTACGTTATACCAGCTATTGTTCTAAGCCCAGAGGGTAGTACAGCCCTGAAAAAAGAAGTAAAAAATCATTGCTTTCAGGGGCACCTGGCTGCCTCAGTCGTTGGAGCGTGCAACTCTTGATCTCGGGGTCCTGAGTTCAAGTCCCGCGTTGAGTGTAGAGATTACTTAAAAAAATCATTGGTAAGGGCGCCTGGGTGGCTCAGTCATTGAGCGTCTGCCTTCGGCTCAGGTCATGATCCCGGGGTTCTGGGATCGAGCCCCACTTAGGGCTCCCTGCTTGGCGGAGAGCCTGCTTCTCCCTCTGCCACTCCCCCTGCTTGTGTTCCCTCTCTCGCTGTCTCTGTCAAATAAATGAAATCTTGAAAAAAAATCATTGGTGCTCACTTCTTGTAAGATATTAATAAATGGGTATAATGCCATAGCATTTCCAGGATAGGTGTAAAGGAAATGTAAACAAAGTAAGGGGATGTTCAGTGATTAGGGAAGTTCTTTGAGGCAGTGGTACTTGAGTAGAGACTTGAATGACACAAAGCGCCCCATGCAGCTGTCTGGGGTGTGAGCATAAGCCCTGAGGCAGTAGTATGTTTGCTGTGTTTAAGAAATAAGAAAGGGCTTGAACAGAGTAAACAAGGTGGGGATGAATGATAGGAAATAGGTAGAAGAGGTAGCCAGGGGCTATATAATTTAGGGACTTGTAAGACTTGACTAACTGTGTAGATCTTATTCTAGACTTGATGGGAACCTGTTGGGAGGTTTGAACAGGGAAGTGACTTGATCTAATATATACACTTTGAAAGGCAAGAATGATGCAACCAGAGTGACCAGCTAGGCCATTGTGATATTTGAGGCAAGAGATGATTGTAAGTTGAATTTAGGGTGTTATCAGGGAGATGGATTTGGGATACATTTTTAAAGGTGGGGGGATGATAACTTGGATTGGCTGTGGGGTCTGAGTAAAAGAGTAGTCAAGTTTCACTGCAATGATGGCCTCAATGTTGGGTGCCATTTACTGAAATTTGGAACACTGGGAGAGGCAGGTTTCAGGAGTGCAGAAATTAAGAATTTGGTTTGGATGTACTGACTTTGAGTTTTCTATTAAATGTTTCTGGTTGAGATATTGAGCAGGAAGTTTGATATATAAATCTCAGGATTGGGGCAAATATAAATTTGGTAGTTGATCAGGGTAGAGATGCTGTTTAGAGCCATGGGACTTGATGAGATTACCTGGAGAGTGAGTGTAGATAGTCTTGAAATGAATTGTGGGGTATTCTTGACATTTAGAGGCACTTAATCAGTAATGCCAGGGATGAAAGAATTGTTTGATAATTTTAGGAATAATACTTTCTTAAGAAAAACTAGCAAGTACTAATTAGTAAAGACAGACAAAAATAAAATGGTTAATGAACAGATTTATTTTAAATTATATTTTATTATGTTAGTCACCATACATTACATCATTAGTTTTTGATGTAGTGTTCCATGATTCAGTGTTTGCGTATAACACCCAGTGCTCCATGCAGTACGTGCCCTCTTTAATACCCATCACCAGGCTAACCCATCCCTCCCCTCCCCTCCCCTCTAAAACCCTCAGTTTGTTTCTCAGAGTACATAGTCTCTCATGGTTCGTCTACAGATTTATTTTTTATCTGTTAAGTAGCTTTTTTATTGTGCTGCAGAGATCAGAACACTCATTTTATATGAAACTAAAAGCCAAAGTGCCTATTTTTACTAGATTACTCTGAAAAGATGGCCAGAATGGTCATTACCTTCCTAGATCTCCATTGTGGAGGACAACATAAAGTAAAATAAATAAATATAAATTTATAAAATAATGAAGTTTTGGGGTGCCTGGCTGGCTCAGTTGGAGGAGCATACAGCTTTTGATCCCAGGGTGGTGAGATTGAGCCCCATGTTGGATGTAGAGATTACTTAAATAAACTTTAAAAAATAATAATAAAATAAGGAAGTATCAAAAGACATGAAGCTTCTTACCCATTCACATGATAACCATTCCTGGCTTTGAAAATTTAGAGTGAGATCAAGCTGCCTCCTTTTCTTCTTTGGTCTATCACTGGGCATTGTTAAACCTTCCTTTAAAGAAGCTGGTTTTCATCTGTGGACTTACTGAGTCAACACATTATTATCTGAGAATACATGTGTAAGATCCAATACTTGAAGGTATTAGGGGCTTGTGAGGTTGACTTATTGCATATTTTGGGACATCTGGGTTTGGGTAGGTATCTATTTAAATGTATTTGAGGTGTTAAAAATGGAAAGGAATAGAAATTACAGACAAAATCACAGCATGTAGGTTATTTTGTGTCATTGATTTAAAACCCTATCAGAAATCCTCTTAGCTACTGCATGAAACAGATACTCTCTTGCTTGAGTACATGACTTCACACTTGCCAGTCTACCTCTACCATTAGGAAAATGTAGGGCCCATCTGTTGAATTGGCACTATGCCTGAAAGGCCAGTAGTTTTGGACTTTGTCAGTCCAGGAAGAGAAATTAATTCCAGAACATTGAGGGGAAACATTTCTAATAACATATTCCCCAGGGTTTATCTGACATCTTGTTGCAATTTTATAGAAATCACCAGAGAATTAAGGGTCCATCATGTATGATTTCTTTTTCCCATGTCAGAGTCAGAATCATCAGTTGGTGCATTAGAGAGCCATTTCTTTTCCAAGTTAATGGTGTCCTTAGGAAAACACTACCAAAAGTTTCCAGATAGGTTAGAGGTGATCTTCTTAAGTAGAACCTGAGATGTTTAAGATGGTAATATGATTTGGGATTCAGATAAGTCTCTCAAAATATTTCTAGATGAATCTATTCCACAAAAATCTGGAAACTGTTCACTGAGACTTAGGTGGTTCAAAGTGGCCATCTTCTAGTTTCCTGGGTATCCATTCTGTACCTTACCTTAGAAGCTGATTTCAAAAACAGAGGATCGTAACTCCTTTTGTGGTGGTGGTGGCGGTAGTTATGGGCCCCAATGAGAGTATGAAATCTTTGTACCCTTTCCCAAAAAGTGCATATATACACATAAAATTTTTGCTATATAATTTTGGGGAGTTTTTAGGTAATTTTGGTTATAGGCCAATACCCTTGTTTCATAGGCCTCTTAATTATGAATGTTATGGAATGACAGTTGCATTCTTTACATTTTGTTCAACAGTGATTGCTCTTAAAAACAGAAGTAAACACATAAGGACGGTGGTAGTTGTTTGTGGGGAGTGGTTTAAGTAAATCTTTGCTTCTGTCATCTGCACACCTACTTCTCCCCTTCACCATTTTGGTAATACAGTAATTTCTGGAGGATCATCAGTTAAAGCAGCATACCAATGTTAGAATGGCAGGCTGGGTATAAGAAAAGCAGTTATTCTTCAAAATGGGTAAAATGGCAGCAAAGTGAGAATTACCTCTCTGTGCCCCACCCTCATTGGCTTCCTTAGCTACATCCCACACACCTTTCTGAATGTAATTTCTAAATCCAAACCTGACTGTGTCTCTTGGCATAACAGACTGTTTGGCTCTTTCTTCAAGATCCTGTCTACCACTTCAGCTTTGTGTCTCACTGGGTCTCTTACCCTTGTGCTTCAGCTGTTTGGAACCGTCATCATTCCCAAACAGTTCGTTTTTATCTCCATGACTTTCATGTTCCTCCCAGTGCCTGGCTGCTTAGGGAACACCTACCCATCTTCTGAGACAAAGTTCAAGTTGATGCTGTGAAGCCTTACCTGGCCACCCTCCCCTCTTTTGGTGAATAATATGCACTCATTTCTCTTTGGCATATACCTAGGAGTGGAATTGCTGGGCCACAGGGTAAGCATATTTTTATCCTTTTTTTTTTAAGATTTTATTTATTTATTTGACAGAGAGACATAGTGAGAGCAGGAACACAAGCAGGGGGAGTGGGAGAGGGAGAAGCAGGCTTCCCGCGGAGCAGGGAGCCCGATGTGGGACTCGATCCCAGGACTCTGGGATCATGACCTGAGCCGAAGGCAGACGCTTAACGACTGAGCCCACCCAGGCGCCCAGCATATTTTTATCTTTAGTAAGTACTGTGAAACAGTTTTCCAAACTGACTGTCTGACTTTATAACTATACCAGGAATGTATAGGTGTTCCATTTGTTCCACATCTTCACCAACATTTGTTGTCATTCTTTTTAATTTTAGCCATTTTAGTGGGTAATAGTATTTCATTGTGGTATTGATTGCATTTACCTGATTATTGGTGAGGTAGAGCATCTTTTAGTGCTTGTTGGATAATATATATTCTGAATGCAGTCCTTTTCTCCAATATATGCCTTGCACATAACATTATCCAATGTGTGGCTTGCCTTTTCACTCTCACGGTGGTTTCTTTTGATGAACAGAAGTTCATATTTTTTATAAAGAGGTATGTAGTTAGGAATGGGGGAAATGGAGAATTCCTTATCAACAGGTGTGAAGTTTCAGTCAGGCAAGATGAATGCGCTCTGGAGATGTGCTGTACAACATTGTGCCTATAGTCAACACTACTGTATTGCACACTTAAAAATTTGTTAAGAGGGTAAATCTCACGTTAAGTGTTCTTACCACAATAAAATAATAAAAAAATAAAGATGTGTGTAATGTGCGGTAGTCCGTTAAATGGAAATGAACAGGAGAGGAATGTTTTAAGAAAATAGCTAGTCAGTAGTAGAATATTGGAGTTAGAAAGTATGTCCACAATTAATTGGGTTACTTTGCTCAATTTCATGTAGATAGGAACACAACAAGACTTTGAGAGATATCGACGTATGGTAGCTATGTCTATTTCAAATCTTTTCAAAATATGTTTTTATTGGATTTTTTAAAAAGATTTTATTTAATTATTTGAGAGAGAGAGCGAGCATGGAGGGGGAGGGTCAGAGGGAGAAGCAGACTCCCTGCTGAGCAGGGAGCCCAGTGCTGGACTCGATCCTGGACTCCAGGATCATGACCTGAGCCGAAGGCAGTCGCTTAACCAACTGGGCCACCAGGCGCCCTGTTTTTATTGGATTTTTGCTTAGTTATGAAACTAATACAAATTCTGTAACAGGTCAAGAAAAAATGTACATAATTTTATTTCCCTTTTACTTCCAAACCCCTAAAATAACCAGTGCTGTTAGCTGGTGTATAATCATTTGTACTTATTTCTGTATGCATAAAAATACATATGGGTTTTTTTTTTTTCTATTCCTTACACATAATAACCTCATGCTTGCTCTTTTACTGAAAAATGGGAGAAATGGTTTTGTTTTTGTTTTTTTTTTTAAGATTTTATTTATCTGACAGAGGGAACACAAGCAGGGGGAGCGGGAGAGGGAGATGCAGGCTTCCCGCTGAGCATGGAGCCTGATGCGGGGCTCGAGCCCAAGACCCCAGGACCATGACCTGAGCCAAAGGCAGACGCTTAACGACTGAGCCACCCAGGTGCCCCATCAGACATCGTTCTATATTTGTGTGTGTATGAATATATGTATATCTTTTTTTTTCCTGTGGCCACATTAAGCAGTGCTATAATAAATCATTTATTAGTGCTTTTGTTTTTCTATGATAAGAACCTCAAAATTGCTATTGAAGTCTGAGAGTATGTAAAACTTAAAATTGTCATAGATGCTGTAAGTAGTGCTTTCCAGAATAAATGATGGTGGCCACTAGTGTTTATTTGCCTGTATACTCTGCTAGTAGTAGTTGTTGTCAGTGTTTAAAATTTCAACCAGGGCGCCTGGGTGGCTCAGTTGCTTAAGCGACTGCCTTCAGCTCAGATCATGATCCTGGAGTCCCTGGATCGAGTCCCGCATCGGGCTCCCTGCTCAGCGAGGAGCCTGCTTCTCCCTCTAACCCTCTCCCCTCTCATGTACTCTCTCTCTCTCTCTCATTCTAGCTCTCTCAGATAAATAAATAAATCTTTAAAAAAAAAATAAAAAATAAATAAAATTTCAACCAAACCGATGAGTGAAAACTGTCTTGTTTTAACTCATACCTCCCTGACTACTAGTGATATAGTGCCTCTTTTTATGTTTCTACTTGATTATTTCCATCTTTTCTGTGATTGCCTGTGCATATCTCTCGTATTTTATCATTTCTTACTTACCAGTTTATAGAATAACTCTTAACCTTACTGATCTATAATGTTTTTATATAATCAAATCTGTCAGTATTTTCCTTTATGGCTTCTAGTTTCTTGATTTGCTTATGAAGGTTTCTCTACAGTAGGCTATAGAAATATTCACAAAGGGGCGCCTGGGTGGCTCAGTCGTTAAGCGTCTGCCTTCAGCTCAGGTCATGATCCCAGGGTCCTGGGATCGAGCCCCGCATCGGGCTCCCTGCTCCGTGGGGAACCTGCTTCTCCCTCTCCCACTCCCCCTGCTTGTGTTCCCTCTCTCACTGTGTCTCTCTCTGTCAAATAAATAAATAAAACCTTAAAAAAAAGAAAAAAGAAATATTCACAAAAATCCTTCAGATACTTTCATTTTCGCATATAGCTCTTAAATCCATGAGGAAATTATTTTTTAGTGTAACTTGAAGAATGGATCTTTGTCTTCTCCAAATGAATAGCCAGTTAGGTCAACATGTAGCAACATATGTCAAATAAATCAGCTTGTTGCCATGTTGAAAGCTATTAATTGAAAAAAGTTTTTACAAGATTACCACTAGCCCACATTTTGTTTTTATGCAAGGAAAGGAACCCCTTCCACAAGGTACCTTATTTTGATCTGCCAGAAAATTTTTAAAAGGCTTCATTGAGATGTGTTTCGTGTCCTATATAATCTACAATTTAAAGAGTACAATTCAGCCTAGGTGCTGTTGTTAAGCGTCTGCCTTCGGCTTGGGTCATGATCCCAGGGTCCTGGATCGAGCCCCGCCATCGGGCTCCCTGCTCAGTGGGAAGCCTGCTTCTCCCTCTCCCACTCCCCCTGCTTGTGCTCCTGCTCTCGCTACCTTTTTCTCTCTGTTAAATAAATAAATAAATAAAATCTTTAAAAAAAAAATAAAGTTGGGGCTCCTGGGTGGCTCAGTCGGTTAAGCGTCTGCCTTCGGCTCAGGTCATGATCCCGGGGTCCTGGGATCAAGCCCCACATCGGGCTCGCTGCTTGGTGGGGACCCTGCTTCTCGCTCGCTCTCTGCCTGCCACTCTGCCTACTTGTGTTCTCTCTCTCTGTCAAATAAATAAATAAAATCTTTAAAAAAAAAAAAAGTGTACAATTCAGTGGTTCTTGGTATATTCACATAGTAATACAACCATCACCACTACCTAATCTTAGAACATTTGATCTTGGTGTCCATTAACTAGTGGTCACTCCATCGCAGACATTCCCCTTTTCCCCATGCGTAGGTAACCATTAATCTACTTTCTTTCTCTATGGATTTTCCTTTTTTGGACATTTCGTATAAATGGAATCCACAGGTTGTCTTTCGGAACTGGCATCTTTCATTTAGCATAATGTTTAAGATACATCTGCATTGTAGTATGTACCAGTGCTGCTTACTTTCTTTTTTTTTTAAAGATTTATTTACTTATTTGAGAGAGAGAGAGCGCACATACGTGTATGAGCGGGGAGAAGAGCAGAGGGAGAGAATCTCAAGCAGACTCCCCACTGAGGGTGGATCCCAACACAGGCTCCATCTCAGGACTCTGAGATCATGACCTGAGCTAAAGTCAAGAGTTGGGCACCTAACTGACTGAGCCACCCAGTTGCCCTGGACTTCATTCTTCTTTATTGATGAATGACATTCCATTGTATGGATAATGTTGCTGTGAACATTTGTATACAAGTTTCTGTGAACATATTTTCATTTTTCTTGGGTATATACCTAGCAGTGAACTTGATGGGCCATCTGGTAACTCTCTTTAACCTTTTGAGGAACTGCCAAACTGTTTTCCAAAGTGTCTGCACCATTTTACATTCCTATTCATTTCTCCACAGAAAATTTTTATAAAAAACAAATGTAAGATATTTACAATGTGAGTGGTGCCCTTTTGAAGTGGCTCTTTTGTTTAATGTGAAACCACGTGCATTGGCCCTGAGTTCACAGTCCCTAACCCTTGTCAGAATACAATAATTCATTTATGGGAAAATCTGATGTAACTTTTACTTCCCTCCTGTTGCCATTTTAGAATTCCCTAGGGGTAGAAATCAACATCTCTATATATTCCTTTCCACTACAGCCCCATTCCACCTTTTTTTTAAAAAAACAAAAACAAAAACAGAGTTAAGTGTATACATCTGAGCTGTGTTAACTTTACTTCTCAGGAAGAGCTAAGCAAGGTTTGATTAGATTATCCATGTGACAGTCGGTGAGTATAATTTTTTTCCCAGGATTTAGCTTTGGGAATGCTTTTTTTTTTTTTTTAAAGATCTTTATTTATTTATTTGAGAGAGTGAGCCAGTGAGAGAAGCAGGCTCCCCGCTGAGCAGGGAGCCCGACGCGGGGCTCGATCCCAGGACCCCGGGATCATGACCCAAGCCGAAGGCAGACACCCAACCGACTGAGCCACCCAGGCGGCCCAGGAATGCTTTCTGTGTGTATTTCCCCTGTGGCTTACTAATTGTAATTTATGTCTCCTATCTGACTTTCTTGTTCTGACTGTCAGAATTAGTTTGTTGGTATAATACAGTATTTCCTTGGTCATGAGACATATTCTTTTCTCCCAGTTTTATGTTTCTGAAATTAGGAAATAACACAATTGATAATTATATTTAATGTGGTAGTGGTTAAAAATTTTTTCTCCTGAAAATGCGGTCAGTGATTCATGAACCCTTTTTAAATTACTAGCATCTTGGAATTTAAGAAATATGTACCGTACGTAAGTGTGAAAACAGCTAGATTTATTGGTGATGAGTGCTTTGAAAATTAGGAATTATTGGTGGTTGTCACTCTGTTTTAAATGAATGTTGTTCTGTAGTTAAGTATAGAAAAAAAAGCTTTGTCCGGGGCACCTGGGTGGCTCAGTCGGTTGAGCATCCGACTCTTGATTTCAGCTCAGGTCATGATTTCAGGGTCATGGGATTGAGCCCCACTTTGGGCTCTGTGCTCAGTGGGGAGTCTGCTTGAGATTCTCTCCCTTTCCCCCCTCCCCCTGCTCGCATACCTCCTTCTCTCTCTCTCAAATGAATAAATCTTAAAAAAAAGAAAAAAGCTTTATCCAACTCTGTAAGTGTAGTTTATGTTATATAAATTATTTAGGAACATAGTTCAAGATTTCTTGGTATCTTTATGAAGATAGTCTAGCTTTTTGTGATTTCAGTGATTTGTATATCAGTGATTCAATATAAAACATCTTAAGGCAGTTAGTACACTGCTTACCCTTTTACTTTTGAAGAGCAAATTACATGGTGATATACATAGTGCTTATTTTTAAAATCGTAATAACAGTGTAAGATTATATAATACTTAAAGAAAAATGTCAATCCTTTAGTATTTTTATTTGTTTTTTATTTTCATTTTATTTTAGTTTTTGTCTACATATGTAATTTAAAATGTAGTATTATGTATGTTTTCTTATTCAGTTAGTAGATATTTATTGAATACCTTTTATGTTCCGGGTACTTTGCTAAGGATATTGCAGCAAATAAGGCAGTCAGGATTCTTATTCTCATGGAATAAATGCTGTAGTGGAAAATATGGGTATTAAGCATATAATTTACCCCAAAAAAGCATATAACTTACTATGATGATGAGTGTTAAGAGACTTAGAAAATGCTGCATGAGCACTTAACAGGGAGCTCTCCCTTAATCTAGCAGGGAAATGACATCAGATTATTTTTTAAATCATATTTCTAAAAAAATATTTTAAATAAATTTTTTAAATCATCTTTCTAGCTGCATCTTAGAGCAGGGGTTGGAGGAGAACAAGGTGGATATACAGAGAAGTTAGAAAGCTGCTATATTCTGTGTAAGATTTGTTGTTGTTTTGGACAGAATGGCAGTGGACTTAGAACTGGGTGTAATCAGAAATTATTTATGTGGAATTCACAAGTTTTGGTGTTAGGGTCACACTGGGAATAGGGGAGTGAGAGGAGGCAAGGATGACCGCCAGGTTTCCAACTTGAGCAACTGGTGGTAGGTACTGTGTTTACTTAGCTAATAAGATATATCCTAAGAAATAGGATGGTCATCCATAAGATGTATGATGAAGGAGTATAAAAGCTATGGCAAATTAAGATACGTAATGTGCTGTAATTTTTTAAGATCTTATATAGTTAATTTATATCTGTTTTCTTACTGTTGAGAAATAGAATAATGATTACAGTCTCTTACTGTGTTTGATAAGGACCACAGAGAAGACAAAAATTTATCACGGATGAGAAAAACTATACTTAAGCTAAAAATCTGCCAACATTGTTCAATCTGCAATGTGATAATTTTAGATAAATGTACTTACCCAAAAAGAAAGAAAAGTTATTCTTACATATTAGAGTTAATATAAAATATCTTTCTTATCAGGTTGAAAAAAAAATTGTAAAACTCTATTATATGTTTATAGAGTGTCATCATACTGCCTCCTTCTGTGTATATCATATGTGCATGTGTTCCTGGCTGTCGGCTTGACCTTTCTACTTAAATGTTTCACAGACATCTAAAATTTAACATACTTACTGAACTCTTAATCTCATCCCAGCAGACAACTTTTATAACGTCAGCCACATGAGGGCAGGGATTTTTGTGTTTTTGCACTGCTATGTCCCCAGTTCCTGTTACATAATGGTCACTTGGTAAATAATTTGTTGATGGAATGTCTAAATGGTACTACCATACAATTCACCAGTTGCTTACGTTTTCAATTCTCTCCCTCCTTTCCTGCATCTTGCTGAAAATCAAATCAGTTACACCTTTGAAGTATCTCCTAATGCCTCTTTTGCCTGGCTGTTTCCTACTCAGACTGGGTCTCAGCTTAAAGTTAATTATTTTTCTAAGATATATTCCCTGTTACTCCAAGTTTCCTTGATATACTACCTCATATTTCAATACCTTCACATTTATTATAAGTTATAATCACATATTTAAATAATTAGTCAGGGGCGCCTGGGTGGCTCAGTGGTTAAGCTCAGGTCATGACCCCGGGGTCCTGGGATCGAGCCCCGCATTGGGCTCCCTGCTCCGCGGGAAGCCTGCTTCTCCCTCTCCCACTCCCCCTGCTTGTGTTCCCTCTCTCGCTGTGTCCCTCTCTGTCAAATAAATAAGTAAAATCTTTAAAAAAAAATTAAATAAATAAATAAGTATAAATAAATAAATAAATAATTGGTCATTTATCTGCCTCCCCCTCTAAAATTTAAAGTTCATAAGACTTAGGACCATATTGAATTATTTATAACTATTTCTACAGTGGGTATCACAATTCTCAAAACATATTTTAGGCTCTCAGAATATTCATTGAATGAAGGGATAGATTAAGGATGATGAATGCATAAAGGAAATGATAATCATGGTTGCAGAGGTAGTTGGAGAGCCAGTAGAATGTGTGATCATAGAAGACAAGCGAGAGTTTCAAATAGCAAGTATGCTAGATGTAACAGAGAGGAGTAGTAAGACCAGGAATGAAAATGATCTTTGGAGGGCAGCGTAACATAGTATTGAGAGGAACCAGCAGACCTGGGCTCAAGCTTTTATTGATTATTAACTTGTTTTTTCATCTCTGAAAATGGAATAATAATAGTAACTGAGGTAATCTGTATAACATTAGCATAGAGCTTTGCAAATATAAGAGGTCAGTAAATTTTTAGGTATGTAATTTTTTTTTTTTTTAATTTAACTAATGCATCCACTGGAAGGACTCAGTTTTGTAGTATTTAAAAAAATGCATAGTAGGGGCGCCTGGGTGGCTCAGTCTAAGCGTCTGTCTTCGGCTCAGGTCATGATCCCGGAGTTCTGGGATCGAGCCCTGCATCGGGCTCCCTGCTCTGTGGGAAGCCAGCTTCCCCTCTCCACTCCCCCTGCTTATGTTCCCTCTCTCACTGTGTCTTTCTCTGTCAAATAAATAAATAAAATCTAAAAAAAAATTAAATAAAAAATACATAGTTGATTTTATATTGCCTTGCTAAATAGTGTTTTATCAAAGTATGCCTCTTCCCTTCCAACCTGTTATGATAGACAAGGTATGTACACAAAATGGTCTCCAAACTTAGTTGAATTGTTTTCCATAATGGTTTGGTATCTCACAGACCAGAGCACTGTGTTAACAGTGAATTTGTTTATTTTTATCAGATCCGTTGTTTGTTAATTGGATGTGAGATTAGTATGGGAGGTGTGGGTGGGTAGTAGTCATCACTTCATAGAGGGAATAGGGTATGAGGTAAAAACAAGTTTGAGCAATTCCTGTTCAAAAGTTTTATATTTGTATTGCTTGCCCAGGTATTGTCATATTGCAATAATATATGAATATATAGCAATAGAGCATTCATAAATCACTATGAAATGTGATTTATTTTGTATATTTATAGGTAGTATCTAATATGTTGTTAGGTTATCATGCTTTGGGGCACCTGGGTGGCTCAGTCAGTTAAGCTTCTGCCTTCAGCTCAGGGCATGATCACAGGGTCCTGGGATGGAGCCTGGCATCCCACTCCTTGCTCAGATGGGAGCCTGCTTCTCCCTCTCCCTCTGCCTGCCGCTCCCCCCCCCCACTTGTGCTCTCTCTCTCTCTCTCTGTCAAATGAATAAATAAAATCTAAAAAAAAAAAGATTATCATGCCTTGTGTTGATATAATGTATATATCCTATTAATACAATTAGTAATTTTCTCTCCTTTTTTTTAGATCTCATTTATTTGAGAGTGCGTATGTGTGCGCACGAGTTGGGGGGGAGGGGCAGAGGGAGAGAGACAAGCAGACTCCACTGAATGCAGAACTACCCAGGCACCCTAGTAATTAGTAATTTTCTAAAAAGCTTGTTCACAGGGGCGCCTGGGTGGCTCAGTTGGTTAAGCGACTGCCTTCGGCTCAGGTCATGATCCTGGAGTCCCGGGATCAAGTCCCGCATCGGGCTCCCTGCTCGGCAGGGAGTCTGCTTCTCCCTCTGACCCTCCTCCCTCTCATGCTCTCTGTCTCTCATTCTCTCTCTCTGAAATAAATAAAAATAAAATCTTTTAAAAAAAAAAAAAAAGCTTGTTCACAGTTAAAATGATCTCATTGAAAGGGCTTCATGATATAGATTTAGTGTTAGTTTCCCTTGAATTTGGACTAGACTGTTCTGGATTGTTTCAGTGATTTGAAGATATCCTGTAAATCCCAACGTTGCATGTGAGATGAATGTTGAATATGTCTCTTAGAGTAAAGAGATTCTAGCAGTCTTAGTTCTGTGTTTCCCCTTGGAACTATATTTTGCCTTGAATATATTGTAGTAGGAACCAGAATACATTGTATAACAACATGGCATCCTTGTCCCTGGATAGAAAACCTAGATTATATAGATACCTTTCCAAAAGCTGAAAGAGTATCGTTCACAAAGAATACTGTTTTCAGAGTTCAGTATCAGAATTCTGGCAGCTGGTATAGGGACTGGTTTTCAAGCAGTTTACATTTAGCAGATAAAAAGCATTCTTTGTTGTGAAGTATCTTCAGAATTTGGATTTATCTTTACTAGAAACACTTAAATTTTGGTATGTAGGGTTTGCCAATCATGCTTTTCCAGTCTCACTGCCTAGATGGATTCACAAAATATGCCCTTAGGCATACTGTTCTTTTTCCTCTTTGATCAAGTTAGGGAAACATATTTCTCTATTCTTACATACATTTCTGGGGTAGTGATCAGTGTTTTCAAATTCTTTTTTAGTTTGTTGATATTTATATAATAATCTGTGTCACTGAGATTCAGTTTTTCCATTTTAAAATGAAGAGAATCATGCTCTCCAAACCCTTCTCTGTAATGTGTTAAAAGTAAGTGCTGGTAAAAATGCTTTTGAGTTCTTTGGAGGAAATACTGAAGTTCTGCTTCACATTTATACATATATATATGAAGAGCTCTGGATTCCTTCATTATGAAAAAAATGTAGGGAAATTTAAATGGATATAAAAGCAGTTGTTTCTGTGTAAATTATTTGTTTTTATTCTAGAACAGATTTGTTTTCATGACTAACCAAAAAAATACATGGCAGGTGTATTAGTTCACCACTAGTAATATGAAACCCAGGATGGGTATTAAAAATTAAGAGGGCGCCTGGGTGGCTCAGTTGGTTAAGCGACTGCCTTCGGCTCAGGTCATGATCCCGGAGTCCCGGGATCGAGTCCCGCATCGGGCTACCTGCTTGGCGGGGAGTCTGCTTCTCCCTCTGACCCTCCCCCCTCTCATGCTCTCTCTCTATCTCATTCTCTCTCTCAAATAAATAAATAAATCTTAAAAAAAAAAAAATTAAGAAACATGCGGTGCCTGGGTGGCTCAGTCGATTAAGTGTCCAACTCTTTTTTTTAATTTAAGATGTATTCAGTTATTTTAGAGAGACAGACGGAGAGAGAATGGCAGAGAGCAGGGGGGAGGGCCAGAGGAAGAGGGGGAGAATTTTCAGCCACTGAGCATGGAGCCAGACTCGAGGCTTGATCTCATGGCCCTGAGATCATGACCTGAGCTGAAGGCAGATGCTTAACCTACTGAGCCACCCAGGTGCCCCAAGTGTCCAACTCTTGATCTCAGCTCACGTCTTGATCTCAGGGTCGTGAGTTCAAGACCTGTGCTGGCCTGTACACTGGGCGTGGAGCCTACTTAAAAATAGATAAATAAGAAACAAGAAAGAAGAAAGAAAGGGGAGAAAATGACTAGAAAATAAAAAATTAAAGCCAGTAAGATACATCCCAGAAAAGACATGCAATTAATTCAAATACTTATTGAACACCTACATGCCAGGTCCGGTTTTAGGTGCTAGGACATTACATTGAACTAAACTGACAAAAATCCATTTCCTTGGGGCACTTTACATCCCAATGGAAAGACATCCATAATAAATAAATACATTGTACACCAGATGGTAAGAAGAGCCATGGAGAAAAATAAAACAGGACAGAATGTTAGAAGAAGATGGTGCGATAAGTGTTTTTCAGTTTTATAAAGGATTGTCAGAGATTGCCTGTTCTATAAGGTTACATTTAGGTAAAGGTGAAGGACATGAAAGAGCAAATCGTGCAGTTAGTTATCTGGGGAAGGAGTGTTCTAGTCAGGCAGAATAATAATTGCAAAGGCCCTGTGGTAGGAGTATTTTACTTTGAGAAACAGAAAGAGGAGACCTCTGCTCTCCACCCCCCCTTCTTGGAACTAAGTGGGGAGTTTGGTAAGAGGTGGAAGAGAGAGTGGATTGTACAGTAGAGTAAATAGGGCCTTTAGACCATTGTAAGGACTTTGACTTCCATTTTGAGTGAGGTGGGAAGCCATTGAAAGGGTGTTGAGCCCAGGAATGACATGATCAGACACAAGCTTTTAAAGGGTCACCTGGCTGCTGAGTTGAGAAGACTAAAGAGATACAAAGGGCTGAAGCAAGGAGCGAGCCAGTGAAGAGACTTTTGCAGTAGTCCAGGTGACATATTATCACTTGGATCTGAGTGGTAGCTGTCAAATTAGCGAGAAATAGAATGTGCATGTATTTCGAAGGTAAAGAAGACTGCTGACTAAATGGACATGTGAGGCATGTGAAAGAGGAGTTAAGGGTGATTAGGAATTTTTAGCCTAAATATTTCTAGCTGGAGTTGCATTTATTTATTGAGATGAGGAAGCCTGTGGGAAGAACAGTTGGGGGGGATGAGGCAGAAGATGAACTGATTTTAAGGAGGCTGAACTTGCAGTGTCTGTCTAGTAGACATCTAGGCAGTGTGTCAGGTAGGCATTTAGATATAGGATTCTGGAGTTCGAGGAAGAGGTCCCACCTGGTCTCTATCTAGTGACAGAAATTTGTGAATCAACAGTGTTAGATGGAATTTGAGGCCAAAAGTTTGGATTTGGTCATTTAGCAAGTAAGTGTAGATGGGGAAGGGAAGAGCATGCCCTGGGGTGCGCCAGTGTTTAATAAAGTTCAGGGAGAAAAGGAAAAACTGGTAAAGGAGACTGAGGTTGACTAGCCAGTAAGGCAGAAGAATCCAGAGAGGGCTCCTGGAAGTCAGTGCAGAGACGATGGGGCTGTTCCACTGTGTCACATTCTGTGGCTAGGTCAAGTAGAGGACTAAGAACTGACCGGTGTACTTAGTAGCATGGAGTACGTTAGTGACCTTGACTAGCAGTTTATTTGGAGAGGTGGTGGTGAAAGTGTGATTGGTGCATTCCAGAGAAAAAAGGTGAGGATTTAGAGATGGCAAGAATGGACTGCCCTTTGAATAAGTTTGGTTATAAGAGGGGGACAGAGAAATGGGAAGCTGGTAGAAGATATGGGGTCAAGAGGAGTTTTCTTAGATGAGAAATATTGTAGTATGTTTTCATGCTGATTGGTATCATCCAGAGGAAAAATGAGAAATGTATGATGCAAGGGAGAAAGGATAGTTGCCCTAATAAAGCTCTTGAGAAGGCAAGGAGAGGGTAGGTTTTAGTGCTCAAGTGGAGGGGTTGGAAATATATGTATTTTTTAATTATTATTATCTTTTTAAGCAGGCTCCACACCCAGTGTGGAGCCCAACATGGGGCCTGGACTCACAACCCTGAGATCAAAACCTGAGCTGAGACCAAGAGTCAGATGCTTAATCGACTGAGCCACCCAGGTGCCCCACTATATTATGGTAGTAGGGAAGGCAGAATCTATAGGAACAGACACACAGGAGGTGGGTCAGTATAGTGGGGGCTTGTGGCAGTTTTCTTCTGATTGTTTCTACTGCCATCATCAGATTGGAAGCAAAATCAGTGAGGGTGGAGATGACTTCAAGTAGCTGTGTGGGAGACTGGCGGATTAGGGAAATAGGTTTCAGCACTAAGGGTCCAGTTGAGGTTAGCGTTCAGGAATGTAAAGTGAGATCAATGAACATGATTTTTCTTAGACCAGCTTTGATGGTACAGAGACAGAAGGAGGTATAAGATATAATTTTGAAGCTGTTACTAGTGCGATTAAGATACTGTAGTAAGTTTATAGAAAACTACCTCTATGAAATATATATAATAAACATATAAGATAAAACTTGTATATAGGACTCTTATAACAGAAGGTGAACTCATGTAAGAAAGGAAAGGAGAAACATTTTCTAAATGCCAGATATTATGTTAGAAGCTATAGGGACCTTAAAATTCATTCATTCAGCTATTTATTGGATACTAATATATGTGCTGTTCATCATTCTGGGTGCTGGAAAAATAGTCGTGAACAAGCCAGAAGAGGTCCCTACCCTCATGAAGCTTAACACTGTAATTATTTGGGGATGTAGTTGACAAATTTGGAAGAAGGAGGAAAAAAAGCTGATTACTCAGATTGTGATCCTATATGGATAATAGGTATTCAGGGAAGGATCAGGTCAATGCAAGCTTAAATGTAAGTGTTAAAACGTAAGTCCACAAAGCATCATCCAAAAATTTGTTTTTTGAGTAGATTGGGTTACTTCCACAGTGGTGTTTAGAGTAGCACTCCTTCATCAAGCACAGTAATACTTTTGCATTGAAATGTATGACTATTCACAAAAATTGTGGTGATTAAGACCAAAATGGATCCAAATCAGGTCTGGTCAGGTTTTGTCCTCAGTGAATTATGAAAAAGCTTCTGGTTCTCAGAGTTTTAAATTTCAGGATTATGAACCCATCTCAGACAAGATAGGACTTTGTACTTTTTTATTTTTTCAATTAATTTATTTGAGAGAGAGAGAAAGCGACCATGGGAGGGCAAAGGGAGAGGGAGAAGCAGACTCCCCACTGAGCAGGGAGCCTGACGCAGGGCTTGATCCCAAGACCCCGAAATCATGGCCTGAGCCAAAGGCAGCCACTTAACCGACTGATCCACCCAGGCGCCCCAGGACTTTGTACTTTTAGAGGGAAAGAAAGCACACGGCACAGAAGCAAAAATGAACATGATCTGTTAGGGACAGTAAAGGAAACTGAATTGACGACGTCATAGGGGATGTGTGTTGGGAAGTAAGGACAAGCAAGTTTGAATATTTACGAGCTGGATTATGAACAGCCTTGAAAACTATTGTGAAGCATTAATCTGTGAAGCATTTAGCAAGAATTGTTAGAGTGAGCTGATTGGAAGATTACCGTTGTGGCTGTTTTTGTGAATGAACAGAGTGGGAACAAACTGAAGAGTTTAGTCAACTGGCCAGTATTTACTGAATACTTAATATGCTGCTACTCTTAGTAATCATAATTAATTATTGGTACCTTCTCTTGAACCCTTGCTGTGTTGCTAGGCATCGGGCTATGCATTTTACTTACATTCCTTGTAGAAGTTGTGAAATAGTTGTATGATCTTTGTCCTTGAGAATCTTACGATCTTGTCAGAAAGAAAAGTCTTAAGGCACGTAGTTTAAACTATGAAATATTCTACTTCATAAATGGAATGTTCTAAGGAATAGGCTGTTCTTCTTTTTTCAGATACTTGTCCTGGATCTTGATTGGATATATGCTTAGAATAAAAACTAGTCTATCAATCTTCAAGAATAGTGGATTGTTTTGGTTTTATATTTGCTAGTCAGCCTTCTGATTATATGGTAATCTGGTTTCCTGAAGATCTTTATTTATGAGAAGGAGGTTGCCCTGTGTAGATTATTCAGATTCACAGGTAAGGTGTATATCTTTTATAAAATAATAATTTGCTCATTTAAAAATATTTTATGAATTTGGAAAAAAATATTTATGGATTTGGGGAATTAAAGCATGCCAACTGACTATTCACTATTAGGAAAACTTGTAAAATTAAATTTCTGGTTTTCAAAGTTTTTATATCAATTGTTATAAATCATTTATACAACGATTTTTTAGTGTTTGTCTTTCTCACTAGAGTATAAGTCTTGTAAATTTAGGAACTGGGTCTGTTTTGTTGAGTACTGTGTTTCCAGGTTTTTGCACAATGCCTGGCACATGATAGGAGCTCAGAAATATTTTTGAATGAATGAATGAGTGAATGAATTCAGAGTTTAATTGTACACCAGCAGCAGAGATAATTCCAGCCTAAGAGTCCTAACCTGAAAAGCCCGAAACCTTTTAAAAAAGGTTGGAGCACTAAAACCAGTCCATAACATGTATCACTACAACTAGTTTATGGTATCTGTAGAATAATAAGCTTATTCTAAAATTTTAAATTTATTTATAACTAAATTAATTTAAGTTCATTTTGTACTGTATTTTGGTTAGTTATAACTGTGATTTGGGATTCTTCCTGACCTCCTTGCCCCTCTCCCCTTATACCCATTTTTCACATTAAGCAATAGTTTCTTTCTTTTCTGATGAATTTTTGTTACGGTTTATCCTGCAGAGAAAGAGATGCTGGATGCAAGTTTTGGAGATCCCTGTTTTTTATGGAACACAGTTCTGTAAAATTTCCCTAAGCTTCCTTGGCAATAACAGACACTTGTGATGGACCCTAGAAATACTGCTATGTTAGGATTGGGTTCTGACTCTGAAGGATTTTCAAGAAAGAGTCCCTCTGCCATCGGTACTGGCACAGTGGTCAGCAAGAGAGAAGGAGAGCTAGAGAACAGCACAAAAGAGGAAGAGGACCTTCGCAAGTGGAATCGGGAAAGAAACAGCGAAGCAGGGAAGGAGGATGGTTTGACTGATGCACAGCAACAGTTTTCAGTGAAAGAAACAAACTTTTCAGAGGGAAACTTAAAATTGAAAATTGGCCTTCAGGCTAAGAGAACTAAAAAACCTCCAAAAAACTTGGAGAACTATGTATGTCGACCTGCCATAAAAACAACTATCAAGCACCCAAGGAAAGCACTTAAAAGTGGGAAGATGACAGATGAGAAGAATGAGCACTGTCCTTCAAAACGGGTGAGTAGAATTGTTGACATTACTTGGATTTCTTTATTAATTTTTTATCCAGCTTTCATACTTATTACGGGAAGTTTGATTTTAATCTCTGTTATTTCCAAGTAGTCCGTTTTGTGAGACTACAAGAGGCTCTGAGGCTTGTCAGGGACGTGCATGATAGCATGACCGTGAATGCATGTGTATTTGTATGGCAGACATTTGAAATGGGATATACCTGTGTTGTTACTCCTGCATGTGATAGTGGAAAGAATACTGGCTTTGCAGTTAGGAATTTCCTACATTTGAATCTCACCTTCCTATTTACTAGCATTGTTATAGAAGATTAACAGGAAAGAAATTGAGGCTCAAAGATGTCAAATGATTATAATACCACTTACCTTTTAAAGGTGGTTGTAAGGATCCAGTTAACTACCATATGTTGAAAGCTTTTGTGGGTTTTTGTGTTCGGTTTGGTTTGGTTTGGTTTTTCATTCTTTTTTTTTTTTTAAGAGAAGGAGAGAGAGAGTGTGAGGGGTAGGGGAGGGGCAGAAGCAGAGGGAGAGGGAGAGAGAGAATCTTAAGCAGGGCTCAATCTCACAACCCTGACGTCATGACCTGAGCTGAAATCAAGAGTTGGAAGCTTAACTAACTGAGTCACCTATGCGCCCCATACGTTGAAAGCTTTTGTAAAATGAACTGTTTAATACAAGGATTAATTCCTGTCACTCTTCATAAAGCAAGTTGATACATTAAAAATTGTCACCTCTTTCTCGTAGGCTATCCAAATATAATAACTAATTTTTCAGGGCGCCTGGGTGGCTCAGTCAGTTAAGCTGACTGCCTTTGGCTCAGGTCATGATCCCAGCGTCCTGGGATTGAGTCCCGCATCGGGCTCCCTGCTCAGCGGGAAACCTGCTTCTCCCTCTCCCTCTGCTGCCTGCCCTGTTTGTGCTCCCGCTCTCTCTCTCTCAAATAAATAAATAAAATCTTTTTAAAAAACTAATTTTTCTTAACCTTATTCTGTGCAGTAAAGATACTAAATTTGTGAGGCGCCTGGGTGGCTCAGTCGGTTAAGCTTCTGCCTTCGGCTCAGGTCATGATCCCAGAGTCCTGGGATCGAGCCCCACGGAGCCTGCTTCTCCCTCTACCTCTGCCTGCCTCTCTGCCTGCTTGTGCTCTCTCTCTATCTCTCTGTCAAATAAGTAAATAAAATCTTAAAAAAAAAAGGATATTAAATTTGTTTTAGGTCACGTGTTGACCACAAGTTTTAGCCATTTCTCTTTTTTCTTTGTCTTTTTTTTTTTTTAGATTTTATTTATTTATTAGAGCAAGAGAAAGCACAAGTGGAGGTGGGGTGGGGAGGAAAGGGAGATGCAGGCTCCTTGCTGAGTAGGGAGCCTGACGTGGGGCTCGATCCCATGACCCTGGGATCATGACCTGAGCCGAAGGCAGCTAGACACTTAACCGACTGAGCTACCCAGGTGCCCCTAGCCATTTCATACAATATCTAATTTCAGGCGATGGGCACCATACGTGCCCACGTGCAGATTTAAATTATTTGTATATATAAGTAAAACAATGGATCTAGCTAGAAAGAATTGGCTTAACATTTTGGCTAAAATTTTGAAATATGCCTGACTGTGTGAAATAACAGTTTTTACTGTTAATAACATCAAATTCATGTGCTTTCTGCATGTTACCAGAAACCATAATGATGCAGGCTCTTTGTTCTTCAAATTGCTGTGGCATCCAGAAATTTTTAATAGTTGCTATTCTTCAAAGATTATAGACATGTAAAGTAGTTTGGGATGTTTTATTGATAAAATGAACTGTGAATGAGTTAGAAGCCAGGAAAAAAAACGGATATTGTACCAATTCTTGAAAAAATGAACTGGATGAATCTTTGCTAAGTTGAGTAACCTCCCCTGAGCCTTATTTTCCTCATGAGGGTATCTGTTCCTGCTGAACTCAAGGATTTTCATAAGGTTGATTGAAAGAGATTTTTATGTAGACCTTTTTCCTTAAAACAATGTAAGAGTTTGTAAAGTCTCCTTCCTTATAAAAGTCTCCAGTCTTCTCATTTATAGTGGGACTATGAATGCCTATCTTCAATGGTTGTATGCAAAATTAAATTTATATAAAGCATCTGGCATGTGACAGGTTCCTGTGAATGTTTTCTTTTCCTTGTTACAGCCTGATGTAAGGCTTCACAACCTGCAGTCCCTGGGAGGATGCTGGCGTGTGGGGTTGTCCTCACAATGCGACAATCAGTATAGAGTTTTGTGTTTTTACATAGCTATCACCAGCTTCTTAAAGGAGGTCATGACTCTAAAAAGATTAAGCGGGCGCCTGGGTGGCTCAGTTGGTTAAGCGACTGCCTTCGGCTCAGGTCATGATCCTGGAGTCCCTGGATCGAGTCCCGCATCGGGCTCTCTGCTCGGCAGGGAGCCTGCTTCTCCCTCTGACCCTCCCCCCTCTCATGTGCTCTCTCTCTCTCTCTCATTCTCTCTGTCTCAGATAAATAAATAAAATCTTTAAAAAAAATAAAAAAAAATAAAAATAAAATAAAATAAAATAAAAAGATTAAGCATCCTTGGCCAAGGAAGGAAAGAGGGACTATTACGAGTCATGTTGGTAGTTTTAAGAAAGTGTGGGCACTTTGTTTTATTTATTTTAAAACAAGGCTTTACTAAATGCAACTGCAACATTTACCCCCAATTCTTCAAAAGTAGTTGGGTTTGTCAATGTTGCTTTTAAAGCAAATATTACAGGGCACCTGTGTGGTTCAGTCAGTTAAGTGTCCGACTCTTGATTTCAGCTCAGAGTGAGATCGAGCCCCATGTGGGGCTCTGTGCTGGGCGTGGAGCCTGCTTAAGATTCTCTCTCTCCCTCTCTCCCTCCCTAAAAAAATAAAATAAAAGATAAAGCAAATATTAGGCCTTATATTCCTAATAAAAACAAATATAAATCATATATTTTATCTCTACATAGAATTTTTCTTTCAGCAGTATTCAGAGAGCAAAAACAAGGCCCTCTGAAAAAATAAGTTGTTTGCTGTTACGATTAGTACTGAATGATTGTTAACTTTAATTTTTTAAACTGCTTATGTAATTTTTATTTTTATTTATTTATTTTTTAAAGATTTTATTTATTTATTTGACAGAGAGAGACACAGCGAGAGAGGGAACAGAAGCAGGGGGAATGGGAGAGGGAGAAGCAGGCCTCCCGCGGAGCAGGGAGCCCGATGCGGGGCTCAATCCCAGGACCCTGGGATCATGACCTGAGCAGAAGGCAGATGCTTAACGACTGAGCCACCCAGGCGCCCCCTGTTTATGTAATTTTTAAAAGCAAAACCCAAGTTCAGTTCCATGAGTGAAATTTTCCCTTTTCTTGAATTATGTGACATACTGTTAAATTTATGGTAGTTTACTCATGAACTCTTTATTTAGAGGGATTCAAATATGTCACTAATTTATGGAAAATTTCAGTTCATTGTTTAGGAACTAGGACATTAATAACTGGAGTGTGAAGTTTAGTTCATTCTTTTGAGAAAATATTAGAGGATGATACTCTTAATGTCTTTTATTTAAAGTTATATTAAAGATTTTAAGGGTCCTAATTCTCTTTTTATTAAATGTATTTGTAATGTATTTTTTAATATGTTTTTAGATTTAATATGTTTTTAAAGATACTGAGTTACAGTGCTGTGTACTTGGTGTGAAGGTGTACTTGGTTTATGTTTCAGTAATTTTGAGACCTTTCTATATTACATTTTGGCAAAACTGAAAAATTTCATATTAATGATAATAATAATTGAGTGTTGGCAGGAATCTAGGGCAACAAACTCTCTCATCCACTGCTGGTGTTGAGTAAATTGGTATGGCACTTTTTGAATTGTGCTATTTTTTTGTTGGTGAGTTTTCACGGTTCTTTATACATTCTGCATATAAGACTAGCTAATACTAACTCCCCGTGTGGGTTGTCTTCTCACTCTCTTGACAGTGTCCTAGATGCACAAGGGTTTTCAGTTTTGATGAACTCTAGTTTATCTATTTTTTCTTCTATTGCCTATGCTTTTGGTGTCCTATCCAAGAAATCACTGTCAAATCCAGTTTATTGAAGATTTTCCTCTATGTTTTTTTCAGGGTTTTAATCATTCTTGCTCTCTGAATTCAGAAACTAATTCAGACAGCAAGAGATACTTTGGACATGGGAAGCTGTTATAAAAAATGTCATGTGTAGAGGCACCTGAGTGACTCAGTGAATTAAACATCGGACTCTTGATTTTAGCTCAGGTCATGATCTCTGGTGGAGAGATTGAGGGGCCCCCCCCCCTGGTGGGGGGTGGCGGGCTTCCTGCTGTGTGTGGAGCCTGCTTAAGATTCTCAGTCTCCTTTTCCCTCTGCCCCTCCCCCACTAAAAATATATAAAATAAAATGTGTAAGTGTATGGATATTGGACCAGAAAATATTATTTGATTAGGTAATAAACTCCTATGATTCAGAATTTAAGAGATAAAAAAGGAAACAATGAAATATTGTCACCGTCATTACCCTTCTCCCCCTCTGAGTAAATCTATTTTGGAATCCCTTTTTAGACAATCTCATGATAACCCCTTACCAACTGTGATAACGATTAAGCAGAACAACCATTTCTCAGTCAAAATGAAGAAAACTGATATGTATATTGAATACATTTTCAGGTTTACATTTACACTTGGAAAATAATACCTCATTAAGAACTAGTTGTTTTGTTTTTATTTTTTATTTTATTTTTACTTATTTTTTAAAGATTTTATTTATTCAACAGAGAGATAGCGAGAGAGGGAACACAAGCAGGGGGCGTGGCAGGCAGAGGGAGAAGCAGGCTTCTCGCCAAGCAGGGAACCCAGTGTGGGGCTTGATCCTAGGACCCCAGAATCATGACCCGAGCCGAAGGCAGACGCCCAGTGACTGAGCCACCCAGGCGCCCCTGTTTGTTTGTTTTTAAAGATTTTATTTATTTATTTGACAGAGAGAGCACAAGCAAGGGAAGAGGCAGGGAGAGGGAGAAGCCACCCAGGCACCCCAAGAACTAGTTGTTTTGGAACCAAAATTGGTGCAAAGAATCTTCCAGGAAAATAACTCCCAACATTAGAGTCTGTAATATCTCCCAAAAATATATTATCTATATGCAGGCAAATACATATGTCTCCCTCCTCCCCCATTAAAAAATATAAATAGTTGGGGTGCCTTTGTGACTCAGTTGGTTAAGGATCCAACTCTTGATTTGGCTCGGGTCGTGGTCTCAGGTTCCTGGGATTGAGCCCCACATTGAGCTCAGCGGGGAGTCAGCGACTCCCTTTCCCTCGGCCTATCCCCCACTGTGCTCTAACTCTCTCTCAAATAAATAAAGAAAATCTTTTTTAAAAATTTCCTGTAAGGGGCACCTGGGTGGCTTAGTCGGTTGAGTGGCTGCCTTTGGCTCTGGTCATGTCATGATCTCAGGGTCCTGGGATCAAGCCCCACATCTGGCTTACTGCTCTGTGGGGAGCCTTCTCTCTATCGCTCCCCCTGCTCGTGTTCAATCTCTCTCTCTCTGTCAAATAAATAAATAAATAAATACAATCTTAAAAAAAAATTTCCTATAAAAATTTGGGTTTTGTTGTCTTGCCACTTCATGTGGTGTCTGTCATTTCATAAGTTGTCAGAATGGTCTATTCATTCTTCTGTAGCAGCATTTTAGAAAATAAGAGTAGAGGTGGAAGTCAGAGTATTTACCTGCATTTATTACACATGAACTTAAAAGGAGAAGAGGTAATGGTACCTTCCTTTCTGTCATTTAAACAAATTCCAGCTTTGGAATTGTGCAGCATGTATGTGCAGTTACATGTGATCCCAGTTTACTTAGGTTACTAAGCCAAAAAATGGTGCTTTTGTGACAAATGAAAAATAACCAAAATATCTGTTTCCTGTGGCCGGTGATTAAAACTGAAACTTGTTTGAGTTTAATGGGATTGGGGTCTATTTCAATACCACTATACACTGATTACAATTTAGGTCACAGAGCACTGAACCTCTAGTACTATGTTGACTGACATTTTGCCGGTGAATAGTTTATTCGTTGTCATTTTAGCCTCATTGAGTGGATTTAATGAGCACAGTGGATTATAAATAAAATTTACAGCACTAATTATAATTTTCGTCCAAAAGATAGTTTTCTATTTGGAAAAGAAATGCCTGTGCCGATGTAATAGATTCTCTAGAAAACAGCTCATTGAAGAGGTGATTTTGAATTTCAGTGAAGTGATTTTTATGGAGAGTTATTAAAACCCACATGAGTCCAAGTATTCTAATTAATTCCTTTTGGTCTGAGATTTTATTAAATTACAGAACTGATAGATTAATGTTTCTTTAATAAGAAACTATACAGATAATAATAATAGTATCTCAGCTCTTGCTTAGTGTAGCTAATTTGCCTAGCAGTTTTTAAATTGCTGCACACAAATCCCAGTTGTTTTGAAATGAAATGTTGAGGAAAAAGTGGGTTAGATACTACCTAGGTTTTGCCTTTTCTTTCTTTCCTTTTTTTGCCCCCCAGAGAGAGAGGGAAAGAGTGCGCACACGCCGGGGGTAGGAGGTGTGGGGCAGAGGAAGAGAGAGTATCTTAATCAGACTCCATGCCCAGCGCAGAGTGTGATGTGGGGCTGGATCTCACGACCCTGAGATCATGACCTCAGCCGAAATCAAGAGTCAGAGGAGGCTTAACTGACTGAGCCACCCAGGCGCCCGTATCTATTATACTTTAGGTAACTGGTCAAGGGATTAATATTTTACTTGCATTACTTATATTTACTTGTATTACTTATATTACTAATAATTGTACTTTTCACAAAGGAAGATCAAGTTTTTTCATTTAATTTTAGACATAATCTCTAGTCTAGCCTCACACTATTCTTTGATTTATCTATTTCTCCATAAAATATTTGAGTGCCTATCCTGTGCAGTAAACAGGTTATTATCATGTGATAACTTCCATAATAAAAATACAGACAGAGTACTTATGAATTCACAGAATCATTGGGAGAAGGTGGGTGGAGAATATGCAAGGAAAGCTTTATAGAGGTGTTCATATTCAGAATTAGGTATTGGCATCTTTGTTAGAATTTTCTAGAAAGAGAGAGGGGCTTTGGGGGAGCAAAGTAAATACAAGGGCAGAGGCACAGCTAGCATGTCTCACAGGTTTGTCAGTCGTGATACAGGATAAGAATCTGAAAGCCCTTTAAAGTAGGTGAGTCCTGAGAAAATACAAAGTGGAGGACTACTTGGGGTACTTACATGTTCTGCTTTTTCGTGTTGCACTCAAAACTTAGGGAAACTCCATTTTTTGTCTGCATTTTCTTCTTAAGAAATCTTGGGTTGAAGTTTCTTCTCTGTTTCGACTTAGAAAGTGTTTTAATTTTAATTTTTATTTATTTTTCTTTTTTTTTTTAAGATTTTATTTATTTATTTGACACAGAGAGAGAGACAGCGAGAGAGGGAACACAAGCAGGGGGAGTGGGAGAGGGAGAAGTAGGCTTCCCGCGGAGCAGGCAGCCCAATGCGGGGCTCGATCCCAGGACCCCAGGATCATGACCTCAGCCGAAGGCGGACGCTTAACGACTGAGCCACCCAGGTGCCCCATATTTATTTATTTTTTAAAGATTTTATTTATTTATTTGTCAGAGAGAGAGCACAAGCAGGGGGAGCGGCAGGCAGAGGGAGAGGGAGAAGCAGTCTCCCCACTGAGCAGGGAGCCCAACGTGGGGCGATCCCAGGATACTGAGATCATGACCTGAGCCGAAGGCAGACGCTTAACCATCTGAACCACCCAGGCGTCCCATGTTTTGATTTTTAAACCATGTAGTGTTGCTTCTAACATAAAATTTTAAAAAAATTGCATGACCATACCCATTTGTTTTTAAGGATTTTTTTCTTTGTTTTTAAAGTTCTAAAATTTTGTGGTTGTACTTTATATTAGAAAGAGGAAACATTTTATTTTATTATTTTTTGAAGATTTATTTATTTATTTATTTGACGGAGAGATAGAAGAGCGCAAGCAGAGGGAATGGCAGAGGGAGAGGGAGAAGCAGGCTCCCCACTGAGCAGGGAGCCCGATGCGGAACTCGATCCCAGGACCCTGAGATCATGATCTGAGCCAAAGGCAGACAGACACTTAACCATCTGAGCCACCCAGGTGCCCGAAAGAGGAAACATTGTAAAGTTAAAATTGCTTTTTTGGAAAGTTTTTTTTTATTTGAGAAATTTGGAATTATTTATAGTTGTAGTTAGTAGGAGCCCTATCCTTTATAGCTGTAATGTTAAACCTTACCAAGATGCAGTACCTGAATTTTATTTTACAGATCTGTTAATAGTGAATTCCCTTGGTCTTTCATGCAGGAAAGTCAAGCAGGAATAATATTGAGGCAGAGTGGTGCAGCTTCTTGAGCACATAGAACTGCAACAGCAGGTGGCATTAGAGATCAGGTTTAAGGATGAGTTGCAAGGATTTAACTCTTAAAGGGGGAGGGGAAGTGAGTCGTATTGGGGTTTCAGGATACAGCTGGCACAGCTCCATGTGACTGTTTGTGGTGTTGGTTTGTATAAAGATTTTTTTCTTAAAACCAACTATTTCATAATGGAATTCTGCTTCATAGAATTAAGAATTCGTTTTCCAGAAGAAAAGGAAACTTGTATGTCTAATATCCCCCTCTCCCCTCACAACTAAAAGGTGGGAAAATATGAGGATATTATCCAAGATCTATATAATAACGTTTGTCTTTTTGTTATAAATGAGTATCACTTTATACCAGCAAGTACCTAATGTCAGGAGTTAAGAGAAGTATGTAAGATTGGGTGAAGACCTACAAAGGAAGGGAATGGGTGGGTGGTTGCATGTTAACTGTGACTTCCTTGGGACCCTTTAGTATAGATATGGGTCTTCAAGCTGGATTTATGGTGTTCCTAAGGCTTTAGTTTATCCAGAGTCTATTATCTAAATTGCAATTATACAGATTAGCAAAAGAAGATAATATGAACAAAGATGTCAGAAACGGTAACTTTGGTAAAGTAAAATAGTAACCACTACTCACTCTTTAAACAAAATAGGTTCTGAACTATTAAATTTGGCCTTGGTCTACTCTTCATTTTTTAACAGCCAAGTTTTTATCTACTATGTATATTTTACCATCAGTTTTGGAAAACATCTCATAGTCAAGTATGCAAGTTTGCAGTAAAATGTTCTGCTACTGTGTTAGGAAGTCAGAGTTTAGGAGGTGTGCAGAGACATTCTGACCCAAATGCACAGATGGTAGATATGTACAATAGAATATTTTAGCTATTTTTAGCCAAGCTACATAGAATTAGTAACACCTCAGAATATATGTGAATGGAGAAAGATGATCCTAACAGTTGCAGAATTCAGTAGTAACTTTTCACAGTAACAGCAATGAAGTAAGATAGAACCTGCTTCTGAACCCCACCTTTTTATTTTTTGCCCAAATTGCTGAGTGTGATTATCCTCTAGTCTTTGTCTAGTCCTTCATCGCATGGGTAGGAGCTACGGAAGACTGCTGAGAAAATCACAGACACTTACAATTAGCAGCCAGAGGCAAAGGGTGCCTGGTCACTTTTCTTTAAGCTGCTTGTTGATTGTGACCACTACGAATTACCAGACAACTGGAAATTCTCCTACACGTACTTGGTGACACATTTTTCTCTTAGTTGCAATCTCAAGAAGTAAATTAGCTCACATAAACATGAAAAATCAGAAAAATAAATTTGTTACTAAGTTCTTAAATAAAAGCAAAAAGAAAAAAATTTCATATGCAATAGAGAAGGGAGATAGGATGAATGGGTAGGAAGACTCGGCTTACATGTCACCCAGTTCTCTTAAAGGTTACCTGAGCTGTAACCTCTGTGCTTCCACTACATATATTTCTGTTCTATAACATGTGTCACATTAAAGTGCAATTATTAGTTTCTTTTGTTTACTAGTGAATGAATGCTCCTTGAGGTGACCATTTTAGTTTTTGCATTTAAGGATCACAAACTATGCTTAAAAAATAGGTCATTAAGATTATGAACTGTGTGTTAAGATCAGTAAGCATTAAAAAAAAAAAGAAAAAACCAGCACCACCACCAAAAATACACCCCTTCACATTTAGCTCGAGAATAAGAGGATTTGTTTCTGTAGCTCTAAGATGGTGCTTTTGCATATATTTTCCTAACTGAAATACTCATAAATATTTTCTCCTTTCAGTTACTAAAAGTGTGTATTAAAACTTTTAGGTCTATTTAAAACAATCTATAGTTCGCTACTTTTAAGAAATTAGTGTTATTACCTGTGGCTGTTTCATGAATTTCCTGGGAAATCACAACTTTGGTGACTACCCTTAGAAAACCCATTCATCTTATAATAGGTCAAACAAAACCTTTCTTTATTTTACCAAACTAAGCTGTCTGCAATATCTCCATTCAAAAACAACCCCACATTAGGTTCTTAGTTTAAGAAAACATTTTTAGATTGGTCAAACACCTTTTCAAAGCATTTAACACATCTTAGTGACTCCTCCACTAAAAGATGGTACAAGATGAGCCCAAGTGACACTGTTTTATCATTACTGCTGTCAGGTGTTGTTTATCCCAGTGCCTTTTTTTTTTTTTTCTCCCCTTTTTAACCAGTTTTTCATTTTTTGGCTCCTTAGCTCTATCCAGGGAATAGGAGGTCACATTTCTCTCATCTTACCTGCACCTTGTTAGTTAAGTGTCATCTGTGAGTGTGTAGTCTTTCTTGTACCAACTTATGAAGAGGTCCAGAATACAAGTCTATATTATCCCACTGCTTCTTTTCCACTCCCATGTTCTTGTTGACAAAAGTTATTCAAGCCAGAAGACCTGATGGTGTACAGGTATCTCCAGGTCCTACTTTGAATGGAGTTCTGTTGTCTTACCTTCATACTGATTATTTTGGAAGCTGCTTGAGCTAGTTATTTTGTAGTAGAGAAGAGAACAGTTGGCACAGAGCCCAGCTTCTCCATGGCAGTAGCTGTTAATGCAAATTCTCGTGGATCTTCACATTTCAGTAAAGCCTTCTTTTCTCCCTTTACATACACAAACAGCTAAGGGGACAGCAATGATCTGTCTTAAGCCTTGGAGACAAAACAAGATGCCACTCTTTTCCCAAAATATCGTCCATTATGGGAGCATCTGCTCCTGTAAATGGAGGGGAAAGCAGATCTCTTCTATTGCACTGTGAAGACTGCTATAAATATACTAGGAAGATTCAGACTATCATAGTTTCATCAGGTTCATCCTCAATTCTTTCATTTTGTAGTAGAAACTTCTCTAATCAGTGCTGCATTTGGTTGATTGAGCAATTCACTTTCTCTTAAAGTGTTGGATGTTAAGTTTATCTGCTTGAGTCTGTATCGTGGTTTGTTTGAATGGTGTACAAAATGAGGTATGGTAAATGTGAATATTTCTCATTTCATTGTTAATCTTACTAATGGAAAAAGTCATTATTGAATCAAATTGAAAGAAGGCATAGTAGCTTTCCTTAAGTTCCAGGGAATTAAGCCTAAATATCATCACACTGACTTGCTAATTCACATGCTGCTTTTTATGGTAGCCTATTCATATCTTTTATTTCATTTTAATGACCATAAATCACTCCAGAGATGCTCACATACAGACTGCCCCATAAGTGCACATTGCTAATTAATTTCGAGATATAGCTGCGTAGAAACAAATGAAGACTTTTGGGGAGACATCAGAATAAAGGGCCTTATATGATGAGATAACAAAACCTAGGGATTTTTTTTTTTTTTAAAGATTTTATTTATTTATTTGGCAGAGAGATACACAGCGAGAGAGGGAACACAAGCAGGGGGAGTGGGAGAGGGAGAAGCAGGCTTCCCGCCGAGCAGGGAGCCCGATGTGGGACTCGATCCCAGGACCCTGGGATCATGACCTGAGCCGAAGGCAGACGCTCAATGACTGAGCCACCCAGGCGCCCCAAAACCTAGGGATTTTATGAAACTGAGCCAGCCAGATATTTCTAATTTCTAACATAATTTTATGAGTAACTTATGTTTCTTACTATCATTGGGGAAAATTTTGTCCATAAACCTTTTTACATTTTTTAGTGGTTGTCCTAGAGTTTGCAATACACAGTTACAACTAAGCCAAGTCCACTTCCAGATAACACTGTCACTTCACAGGTACGTTATAATAACAAAATAACCCAAATTCTTCCCTCTCCTCCTTTGTATCATTGCCATTGTTCATTTCACTTATATATAAGGATATGTATATATACACACACATATATATAAAAGCATACCTTGTCATATACATTGTTGCTATTATTTTAAACAGACTTATCTGTTAGATCAATTAATAATAAGAAAAATAAAAGCTTATATGTCACCTTCACTTTTTCCTTCCTTAGTGGTCTTCCTTTCTTTATGTAGATCTGTGTTTCTGAACTATCATTTTCCTTCTCTCTAAAGAACTTTGAACATCTTGCAAGGCAGGTCTGCTGGATACAAATTCCCTCAATTTTTGTTTGTCAGTGAAAGTCTTTTATTTTTCACTTTTAAAGGGTAGTTTCACAGGGTACTGAATTCTAGTGGTGATTTTTTTCTTCTAACACTTTAATTTCAGTCCACTGTTCTTGCTTGCATGGTTCCAAGAAGAAGTTAGATAAAATTCTTACCTTTGCTCTTCTGTAGGAGAGGTGTTTTTCCCATCTATCTTCTTTCAAGATTTTTTCCTTTATCTTTTTTTTCCTTTTTTCTTCTTTAATATTTATTTGTTTGTTTGTTTGTTTATTTGAAGAGAGCAAGAGCAAGCGGCAGAGGGACAGGGAGAAGTACGCTTCCCACTGAGCAGGGACCCTGATGTCGGGCTCCATCTGAGGACCTTGGGATCATGACCTGAGCCCAAGGCAGATGCTTAACCGACTGAGCCACCCAGGCGCCCCTTTATCTTTGATTTTCTATAGTTTGAAAATGATGTGTGTAGGTATAGGGTTTTTTGTTTTGTTTTGTTTTGTTTGCATTTATCCTGCTTATTATTCTTTCAGCTTTCTGAACTTGGTTAGGTGGCTGGTATTAAATTGGTGGAATTATCAGTCATTGTTTCAAATATTTTTCCTGTTCCTTTCTCTCTTTCTTCTTCTTGTATTCCCATTATGCAGATGTTACACTGTTGTCCCACAGTTCTTGGATCTCCTGTCCTGGTTTTTTCCAGTCTTTTTTCTCTTGCTTTTTAGTTTTGGAGGTTTCTATTGAGATAGCCTTAAGCTTGGAGATTCTTTCCTCAGCCATGTTTACTCTGCTAATGAGCTCATCAGAGCCATTTTTCATTTTTTAGTATTTCTGTTCTCTAGAACTTTTTTTGTTTCTTTCTTAGAATTTCCACCTCTCTGCTCGCATTGCCCATCTGTTCTCACATGCGGTCTGCTTTATCAATTAGCATATTAATCTCACAACCCTGAGATCACCACCTGGGCTGAAACCAAGAGTCAGATGTTTAACCGACTGAGCCACGAAGGTGCCCTGAGCCTGATTTTAAAGCTTTCTCTGTCTTCAAACTGTGTTGTCTTTTAGTATGTCATGTAATTTTTCCTTGATAGGTGGGTGGGCATAATGTACTGGGTAAAAGGAATTGCTGTAAATAGACAGGCTTTTAGTGATGTGGTGGTAAGGTGTGAGGGAAGGGGAGGTGTTCTTTAGTCCTGTGATTTGGCCTCAGTCTTTTAGGGCGCCTGTACTTCTAGACTGTGAACTTCATAAATGCTTCTCCCGTTTCCCCCTCTCCTCTTGAGGTAGGACAGGATGGCTAGAGTAGGCTAAAGTTGGATGTTTCCCTTCCCCCAGAGCAGTTAGGCTTTGTTTAATTCTAACAGGTTAGGCTCTGCTTAATAGCATCTCCTGAGGGCAGACCTTGTTAATAGAATTCTCTGACATACTTCAGAATGGTTCCTTTTCCCCTCCTCCTGTAGGAGGTAGTGGGGTGGGGGGGTTCTCATTGTGAGAACCGGGGACAAATGCAGGAGCTAAAACTAAGAAAAGTGTGGGGGATTGCAGTGGCTGATTCTTCCTGGATTTTTCAGCTCCCAGACTGTGCATTAAACTCTCACAGTTTGCCAGTTACAATTCAGGGCTGCCCCAGTACTGCTTCCCACCAATGTTTCAGCTCCTGGTTTTCTGCTCTGGTGAATTAGGACTCTCTGTCGGTCACTCCAGTTTGGGCATCAGTAGTAGTTTGCCCTGTGACCTCACTTCCAGTATGGATCTAAGAAAACTTGTTGATTTTTCCGTTTGTTAAGCTTTTTACTTTTTTTTTTTTTAGATTTTATTTATTTGAAAGAGAGAGCACAAGCAGAGGGAGAGGGAAGGAGAAGCAGGCTCCCTGCTGAGCAAGAAGCCCGATGTGGGTCTCGATCCCAGGATCCTGGGATCATGACCCGTGCCGAAGGCCGCCGCTTAACCGACTGAGCCACCCAGGAGTCCCAAGCTTTTTACTTTTTGTTAGGATGTAGTGGCAACATTCCAAATTCTCCATAAACCTTTTATCTCTAAACATTGCAATGGAGGTGTGTGTAATTGGTTTACAAGATAATAGAGTTGTCTGAATTTCCACCTGCATCTCAGCTTTCATTGCATGAACACTAGTTTCAAGATCTACCATGTAACAGAACAATAGGTAGGAGGAACTTTCCAGCAGCTAGCCTGTATACACACACTCCTAAGGCACAACACTGTTCCAGTGAGTTCTAGTGAACAAACTACTTTGAATAAGTTTTCCTATGTTCATATTGTTTGTAGAGTAACATTAGAGCTTTCCATATTTCAAACACTTTTTTTAATGTAATAAGTCTAGTCTTTCCTGTTTCATTAAGTAGACAGCAAAGTAATTTCAAAATCTCTAGTATAACAAGAATGATGAAAATAGCATACTACTGTATTTCTGCTATAATTCTCTAAACATACAGCTTGAGGATGTGAACAAAACATTTTTTTTTAAAGATTTTATTTATTTATTTGAGAGACAGAGAGGGCACAAACGGGGGGGAGGTACAGAGGGAGAGGGACAAGCAGGGGAACTTGACTTGGGACTAGATCTCAGGACTCAGATCATGACCTGCCCTGAAGTCAGATGCTTAACTAACCAAACCACCAAAGCGCCCCTGAACAGAGCATTCTCTTCTTATGATTCCCAAATCATTCATAGCCTTCACTATATTCTGTTGTCAATACTAATTAAATGATAATTTAACTTATTTTTCGTTTCTTTATTGATTTTCCATTCTATACAGTTTATTTTAGTCAGATTCATTCTGTTGTTAAGCAGTGTGAGATGCAGCTGTCTTTCAGCGAAAACCAAAGCAGAAGTTGATCATCTCATGCTGTCAGGCATGCATGTTTTTATGTATCTGAATGTGCGGGAAATAGAAGTAGCGTATCTAATCATATTCACATTTTGTTTACGGCAGAATGAGATTTAGGAACAACTTTTTCAATAGGATGTTTTCTCAAAGGAACTTCGGGAGGGCAGATCTCAAAAAAATATTTATCAACTACTGAAAATGATTGTCAGTCTGTAGCAATGCTTATTCAAGTTTTAGGCCTCCTGAATCATATTCATGAAGACATCTTAAAGCATTTAGTTTTTTTTATGGAATAAGAACTACACTTGTTGCAGATGTTTTGTTTTCCTCTAACATTTTCTACTTTTTCAAAAATACTTTTCTTTATGTCCAGATCAAAGGTTATTATGGGTGGAGATGATTTATTTTGGAGTTTCTCTTGTGAAACTTTGAGCTAAGTTGATATGATTTTAATTAATTTTCACATAACATGAAGAATTGCTAAAGGTGTATTTTTCTTGAAAGCTCCAGGGATTAAATAGAGTAAAACATTTTACTTAAAAGTTAATGTTTAATGTTATTTCACTTAGTGCACTAAAATTCTAGGAAGGTGAGAATTATGATATAAATGCAATTCTGTTATCCTGTCTTTTATGATTATATAAGTTCTATTAGCATCCATTTACTTAATCATAAAATGTTTATGCTAATTTAGATAACCTACTCTTTATATTGTCAGTTTCCTTGTTTATTTAACTGTTTGATAGTTCTTGTTTTAGAACATGAAGCTAACAGCTTTTGTGATTATAAGTATTTCAGCATTTCAGTTTTGCAATAGTACACTTACCTCTGCTTATTAAATGTTAACACATGATGCCCATAAGGAAGTTCTTCATGTTTCAAATAGAATTCTTACCTTTCTTTAAAGTGAATATTCAAATAATACCACAAATCCAAGTGTCATGCCTTATTTGTATTACTGACAATGTTAGACTAATTATAATTGGTAGTAATCTATTATGTTGATTACTCCTAAGTTTTGTGATACCAGAAATAATGTGAAAGTAAGCATTTAGTCGTTTGGCTTTCTTGAAACTGAAGCCAAACTTGGTAAAAATCTGCCTTCAATTATAAATTCATAATATCTTTTAGAAGGAAATATTTTAGGGCGCCTGGGTGGCTCAGTCGTTAAGCATCTGCCTTCGGCTCGGGTCATGATCCCAGGGTCCTGGGATCAAGCATCGGGCTCCCTGCTCCATGGGAAGCCTGCTTCTCCTTCTCCCACTCCCCCTGCTTGTGTTACCTCTCTCGCTATCTCTCTCTCTGTTGAAAAATAAATTTAAAAAATCCTTAACAAAAAAAAAGAGATATTTTAAAATATTTTTATAAATTTATTCTTTTCCTGTCTTCCTCTTTGTAACTTGCCCTTTCAGGAGATTCTGTGGATATGTTTCTTGAGGTCTCATTTATTTTCCTTTTTCTCCTTCACTTTTTGATAGTTACTCATAGTAATGGCAAAATATAAAAGTCCTATCTTTTAGCATTTATTTCTTCCCTTATTCTAGTGAGTTTGAACATGTTTTCTTCTGCTATTTAATTCTCTGCTTTGAATTGTCTGTTCATATCTTTGTTCATTTTAAGATACTGTTTTTTGGGGCTCAGTCGTTAAGCGTCTGCCTTCGGCTCAGGTCATGATCCCAGGGTCCTGGGATCGAGCCCCGCATCGGGCTCCCTGCTCAGCAGGAAGCCTGCTTCTCCTTCTCCCACTCCCCCTGCTTGTGTTCCCTCTCTCACTGTATCTCTCACTGTCAAATAAATAAAATCTTTAAAAAAAAAAAAAGATACTGTTTTTTGTTGTTATTTTTTAAAAACTGCATCTCAGTGGGGACCCAGGGTGGCTCAGTTGGGTAAGTGTCCAACTCTTGGATTCAGCTCAGGTTGTGATCTCAGGGTCTTGAGATAGAGCCTTACGTTGGGTTACCTGCTGAGCAGGGAGTCTGCTTCTCTTCCTCCCCCTCTGCACCCCCCCCCGGCTTGTGCTCGCTCATGCTCTCTCTTTCTCTCTCTCAAATAAATGCATAAAAAAATCTTTTTTTTTTTTAAAGGCTGTATCTGTGTTTTCCTTTATATATATTTTTGTTACCTTCCTCCTAGAAAAATATACCCATCTAGAGAAGAGTTTAAAATTGATCTGCATTTTATTCTAAGCCTACTCAAGGTAGGGAGTTGGAACTCGGATTCTTCAGGGTCTGTACCCTCAGTGAAGCACCTCTTAAGAAGAATTCAGAATTAAACATTGAAAAAAAAAATCCCAAGAAAGTTATCCATCATGAGCAGCAAGAGCCCAAACACAACTAACAACAGGAATAAATTCTGCAGGAGCTTCAAGTAATACAGTTGTTGGATTAAGAATATAAAGTATTGGGGCTCCTGGCTGGCCCAGCCAATGGAGCATGTGACTCTTGATCTCGTGGGCATGAGTTTGAGCCCCAGGTTGGGCATAGAGTTTACTTTAAAAAGAAATAAAAAATTGTGAATCTTCCCTTAACAAAAAGAATATAAAGCATTTGAAATGATTAGAGACTTAATAATAAGCGAGAGGTAAGAAGAAACCTTTAAGAAGATAACCAGGCAGATTTTCAAAAGAAGCCAATGAAATATATTTTCTGGATAGGAATGGTTTATTTTCATGATGAAAAAAGTGTACTCGTTTACATTGAAAGACTCAGTGGTGCTTGTTTTGGCAGTACATATACTAAAATTAGAACGATAAGGAGAAGATTAGCATGGCCCCTGGGCAAGGAAGACATGCAAATTCATGAAGTGTTCCTAAATAAATAAGTAAAGGCTCAGTGAGTAATAGTTTAGCATTCAATTTAGACACAGCTGTGGAGAGAATAATGAACTGGAAAATAGTATTGAGAAAGTTACCTAGAATGTAGCAGAGCCAGAGATGTCAAATATGGTAGAAAGAATTAAAGATGATAAAGGATGGTAATAAGTCCTATATGTCCTATTTGGAGTCCTGAAGAATAATTGAGGAAATCTAATATTTGAAGGGTAATATTCCCAAATTGAATATTTATGATGGACATGTTCTGAGAAGGATTGATAAAGCTATGTCTATATTGAGACACATTAAGTGAATCTGTAGAATATTGAGGACAAAAAAAAATCTAAAACAATGAGAATTAGACAGAGGAGCAACAGTTAAACAAATACCAGACCTTCAAACACCAACTAAAGGTTAGGAAACAAAAGAATTATATCTTCAAATGCTGAGAAAAAATAATTGTCAGTTCTGAACAGAACTTCCCCAGCTGACAAGTTTTAGCAGACTGGATTGCAGATGTAGCGAGGATACCGTTTTGCTGGGAATTACAAAAATATAAAACAATCACTTTTGTAAAAACAATGAAGGATAAAACAGCAATTTCAAGAACACAGAAGACATGAGGCATTTGAAGGCATACTAGGAAACAAATAGAAGAAGAAAATTCGTTATAGAAAAGTGCAGTTAGAAGCAGCACATTTGAAAACAGTGGGGAAGAAGGAACAAAATGGAAATGAACAAAGTTCAAAAGGATGGGCAAGATGTGATATATACGGGAAAAGGGGGAAGAAATACAAGTATGCATAACTGGTATCTTAAATAGAAAGGCAGAATTTTTTATTAAATCAGCTGTTTTGTTTTTTTAAAGATTTTATTTATTTATTTGACAGAGACACAGCGAGAGAGGGAACACAAGCAGGGGGAGTGGGAGAGGGAGAAGCAGGCTTCCCGCAGAGCAAGGAGCCCGATGTGGGGCTTGATCCCAGGACCCTGAGATCATGTGACCTGAGCCGAAGGCAGACGCTTAACGACTGAGCCACCCAGGCGCCCCTAGATCAGCTGTTAAAAGCATAATATAAAGATATTGTCTAAAATAATAGAAAATTTCTGGGTGCCTGGGTGGCTTGGTTGGTTAAGTGTCTGCCTTTGGCTCAGGTCATGATCCCAGAGTCCTGGGTTAGGGTTAGGGTTAGCCTCAGTGGGGAGTCGTCTTCTCCCTCTCCCTCTCCCCCTCCCACCCACTCCTGCTTGCTCTCTCACACTCGCTCTCTCTCTCAAATAAAATCTTTTAAAAAGATAAAAATGAATTAAAAAATAAAATAATAGAAAATTTCAATAAATAGATTGAAAGGGCTTTTTGGGTCTCATTTAATATTGTTATAGAGTGTCATGTAAACAACATTTGCAGTGTTAAGACTTTATCAGTAAAGCTTAGAATCTCCTTTGTGATCCAGGTTAAAGGATCAAGTTACCTCTGTGAGGATAAATTCAAGGTGTTCTTGTCAAAATTCAGAACCAAAATAGCAATTTTCATAATGCCCTCAAATTGGACAGTTCATCTATACCAAAAGGATGCTGACCAACTTTTTTGAACACTTTAATTCAGAGTATATTATTTTCATTCTTCAACAAACTATGGAAGACAGCCTTCAGTCTTTTTGTTAGCCAACCAGGAGAAGAATGGAAAGGCTAAAACAAAGAGACTACAGTTGGCTTTGTAAATTTAATAAAAATTGGGGAAATGAGAGAACATGGAGAAGTAGTTTATACATTGATTCTTCATTTATTATAGTAGGGGTCAGAAAATATCATTTAAAGTTAAAACTGATAAAGATCTAATACAGTAAAAAAAATTGATAGTCATATAATTGAATGATGAGGCAGGAACAGGAAGAGTATGCTAATTTAATTGTTACTGATAGTAGAGAGCAAATATCAACAACCAAGTATAAGTTATTTTGAATTTCTGGAAACATACATTTTCTAGATTTTTAAATTTAATAGGTAAAATAAGTACATTCCACATAGTGTAAAAAAAAAAAACAAAACGTTTAGGCTATGAAAAGTCGAAGTGTAACAAAACTGTGATGGTGTGTCAAGCTACTAGGATTGCCATAACAACATATCATAGACCAGATGGTTTAAAAACAAATTTATTTCATCGCAGTTCTGGAGTCTACAAGTCCAAGATCATTTTGCTGTCAGGGTTGGTTTCTGGTGAGGACTCTTTTCCTGGCTTAGAGATAGTTATTTTCTTCATCTGTCCTCACAGGACCTCTTCTCTGTGAATGCAGAGGAAGGAGATCTCTGAGCTCTCTTCCTCTGACAGCGACCCCATTTTTATTAGATTTGGGCCTCACCTTTCTAACTTCATTTATGCTGAAGTAAAGGTCTCCTTGAAGGACCTATCTCCAAACACAACCACATTTAGGGGGTGATGGTTAGGGCTTCAGCATTCGAATTTTGGGGGCACATACTTCAGTCCATAACAGATGGAGTCTCACAAAAATTGAACATACAGTAAGCTACCATAAAGAGTAAAAACAAACAGTGTTCTCTGATCATGATGGAGAAAGACTAGAAATTAATAAAAGCAGACAACAAAAAGACTTCACAGTCTGGAAATATCCCGAACCTCAGAATTTCTAGAAAATAACAAAAGCTATATTTAAAGGGAAGGTACTTTTAAATATCAATTAAAAGGGAAAGAATGAAAATAAATGGAATAGGGCACCTGGGTGGTTCAGTTGGTTAAGTGACTGCCTTTGGCTCAGGTCATGATTTTGGAGTCCCGGGATTGAGTCCCTCATTGGGCTCCCTGCTCAGCAGGGAGTCTGCTTCTCCCTCTGACCTTCCCCCCTCTCATGCTCTCTCTCTCTCTCTCATTCTCTCTCAAATAAATAAATAAAATCTTATAAAAAAAATAAAATAATTGGAATAAACAATTCTCCTCAGTACCTATCAAGAGAACAAAACAATCTTAGGAAGAGTGTTTGAGAAACCAGAATGCAGAAATGAACTAGAAAACAAAGGCAGCCACTATCCAGATAGTACTTCTTTTGGGGGGGAAATGAAACATAAGGTTTTATTTAGCAAGTGTAACCCAGAAGTAAACAGGAGGGAGGGAAAACAGGAATATATAAAATAAGTAGTGCTAAAGGGCAAATAATTCCAAATACAGTAGAAGTTAAAGTTATAATAATTAGGTTTTTTGCTTGGTTATATGCAAATAAGGGGCTCCTGGCTGGCTCAGTTAGTGGAGCTCAGGGTGGTGAGTTCAAACCCCACATCGGGTGTGGAGATGACTTAAAAATAAAATCTTAAAAAATTATATGCAAATAAATGTGAAAACATGGGTAAGGGTAATTTAAAAAAAAAAGATAATTTACCAAATCTAATTCCAGAAATCACAGAAAATTTCAACTTGCGGATCATCAAAAATTAATAATAGAGAAGTCTCTCAAAGTTAATATTATTACCCAGAAATCCTGGTCCTGGCATTGGTTTCGTTCCATAAAACCTTGAGGAAACCGATAATTCCGAAATTATTTAGACATTTGCAGAGCCTAAGAAAGGGAAGAAAGGAAGCATAGTATTAATTCTAAAGCCTTACAAAGATAGCACATAAAGGGAAACTACACAATAATCTTGCTTGAGCACATACTCAGATTCTTCTGAATATGGGTAAGTTTTGCTTTAGTTTACTTTTAAATATATATACAAGGAGGACTACACATAGTCCTATTTAGATTTGTTGAATTAATTAAAGGTATATTACTCTGTTATTCCACTGTTCAAGAATGAAAACCTATAATTTTTAATGATTAAAATTTACCTTTTATAATAAATAGCCTGTATAGTTCTATAAGGACTTCATTTTAGTCTCAAGGTTACAAATCAGTCCTTGAAACTATTAAATATTTAAATGTCAAAGCAAAGTTTTTGGCCTATTTTCACAAAAAATCTTAAGCATATTTCAACTTAATTTGGCAAGATAGAAATAGATTTGCTTTATATTTTATGGAAACAAGTTCATAGGTATCCTTTTCTTTACAGAATCTTGTGGTAGCTCTGTGCTTGTCTTAAGTCATTTATGACATTAACAGTTGATAGCCAAGGCTGACAGTCTTTGACTTGAGTTATAATTTTCTTAGTTAAAAAATATGAAGCTATGCAATATAAAGGGACAACACAAGTGATCCTTTTGGTAATGGGACCATTCTGTATCTTGACTGTAGTGGTAGATACATGGACCGACACAGGTGATAAAACTGTATAGAACTAAACACATATACATACACAAACACACAAATGAATACGTGTTAAAGTGGGAAAATCTGATTAAAATCAGTGGATTATGTTAATATCAATATCCTGGTTGTGGTAACTATACTTTCGAAAGGTGTTATTGGAGGGACTTGGGTAAAGGGTATACTGGGTTTCTATTATTTCTCAAAACTACAGGTGAACCTACAATTATCTCAAAATGTTTATTTAAAGGGGGGGTGCCTGGGTGGCTTATTTAAGCATCTGCTTTCAGCTCAGGTCATGATCCTAGGGTCTTGGAATTGAGCCCACTGTCTGGCTGCCTGCTCAGCGGGGAGTCTGCTTCTCCCTCTCCCTATGCCCCTGGCCCCCACTCATGATCACACCCACACGCACATGCGCTCTCTCGCAGATAAATCTTTTTTAAAAATTGTTTATTTAAAGGAAAAAAAAGAACTATGTACGATTATGGATTGTTTTTCCCCAGAAATCCAAGGGAGTATAATACTAGAAACACGAGTAGCTAAAAAAAGAAAAACTGATATTCCTTTAATGAGTAAAAGGAATACGTAGAAGTATGTATATATGTAGACATATAAATGAGCTTATGTGTATATGTACACGTGTATGTACATAGATAAATAGATAAGGAGATACCGGGCATTCTCACTGGGATGTAGATGAAGCAGATGCTCTTTGTCATCACTGTTATGTATGTTACTGGGAGATACTAGTTAATAAAATTGGAAAGGAGAAATTAGAAGGATAAAAATAGAAAAAGTAATTAAGATTACTATTATTTGCAGATGATGCTGTATACATTGATATTCCAAGAGAATCAGTCAAAAAGCTTGTAAGAGAATTCAGTGAGGTGATTGACTAATAGAGTAATAAATGAAAATCAGTAATATCTAGAAATAAACAACTCTCAGGGCTTAAGATCTATATGAAGAAAGCTGCAAAATACTATTGAATCTTGAACAAATGGAAATGTTTTTGAATAGGATCATCATGAAGAGGTCAGTTCTCCCAAAATTTATCTGTGAATTTTTAATGTGGTAAAATATACATAACATCAAATTTACCTTTTAAACCAGTTTTACATATACAGTTCTGTGGGCATTAAGTACATTCACATTGTGAATGTTGTGAAACCATCATCACCATCCATCTCCAGAACATTTTTGGTCTTCCCCCAACTGAAATTCTGTACTCCATTAAACAGTGACAGCCTTTCCCTGCAGCCCCTTGGCAACTGCCATTCTCTATATAAATTTGACTACTCCAGGTACTGTGTAAATGGAATCATATAGTATTTGTCTTTTTGTGACTGGCTTATTTCCTTTAGCTTAATGTCCTCAAGGTTCATCCATGTTGTACAGCAAATGTCAAAAGTTCCTTCCATTTTAAGGCTGAATAATAAACACTTGTATGTATATGCCACACTTTCTTTTATCATTCACCTGTCAATGGACATCGATGGAATTGCTTCCACCTTTTGGCTATTTGTGCATAATGATACTGTGAACATCAGTGTAGAAATATCTGCACAAGTCCCTCCCTTCACTTCTTTGGGGTATTTGTAAATTTAACAATGAAAATTAAAACGATATATATATTTTTTGGCAGTAGGTAAGTTGCTTGTAACGTTTATATGGCAAAATAAATAAGAGTAGCAGTGACATATCTGAAAAGAGCAGTAACAGGTAGGAATCAGTCTTATTAGAAAATAAAACAAAGTTAAAATTATTAGAACATTGTGGTAGTGCTGAATGTATAGACAGAAAATCAGTGACACAGAATGGAAGATCTAGCAATAGACCCAAGTATATATAAGAATTTTATGTATGAAAAGTATAGCATTTCATGTCACAGGAAAAATGACAAAATGATTCAGTAAATTCTATTGGAACTGGGTAGTTGTCTAGGAGATTTTATACATATATAGACATACATATATATTAAACTTCAGGAGTGTATGGTTTTTCATCTTTTTCTCACTGCTATTTTCCCTTTTTTATTTTTAAACTTCTTGGAATAATTTTTTTTAATTAATTTTTAATATTTTTTAAGGTTTATTTTTATCTTTAATTTTTTGTAAAGATTGAATTTATTTATTTTTGAGAGAGAGAGCATGAGCGCAAGCACAAACGGGGAGGGGTAGAGGGAGAAGCATACTTCCCGCTGAGCAGGGAGCCCGACGTGGGATTCAGTCTGAGGACCCCAGGATCATGACCTAAGCTGAAGGCAGAACTTAACTGACTAAGCCACCTAGGTGTCCCTGAAGATTTATTTATTTTTATTTGAGAGAATGGGGGAAGGGCAGAGGGAAAGGGAAAGAAGAGAATCCCAAGCAGACTCCCCAATCAGTGGGGAGCCCAACTCAGGACTCGATCTCATGACCCTGAGATCATGACGAGCTGAAACCAGGAGTTGGATGCTTAACCACCTGAGCCACCACCCAGGCACCCCCTCACAGCTGTATTTCCTTTGAGAATAAAAAGATGCCATTGTTTTTCACATTTGAAAAAGAAAAAAAAAAAGATTCTTTGATTCTACTTTGTCTTCTAGCTCTGACCCCCCACTTCTCCGTTTCCCTGTTGTTTTTACTTGATTTTACATTTTTCTCTTTAGATTAGCCTTTAAACCCATTCCAATCAGGTTTTTGCTCTCACACTTTACAGAGAGTGCTGTTGCACAGTTGCTGGCAATGCCACGGTGCCACCTCCAGCAGAGAAATCCATGTGCTCATTTCTGTTTGATCTGTCAGCAGCAAGTGGCAGTCGGCTCCTGTAAACTTGGGTTCCTCACCTCAGCTGCAGGGTACCACATATTCACTTGCGCTCTTTCTTATTGTCTCTCCCCGCCCCCCCCCCCCCGTTGTTACCTTCTGGCTCCCTAGTCTTTGCTAGCTCTTCTTTATCTCCTGATGTGGCCATGCCCCAGTATTTGCTGTTAGTCCTCTTCTTTTCCGATTCGATTCACCCTCACCTGGCTGTGTCAGCCAGCCTCGAGGCTTTAAATGTCTGTGTGCTGATGTCTTCCAGATTTGAAACTTCCTGCTCACACTTCTCTGTTTGGTGATCAGAAGGCATTTCAGTCATACCATGTCCAAAACAGCACAAGCTGGGCAGAGAGAGAAGCAGACTCCGTGCTGAGCAGGCAGCCCAACACGGGGCTCTATCCCAGGACCCCGGGATCATGACCTGAGCCGAAGGCAGACGCCTAACCAAATGGGTCACCCATGCACCCCCAAATCTGTGGGTTTTTTAATTGTCTTTTTCTTCCATTAAAATATGAGCTATGCCAGAGCAGGAATTCTTGTCTTTATTCTTTGCTGTATCTCCAACGCTGAGTGGGTACCCAATATATATTTGTTGAATGAAGAATTACTTCACATATCTCTTCTGTATAAAACCTTCCAATGGCTTCCCCTCTTTTGGACTAACAAAAATTTGTCCACTTTGCCTCTCTACTTCCTGCCTGACCTCACTTTCCTTGATTACACCAGAGAAACTCCTGCCTCAGGGCCTTTGCTCTCACTGTTTCCTCTTTGGGATATTATTCTTTTCTCAGGTAGCTGTATACATTCCCTCCTTAAGGTTTCTGTGCAGATGTGGTCTTCTCAATCAGGACTTTCCCTTTTTTTTTTTTTTTTAATATTTTATTTATTTGATAGAGACACAGCGAGAGAGGGAACACAAGCAGGGGGAGTGGGAGAGGGAGAAGCAGGCTTCCCGCGGAGCAGGGAGCCCGATGTGGGACTCAATCCCAGGACCCTGGGATCATGACCTGAGCCGAAGGCAGACGCTCAACTACTGAGCCACCCAGGCGCCCTCAATCAGGACTTTCCTGACAACCTGTTTTAATATTCTAAGTGCTTTCCAACCCTAGTCTTTCCTCTTCTTCCATGCTCTTATTTTCTGCATAGCACATTTCACATTCTGAAATACTGAATATTTTACTTACCTTTTTATTGCCTCTACCCCGCTCATGCATTAGAATGAACTCTCCATGGTGAAAGGGATATTTTCACTGCTATTATTCTTTGTACTTAAACAGTAGGTACTTAGTAACTGTTTTCTGAAAAAATGAGTTCTTGATTGAGCAAGAATTCAAGATGTAAAGTAGATAAAATCAGCAGTGTTCTCAAATATCATCAATATAGATTTAGAAAATCTAACAAAAAATTTATTCATGAAAGTAATGTTATTTGTGAAATATTAAGAATTAAACTTGACAGCAAGTGTTTGGGATCTATTTTGAATAAGATTATAAATATCCGGTAACACCAAAAAGTTTAACTAAATAGATAAATTTGCTTTGTTATTGTGGCGCTAATGTTACTGTTGAGATGTATTTTTTTTTCCCTACCTTAATATACAAAGTTAAAGCCATTTACAGTTTTTTGAAATTTCAAATGGATCTCAAGGCCACATGGAAGTCTACATATGCAAAAATAATCAGGAATCCTTATGAAAATGTTCTAAAATTAGTGGCTTGGGATTTGCAAGTCTGTGAATATACGAAAAACCATTGAATTTGTGCTCTAAAAGAGGGAATTTTATGGTATATGAATTATATCTCAATAATGTTATAAATAAAATAGCCAAGAAATTTCTACAGGAGTACAAAGAAAAATTAGTCTTTTCAAGTATTAAAAGTTTTTATAAAGTTATAGTATCAATATATTGTATTAGTGGCTCAATAATAAACATAAATGTGAGTGAAGCAAAATGGAGAGCTTAAAGAAAGACCCAAATATGAATAAAATAGGTGATGAATGTATTTCAAGTAAATTAACATGAAGTGAGTAATGGAAAAACTCCTTTTGAGGTAAAAGCTGAGTGCTACTCACAGATTATTTTCTTTCTTTTTTTTTTTTTTTTTTTTTTTTTTAAAGATTTTATTTATTTATTTGAGAGAGAGAGAATGAGAGAGAGCACATGAGAGAGGGGAGGGTCAAAGGGAGAAGCAGACTCCCTGCCAAGCAGGAAGCCCGATGCGGGACTCGATCCAGGGACTCCAGGATCATGACCTGCGCCGAAGGCAGTCGCTTAACCAACTGAGCCACCCAGGCGCCCACAGATTATTTTCAAAATTCTAGATAGAGGGGCGCCTGGGTGGCTCAGTCGTTAAGCGTCTGCCTTTGGCTCAGGTCATGATCCCAGGGTCCTGGGGTCGAGTCCCACATCGGGTTCCCTTCTCGGCGGGAGGCCTGCTTCTCCCTCTCCCACTCCCCCTGCTTGTGTTCCTGCTCTCGCTATCTCTCTCTCTGTCAAATAAATAAATAAAATCTTAAAAAAAAAAAAATCTAGATAGATAAGTAATTTAAAGTAAAAAGAAAAAAAAACATTCATTGAAAATGTGGTGAAGATTATTGTCTTCAGGAGGGCTTGACCTTTCCAATTATGCTTTGAAAACACCTGTAGAGCTAAAGAGACTATTTTATTGACTATAATGGTTAAGAGCTTCGACTGTGAAATGAGACTAGGTTTAAATCATACCTCAGTCACTTAACCTGGTTAGGTGACCTTGGGCTGATATTATCTCAACTTTACTCTTGTTCTTACTGAGGTTAATCATAGTACCTGCATCAAGTAGTTATGGGGGTTCACTGACAGCCTGTGTGAGGTGCTTAGTTGTTTTTCATATGTATTTGAACACATAAAAGATTGTAACTTTGTAAGAAATCTGACAGGAAATGGAAATACAACTTGATAAATTGGGGGAAATATGTGTAACATGAGAGAAAAAAGAACTACCATTTCTAACATACTGAGGGCTCTTCTAAATCAGTAATGATAAATTCCACAATGTAGAAAGATAGTAGGGACCAAGGACTTTGAACAGTTATTTCCATGCTGAAGAAATACGCATGGCCGGCAAAATCATGTGACAGGACATTCAAAATAACAGGTAATAAATGAAATGTAAATAGAAATACAAAAAAATCTTATAGGCTGTGGAAATCTTTTTTTTTTTTTTTAAAGATTTTATTTATTTATTTGACAGAGAGAGACACAGTGAGAGAGGGAACACAAGCAGGGGGAGTGGAGGAGGGAGAAGCAGGCTTCCCGCTGAGCAGGGAGCCGGATGCGGGGCTCGATCCCAGGACCCTGGCATCATGACCTGAGCCGAAGGCAGACGCTTAACGACTGAGCCACCCAGGCGCTCCTAGGCTGTGGAAATCTTAATCACTGACAATGGGAATACACAGTCTTCACATTTAGAACATTGACATCCCACCAAAAAAACTCATAGCATAATATAAACAGTAAACAGAAAACTGCAGACTGCACATGAACACAAACCCACAGTTAGGGCAAGTTAGTACATGCACACATAGCCTTTACATCCAAAGAGCTACAGATATTGAAACCATCTGAAAGATTTAAGTGTTTAAATGGGCAAAAAGCCATTTGATAAAAACAGGACAATAACAAGTAGATTTGAAAATTATCTTAAATAATAATCTAGGAATAATAGCATTTGAAATGAAAACTTAATGAACTTATTGGAACGGTAAATGGGAGACAGTAAAATTACTGAACATAACTCCAACCAAATCATCCAAATTGGCAATGTTTAATTTCAGAATTATCAGGGTCAGGTTGTCAGATGGTATTGTTTCTGCTATAAGAAGGATTGCCTGGGCGCCTGGGTGGCTCAGTCGGTTAAGCGTCTGCCTTCGGCTCAGGCCATGATCCTGGATTCCTGGGATCAAGTCCTGCATTGGGCTCCCTGCTCAGCGGGGAGCCTGCTTCTCCCTCTGGCCCTCCCCGCTCTCATGCTCAATCTGTCTCTCTCATTCTCTCTCTCAAACAAATAAATAATAATTTTTTAAAATCTTTAAAAAAAAAAAAGTATTGCCTAACAATGTAAGAAATCACAAATCCTAAAGTGTTATCTTGATTTGCAGAAATGTATTGTTTGTACAGTCTGGATTTTTATAATGAACTTTTTTTTTTCCTTTAAACTTTTTTCCCTTTCGTGAATAGCTGGTCCACATGTGTAAATAGTACATTTATACATTACATTATATATAGTTATTTATTGTGTATCCCTTTAGATCTAGCAGTTCTCTGAGGGAAGTAATTGGACAGGTAGGCAAAGATTTATGTAATTGGATGATTATCATATATTCATAATGAAAAATAACCAGAAATTATTTTAAAAGCAGCAAGTTGGAGATTGATTTTATGAATTATGGACTATTATGAAACCAGTGAATCAGTACTCTAACTCCTGATTTATTTGCACAGAGAAGTGTTTCCTTGTATCATTTAAGTTAACTGAGCTACAAAACAAAAAGCATTTTGGGCCCATTTTTATAAAAGAATGTACATGTGCATGTTGTTGTGCGTGTGATGGAAATATCTTAAATGTAAAAGTGTTTATCCATGGATGATAGTATTTTTGTCTCTTTTTAAATAAGCATACCTTTATATATGGAAGAAAGCTCTTTTGAGGTTGAAAAAAATTACATGCCTAATAGGATGCTTTGATACAATAACTTTTTCATTGGCTAATATATAATATACTGTCTTAAAAATGGTACTTATTATTACTAGTTGTCATTTTAAAGGGTTCTTAGAAATATAAGAGGAGGAATCCCTGGGTGGCTCAGTCAGTTGAGCATCTGCCTTTGGCTCAGGTCATGATCCCAGGGTGCTGGGATCAAGTTCCGCGTCGGGCTCCTTGCTCAGCGGGGAGTCTGCTTCTCCCTCTGCCTGCCACTCTCCCTGCTTGTGCTTTCTCTCTCTGTCTGTCTCTCTGTCTCTCCTTCTGACAAGTAAATAAATAAAATCTTTAAAAAAGAAAAAGAAAGAAAGAAAGAAATGTAGGAGGATAATATCACCTGTACCAAATGTAGTTTTCAACATTTTATTATCTCATCAATTGTTTATCTAATATCAGGATTTGGAGGAAAAGATCTTTGAAACCAAAACCAAATTATCTATGGATGTCTTTGTTGTTGTTGTTGTTTTTCTCTCTCTCTCTCTTTTTTTTTAAGTTTATACAACTTTATTTTTTTTATTAACATATACTGTATTATTTGTTTGTACAGGTCTGTGATTCATCAGTCTTAACACAATTCACAGCACTCACCATAGCACATACCCTCCCCAATGTCCATCACCCAGCCGCCCCATCCCTCCCACCCCCCTCCACTCCAGCAACCCTTAGTTTGTTTCCTGAGATTAAGAGCCTCTTATGGTTTGTCTCCCTCTCTGGTTTTGTCTTGTTTCATTTTTTCCTCTCTTCCCCTATGATCCTCTGCCTTGTTGCTCAAATTCCACATATCAGTGAGATCATATGATAATTGTCTTTCTCTGATTGACTTATTTCGCTTAGCATAATACCCTCTAGTTCCACCCACGTCATTGCAAATGGCAAGATTTAATTTTTTGATGGCTTCATAATATTCCATTGTGTATATATACTACATCTTCTTTATACATTCATCTGTTGATGGACATCTGGGCTCTTTCCAAAGTTTGGCTATTGTGGACATTGCTGCTATAAACATCGGGGTGCACGTACCCCTTTAGATCACTACATTTGTATCTTTGGGGTAAATACCCAGTAGTGCAATTGCTGGGTTGTAAGGTAGCTCTATTTTCAATTTTTTGAGGAACCTCCATACAGTTTTCCAGAGTGGCTTTACCAGTTTGCATTCCCACCAACAGTATAGGAGGGTTCCCCTTTCTCCACATCCTCGCCAACATCTGTCGTTTACTGACTTGTTCATTTTAGCCATTCTGACTGGTGTGAGGTGGTATCTCATTGTGGTTTTAATTTGTATTTCCCTGATGCCGAGCGATGTTGAGCACTTGTGTCTGTTGGCCATCTGGATGTCTTTGCAGAAGTATCTGTTCATGTCTTCTGCCCATTTCTTGATTGGATTATTTGTTTCTTGGGTGTTGAGTTTGATAAGTTCTTTATAGATATGGATACTAGCTCTTTATCTGATATGTCATTTGCAAATATCTTCTCCCATTCTGTCGGTTGTCTTTTGGTTTTGTTAACTGTTTTCCTTTGCTTTGCAAAAGCTTTTTATCTTGATGAAGTCCCAATAGTTCATTTTTGCCCTTGTTTCCCTTGCCTTTGGTGATGTGTCTAAGAAGAGGTTGCTGCCGCTGAGGTTGAAGAGGTTGCTGCCGCTGAGGTTGAAGAGGTTGCTGCCGCTGAGGTTGAAGAGGTTGCTGCCTGTGTTCTTCTCAGGATTTTGATGGATTCCTGTCTCACATTTAGGTCTTTCACCTATTTTGAGTCTTTTTTTGTGTGTGGTGTAAGGAAGTGGTCCAGTTTCATTTTTCTGCATGTGGCTATGGAGACTTTTGGGTTTTCCACATAAAGTATCATCAGCAAAGAGTGAGAGTTTGACTTCTTTGCCGATTTGGATGCCTTTGATTTCTTTTTGTTGTCTGATTGCTGTGGCTAGGACTTCTAATACTATGTTGAATAGCAGTGGTGATAGTGGACATCCCTGCCGTGTTCCTGACCTTAGGGGGAAAGCTCTCAGTTTTTCCCCATTGAGAATGATACTCGCTGTGGGTTTTTCATAGATGGCTTTTATGATACTGAGGTATGTACCCTCTATCCCTATACTCTGAAGAGTTTTAATCATGAAAGGTTGCTGTACTTTGTCAAATGCTTTTTCTGCATCTATTGAGAGGATCATATGGTTCTTGTTCTTTCTTTTATTAATGTAGTGTATCACATTGATTTGCGGATGTTGAACCAAC